>NC_056661.1:17613585-17913585 GCF_018350195.1 Panthera tigris | reverse complement strand
GATTGTCATTACATTAAGAGCTTAAGCTTTGTTTACATGAAATGTTTCCACATCACCAGGTCCCACATGAGTGTTAGGTGCAGAGTCCTTCATTTATATTCCTCAGTTATTGTAGACTTGATAGATGGGGAATTATAAATGCAAAATTAATACCAGTCGGTGCTCAGAATACATTTTGTAAAGTGTGTTGCATGCCTCATTTTAATAATTGTACCCACTGTATGTATGATTGGTTTGGGTTTGGATAATTGCAGTGGTTGCCTTTTGAGTTCTCTGTGTTAATCTGCGTGTGACAGGTGTTCATGACGCAGTAGTGATTTTGAGGCACATCCTGTGAAGTGCCTACTCTGTTCGTGTTCTCCTGGACTCTGGAGATTCAGCAGTGAACGGAGCGGTCAGAAATCTCTGATTTTATGGACCTTTGTTTTTTGGTGGGGTCAGGGTCAGGGATAACAAAAAATAAACAAGACAATAAAACATAGTATGTTACATAGTGATAGGTACTAAAGAGAAAGCAGGGTTGTATAAGGGAGTGTGGACAGGGAGATATGTTACTTTCAGATGGGGTACTAATAAGGAAGGCCTCATTAAAGAAGTCACATTTGGGGGCGCCTGGGTGGCTTAGTCGGTTGAGCGTCCAACTTCAGCTCAGGTCATGATCTCACGGTCCGTGGGTTTGAGCCCCGCGTCGGGCTCTGTGCTGACAGCTCAGAGCCTGGAGCCTGCTTCGGATTCTGTGTCTCCCTCTCTCTCTGACCCTCCTCCGTTCATGCTCTGTCTCTCTCTGTCTCAAAAATAAATAAAACATTAAAAAAAAAATTTTAAAGAAGTCACATTTGTATGAAGAGCTGAAGGAGGTAAGAGAGTAAGCCAAGGGGGTACCCAGGGGAAAAGTGTACAAAGCAGAGGGAATGGCAAGTGCAAAGGCTCTGAGGTGGGTGTATTCCAGGCATGTTTGAGAAATAACAAGGAAGCTAGTATAAGAGGAGCCGACTTGATGCTGATTTTTCTTTCCTTCTGGGTGTTTTACAAGAAAGGCTTATTAAGGGCCTTCATGCTTCTGTTTTGCTTGATTGTAAAGGATGTTTTGCTTTGACTTTATAAGAATTAAAAAAGATAACCATGCAATTGGTAGTAGTCTGTGAGTAGGGGTGCCTGGGTGGTTCAGTCGGTTAAGAGTCCAATTCTTTTTTTTTTTTTTTTTTTTTTTTACAATTTTTAAATTTTAACTTGTTTTATTTTTTATTTTTTAAAATTTACATCCAAATCAGTTAGCATATAGTGCAACAATGATTTCAGGAGTAGATTCCTTAGTGCCCCTTACCCATTTATCCCATCCCCCCTCCCACAACCCCTCCTGTAACTCTCAGTTTGTTCTGCATATTTATGAATCTCTTCTGTTTTGTTCCCCTCCCTGTTTTTATATTATTGTTTCCCTTCCCTTATGTTCATCTGTTTTGTCTCTTAAAGTCTTCATATGGGTGAAGTAATATGATTTTTGTCTTTTTCTGACTAATTTCACTTACCATAATACCCTCCAGTTCCATCCACGTAGTTGCAAATGGCAAGATTTCATTATTTTTTTTTTTGATTGCCAAGTAATACTCCATTGTATATATATACCACATCTTCTTTATCCATTCATCCATCGATGGACAAAGTGTCCAATTCTTGATTTCAGCTCAGGTCATGAGCCCCGAGTCGATTTTCTGTCTCTGCCCCTCCCCATAGCTTGCGCACACATGCGCATACTCTCTCAAAATAAATAAACTTAAAAAAAAAAAAAAAGTCTACCAGTATTAAGAGCCTGATAAAAATTAGGCTTTCAAAGTGAGCAAATGGCTTTAGGATTAGCATTGGGTGTCATGGATTTACAAGGGGAAATTTGGCTATCTCTGAAAGTCTATACCATCTGGCAATGCCTTCACAGAAAGGGAGGAGTCCGTACTTTGACCAAGATGGTGACCCAGGCTGACCTTGGCAGGAGTGACTCAAAGATGCTCAGTGTAAGGCAAATGACCCGAGTGAGAACAGATGGGAAGGTAAATTTCATCCAGTGCATTTGCATGTAGAAACTATTTAAAAGCTAATACGATCTTTTTAAATACAGTTTTTTTCTGATTATTAAAATAATATATACTTATGAAAATTTGGTAAATTAAAAAGTATAAGAAAAAATTTAATCCCTTTATTGAATTGTAAATTATATACAATAAGATTCATCAATTTTAAGTCTAATTTTATGAGTTTTGACAAATTTATGCAGTCATATAATTACTGCCCCAGTCATAGCTAAAACACTGTCATTACCCCTAGAAGTTCTCTTGGTCCCCTTTGCAGTAAATCCTATTCTTCTACCTCTGCAACTGCCTATCTACTTTCTATAGTTCTGCTTTTTCTAGAATTTTGTATAAATGGAATCTTATAGCACATAGTCTTTTCTGATTGGCTTTTTTTCACTTCTGATGCTTTTATGATGAATCTTTGTTGTTGCATGTATCAGTACATTCACTTTTATTACTGAATAATATTGCATTATATGGATATACCACAGTTTGTTTATTCATTCACCCATTTGATGGATGTTTGGATTTCCACCTTTTGGCTGCTGTAAATAGTGCCTCTGTGATCATTCATGTATAAGCCTATGTGGACATTTGTTTTCATTTCTCTTAGGCATATGCATATGTAGGATTGTTGGGTCATATAATAAGTATATGTTGAACTTTCTAAGAAACCGCCAAACTGTTTTCTGAAGCGGCTGTTACCTTTTTGCATTCCTACCAGCAGTGTTTAAAGAGTTCAGTGACTGACCCTGGTGGTGGAGACATGGGTTATGTGCAGATGCCGTATGGTGGCGGCTGTGGGGCTCAGGGAGAGCAGGTGTAGATGGTGAGTGTTGATTTTCCACCATCAGGCTAGTGTGCCTCACAACATTCCCTATCACTATCCAACCCTGGGGCTTTTCTTGAGGCAAATAAGTGGCCCCAGCAAACTCCATTTGTAGCCTCATTAAACTAAATTCTAGATGTGTGAGCTAACGGCTCAGGGCTTTTCATGAGTCATAGTTGTTTTATTTGCAGTATTTTAGAAGCTAAGATTAGTAAGGTGTTGTTTCCAGTAAATTCTTCAACCAGTTTGACAGATTTAGGGAGATGGACTGTGGAGGAAATCTGTGTCCTGTCCTAGGATGAATTATGTTGTTTTCCTTCCCTGTTCAGAGTTCATGGGTCAATGTGAGGCAATGTGGAAAATAAAATAGATGCTAAATCTGAAGGCAGTATTTTGTTTGTCCCCCCCTCCCTTGGTACAGGGTCCACACATTGCATGGACATCTCAGTAACCATTAATACTCTAGGATTCTTGGGAAACTGGGCCTTAGACTTTGGATGTTTAAAAACCATTGAGAGAACCCTCTGCTCAAACCACATGTGGAACAGAGAAAGAGTAGCAGGTGAAAAAGCAGGTGTTTTGGGTACTTTTCTTCCTTCTGGCCAGGTTGAGGCCACTGATATGCTGCTCTGTAATCCTTGGGAAGTTTGATTTCTTCAATTTCCCACAGAGATAGGGCCTATAAGGGAAGCTAGACTGGAAGCTCCACTTCTTCGTCTGCACCCCAAATGTAAGAAATATGTAGTACAGTGAAGCCATACATATGTTCATATTGAGAGATTGAACATAATTGAAATAAAACAATCACAAAACAGGACTTACATTATTATGTGCAATACAATGATAGTTTCTGTTTTTTAAGTTTATTTATTTATTTTGAGAGAGAAAGGGAGAGAGGAGCGAGTGGGGGAGAGGCAGAGAGAGAGAGAGAGAGAGAGAGAGAGAGAGAGAGAGAGAGAGAGAGAGAGAATCCCAAGCAGCCTCCGCACTTCAGTGCAGAGCCCGATGCAGGACTCAAACTCATGAACTATGAGATCATGACCTGAGTTGAAGTCAGACACTTAACTGACTGAACCACCCAGGTGCCCATATTTTTTTTTTATATGATTAAAACAAACTACTATTCACTAATTGCATTACACCACCCACAGAGTAGAGATCTACTTCAGGCCTCTCTTCTCTATTTTAAAAACCAGAAAACTGGAACCCAGAGGGAGCCAGGGACTTGGAGTCTTTCTCTAAGCAATCAAGTGGCAGAAGTGGGACTAGAACCTGGCTTCACCTCCTTACAGGATAATCACTTGTCTCCCTAACGTCACCTCACATTTGGCAGTTTCCTCTGTCATCAGCTTGCCTCAGGCAAGGGTTGGCCTTATTTTTCTTGCATCTCTACCCAAGATGATTACTCTCCAGTGAGCAATGTCCTATGGACTGCCAGAGTTGGGTGCTGCAGGGAGGGTGGCAAGGTGCCATGTCATACCCAGCAGCTAATGAATACCCTGAGGACCTGGGAGGAGATGGAGACATTCACCTGGCCTTTTGGCCTCTAGCCACACTCCTGCACCATACTAGAGAGTGCTATGAAGGACCGGCTTTTGTTTTTGAGCTTTGGTGTGGAGGTGGGTAAAAGATGCCTGGAGAGAGATATTTTTCTATTTAATTGAATACGTTTAAGGAATCTTGGACAGAGTTGGAAAGGGATTTGCATTGGTGTTAGCATTACTGACAACGAAAGCAGTTTATACTTGTATGAAAGGTTTGGATTGTGTTTCTAAAGCCTGGACCATGAGGAGCATCTTGTGCAATAACAATAATTATGGTACCTGGTTCGTGCTTGGGTACTTACTGGCAGACCGACTGTGAGTCAGTACAGTAGCTTTCCTTTGGTATTGCTCGTACTCCTGAGGTCTTTTCAGTGGGTTATTATGAACTGGTCTGTGTAAACCTGGAGAAAGGGCTTGTGTGGCCAAGTATACCAGAGCTCCACCTTCTGGAGAGAGTCTGGAATGTCTGGAATGTACTCATTCTTTGAACTGATTGTCACAGAACCCTTCCCAGCACTTGCCCTCCTGAGGGCTTCTGTGATGCTCAGAAGGTGGTGCCAGGAGAGGAATCGGGACCTTTGATTTTCATCTCTTTGCATTTGGCACCCACAGTCAGTTCTCTCTAAAAAGAGATTAATACCAGTTGAAACTCTTAAAGAGAACTTTATAAATATATAGGAAATAAGACAAATATAAATATAAAACATAGGGGCGCATCTGGGTGGCTCAGTCGGTTGAACATCCAACTCTTGACTTCGGCTCAGGTCGTGATCAGATCATGAGGTTGAGTTGTACATGGGGCTCTGCGTTAACAGTGTGGAGCTTGCTTGGGATTCTCTCTCTTCTCTCTCTGCTCATCCCCCGCTTTTGTGTGCACGTGCGCTCTCTCTCTCTCAAAATAGTAAATAAACTTAAAAAATAAAAAATATAAGTACATGGTGAAGGCACTCTCACAACAGGCTAAGTGTCCCATGGATGTAGGAGTACTGTATGAAGGTACTAATGCCAGAGACCCTGGGCACTAGAGGTGGCCCTATGATGGCATCCAAAAGATTGAGGTTCATTTGGGAGCTTATTGTCCCTGGCCCTGGATGAGTTCCCTCACCTCCCCAAAGCAGTGTCATTGTTTGCAACAGAGAGAATAGTGTCTTCCTCACAGAAGGTATCTCAAGGACCAAATGAGGTAAGTTCCTGTGATGAGCCAACATTTAATAGGTGCTTTACTCACCTTAGAGGACAGTGGACCCATCTTTAGCAGACCTATTCTTACCCAGCATGTCAGCTGGGGTAATGGGAACTGGAAGAGTTGCCATTAAAAACCCTGTATGGGGGCGCCTGGGTGGCTCAGTCGGTTGAGTGACCGACTTCGGCTCAGGTCATGGTCTCACAGTTTTTGAGTTCAAGCCCCGCATCAGGCCTGGAGCCTGCTTCCGATTCTGGGTCTCCCTCTCCCTTTGCCCCTCCCCCTCTCATGCTCTGTCTCTCTCTGTCTCAGAAATAAATAAACATAAAAGAAAAAAAAAGTAAAAAAAAAACAACAAAACCCTGTATGGTTGATGAAATGGCCTACATGCTGTAAGTAGTGCTAGTAGCAACCATGTAGTCTGTAAATTACAGACAGGAAACAGAACTAGCTTGACATGCCTTGAAGTGGTTAACAATTGTGTAGAGGTTGCTTTGCTAAGATCTGGGTGTTTAGTGATGCAAAGTCAGGTCTAAGGCCCTAAACCTCAGAGTGGATGAGAGCCCTGATTACGGTAGGAGCACAGCTTTGGTTTAAAGGTGTGCCCCAGCTTTTGGAGATCAGGATAGAACTGATAAAAATAGTCAGTGACCTAGAACACCGTGTATCTTTTTAAATGGAGTTAGCCAGCCTTGATCAGTTGTTTTTAGATACAGACGTTAATCATTAAAGCTAGGCCCAAGCTCCACTGCTAATAAGGTTATTGGGGCTTGTCTTTGGCCTTGGGGTGGGGGTGGGGGGTGGACACCCTGGGGGAGTAGATCTTACTAGATGGTGACTAAGCAGGTTTTCCTTTTAACTGCATTTTATAAAAATACAATTAACGACTAAGAGTGAACCCTAATGTAAACTATGATGTGTCAATGTGGGTTCATCATCATTTGTAACAAACGTACCACTATGGTGGGAGATATTGGTAATGGGGAAGGCAACACATGTGTGGGAGCAGGCGGTTATGTGTGCAGTCAGTGTATCTTCCTCTCATTTTTGCTGTGGGCCTAAAACTACTCTAAAAAATAAAGTTAAAAATATACATGCATGAAGTTAATCTTATTAGAAAATGGTAAGATTTAATCTGAATTCTTAGGCTTGAAATGGGACTTTACCTTATGTGGCTTTGCGTTTTTCCCGCCCATCTAACGCCGTTGTCGTGGTGGGAGGGCACTGGCTGTGTGGGTACACCTGGAGCCAGTCGCTGCCTGTCGGCATCTGGCCCCGCCCCGCAGGAGCTCTGGCTGTTTGTTTCTGCGGGAGAAGGCGGGAGAAGGCGGAGCCGGGGTGGGCGGCGTGGGTGGGGCCCGGCGAGAGCACAGGCTGTCTTTCCTCTGGAGGAAGGCTAGTGGCTCTAAGGCGGTTCCCAGGCCGCTTCCAATGCCAGTGTCTCTCTTTGCTTCCGGCAGAGCGTCCTGGCCCGCGCAACTGAGGAGCCAAAGCCAGGCAGACGGACGCACGGACAGACGACGGACGGAGGACTCGCTGGCCGCTGGACCCCGCCGCCTCCCCCTTCTTCCTGCCGCCTGCGTCTGGAGGATGAGCCCAGCCTTCAGGGCCATGGACGTGGAGCCCCGCACCAAGGGCGTCCTGCTGGAGCCCTTTGTCCACCAGGTCGGGGGGCACTCATGCGTGCTCCGCTTCAATGAGACGACCCTATGCAAGCCCCTGGTTCCGAGGGAGCACCAGTTCTACGAGACACTCCCAGCCGAGATGCGCAAATTCACTCCCCAGTACAAAGGTGAGCCCCCGCTGCCATAGGGGTCTCCGCTGGCGAGGAGATGCAAGGCGGCACTTCGCAGCCGGGGAAGGCGCGGGCAGCTATCCCGGGAGCCCTCCCCTCCTTCCTCCCCACTCTGTGTTTTCCCTTCTCCTCTTGGCCCTCAGCCCAGCACCTCACACCCTCAGTTTGCAAGCCCTGGTAAGATTGCTTAATTCTGTTTTGTTTTGTGGATTTGTTTTGAGTTTATTTTTGGTGGAAGTGTAGTTGTGTTTTATGTTCAGGTATCTCTTGATCACAGTACCCCATAGGAGTCCCCCCACCCCCGCCCATGGGAGACAGCGGGGGAAGACTTTGGGAGGATTTTTCCCAGAATCCTTGCCGCCTGCTTTTTGTCCTCCAGGAAACCAGAAGCCCTGGTGATTAGGTAGGCTGGGAGCAGGGTTGAGTCAGATGGAATGCAGGAGTGGGAGGCCTGTGCTGATTAGCTGAAACCCTTTGCTATTACGGAATGTCCCTTAAATTGCAATGTTATGGCAACTCTTTGATTCACATATGGTGACTCTCTCTTTCTTTTTATAATGCATTTTTGGGGGGACAGCATTAGCCATCATCATGGTGTGGACTTTCCTGGGAATGGGGGATATTTTGTAAATCAAAGAACCCATTAAGGAAATTAAATTTACATTGCCTGGTTGTACAAAAGACTCTTGAACAACTTAGGTTCTTTTGGGACTGTTGAAACATGCTCTTTGAAGACAGAATGTACTGGGCGCCTCTCTCTGTACTCTGTGAATATGCATGTGTGTTGTGGTTGGGGGTGGGGGAGTTGAAGGCCCTCACTTGGTCCTTCTCTGTTGTTTTTTCCAGGACAAAGCCAAAGGCCCCTTGTTAGCTGGCCACCCTTGTCCCCCTTTTCCCCCTGGTTGTTTCCCCGTGGCCACAGGGAAGTGTGGTCCCCTGAATTCCCTACCCAGGCTCCTCTGCTTCTCTGCGCCCAAAGACAGGGACCACCTCAGAAGTG
Organism: Panthera tigris; assembly: GCF_018350195.1. NCBI lineage: Eukaryota > Metazoa > Chordata > Mammalia > Carnivora > Felidae > Panthera > Panthera tigris. The sequence goes on along the minus strand of NC_056661.1, from coordinate 17,905,171 downwards.
TCATCTCTCTCTGAGCACGCATTCCCCTGCAGCAAGCGAGCAAGCGGGCGGGCAGCAAGGACTGAGCAAATTGAGTGATCCCAGGCCAGAGAGGCCTGGGAGGAAAGGTGTTCAGCCAGTCGGTTGTAAGGCGCTCGTCGGCACCTGCTGAGACGCTCCCACCTGACAGCCCCCTCCTCAAAGACTGTCTAATTACACATGGCAGGTTCTAGAGACTCAAGGGGGAGAGCTGCTTTCAAGGCCACCATGCGTCTGTGCTCCCGGCCCAACCTTATTTGCCTTGTGTTCATTTTGTTCTTTTGTGACTGCAAAGACCAATAAAGTAATATGTTTGAGGACAAAAGGCTTGGGGTGCCCACCCGTGTGGGGGTGCTGCAAGAAGCCTCTGCTAGGGTGTCTGTTGTGCTGTGTGGTTTGTTTTGTTTGCTCCTTTATTATTTTGTTTTGCTTGCCCAGTCTTCCCTTACCCTTGGACCCTTCTTACCCTTCAGGGCAAACCTTTGTTCCCAGTGTTCAGGCTCTGCTTTAAAGCAAGTCTCAGGCCGCCGGAGTTTCTGTTTAGGGCATCAAAAATTCCCATAAGATATAAAGAGCAAATGTTTTTACGTCTCTTTTAGGATTAGAAGAATTACATAAAATTTAATAAACATTTTCAATAATGGAAAAATGTGTCTTGTAATTCTTTGGCTCTTGCCTTGTTGAGTGCATCAGAGAGGAAGACTCTCGGCCATGTTTGCTCCCTAATCGCTTGTCTTGTATGGTGTCATCTTTTCTAGCTGTTTTGATATTTGTTAGGTTTGCAGATGAGTTTGGGGCCTCTGGCAACATAGAGACTAAGGAACAGGGTAAGAAAAAACCAAATGTTACAATCATGTTATTTATAACATATCATCTTTGGAATTAAAAGTTCTTTCTGCTCCTCACCCCCCTTCCAGGTGTGGTATCAGTTCGCTTTGAAGAAGATGAAGACAGGAACTTGTGTTTAATAGCATATCCATTAAAAGGGGACCACGGAATTGTGGACAGTGTAGACAATTCAGACTGTGAACCAAAAAGTAAGCTTCTGAGGTGGACAAACAAAAAACATCACGTCCTAGAGACAGAAAAGAGCCCCAAGGACTGGGTGAGACAGCACCGGAAAGAGGAGAAGATGAAAAGGTGGGTATAAACTGAGAGGGGAACCCTGGACTCTATGGGAGGGGAGGTGTCATGGGATCTTAGTTATAGTCCAGTCGTCTGGAGCTAGAGACTCAGACGATGGTGCCTTGTCACTCAGTGGCCAGTTCCCACATGGCAGCTTCTTTGTAATGATTCTGGGTTAGGTCATGCCATTTTGGGTAAACAGCTACAGTGGCAGCTGTAAAAGAGTTTTAGTCACTCACTGCTCCTGCAGCTGCCCTGTGCCAGGCCCTGTGCTACATCCTGGGGATGTCGCAGTGGCCAAGATAGGAACTGTCCCATCACCTCAAGTTGCTCATTGATGGTGGGAGACAAAATGGTCAGTTGGGCATCCCCGGAATGTAGGATCCACTGACACAGAGCCTTCCAAGAGCCGGTTCTTGGCAGAACTGGTAAAAATATAAATAATATATAAAAATTGAGAAGTGTTTATAACGTGGCTAAGTAGGTTGGCTTATTCCCATGGGATTTCAGTTCAGCTTTTCCCAGTCTCCAGCATTTGGAATCCGGGAACTTGGATGTAGCAGAAGCCAGGGGACAGTACTGCCTAGAAAAAAAGGGCAGTGAAGGCTGCTTGGGGGTGGGGGGGGGGTGTGCAGTGGTGGAGGCAGAGGCTGTTCTTGCATCTTAGGTTCTCTTGCTATAGAAAAAACAGTGATCTGGCCCTTTAATTTTTTCAAAGTCAACTTTCTTGAGGTATAATCCACTTAGAATAAAATGTATCCATTTGAAGTGTTCAATGTGTACGCTAAAACCACCACCACATCAAGATCTCAAACTTCCCATCACTCCAAAAGTTTCTTCATGCCTCTTTGGCCCTGAATTCTGATAAGATGTTGTGATTTATTGGCTCCTTGTCTCTTTACAGCCATAAGTTAGAAGAAGAATTTGAGTGGCTAAAGAAATCTGAAGTCTTGTACTACAGCGTAGAGAAAAAGGGGAATGTCAGTTCCCAGCTTAAACACTATAACCCCTGGAGCATGAAGTGTCACCAGCAACAGTTACAGAGAATGAAGGAGAATGCAAAACATCGGAACCAATACAGTATCCTTTGCTCACAGGGTATCTTTGCCTTGGGGATAGGGGAGGGTAGGTGAGATCCTAGGAGCTCAGAGAGGTTGGGTTTATTTTCTAGTCATGGTTGTGCCAGGGCACGCTTTGTGGTAACCATAGGCAAATACCACTCCCTCAGGAACAAGGGCTGGTCTGGGAATACAGGTGGTGGGGAGGCGGTTGAGGGCCACCTCATGGAGGGACCAACCTGCATCAGGGAGGCTTTAGCCTAGAGTGCAAGGGGCTGGTTTGTGTTTTCAGACTCCTACAGAGAAGACCCCAGATAGTGCTTCCTGCCAAGAATGGGGGTGGCAGGTGGGTGCTTACCTTTCAATCCTGGTTCACCAGACTGGCACATGAATAAAAGCATGGGGCTCCCCCCCCTCCCCCCCGTTTTTTTTTTTTTTTTACTCAGTGATTTCTTTTTAATTTATTTAGTTTTTAAAGTTTATTTATTTTGAGAGTGAGTGTATGCGCATGCATGAGCAGGGAAGGGGCAAAGAGAGTTCCCAAGCAGGCTCTGTGCTGTTAGCACAGGACTCTATTCCAGGAACCGTGAGATCATGACCTGAGCTGAAACACAGGTGCCCCTTCTTTCTTTTTTTAATCTTGAGGGGGTAGTTCCTCAGAATTGAGTATGTTTTATTTTATTTTTTAACTTTTTACTAGGGAAAATTTTACACATATTAAACATAGAATAATACTTTGAACTTATAAGTACCAGTCACCCAGTTTTGGTGATTAACCTACTTATGTCAGTCTTGGGCCGTGACTGTCTCTTATACCCAGCATCCCCCAACCGAGCTGTTTCTTTCTCCCTTTCCCTTTTTCCCTTTCCCCCTTTCTCCCTTTCTCCCTTTCTCCCTTTCTCCCTTTCTCCCTTTCTCCCTTTCCCTTTTCCTTTCTCCCTTTCCCTTTCTTCCTCTCCTCTCCTGTCCTCTCCCCTCCCCTCTTTCTTCCAGAGGGAGGGAAGGGAGGGAGAGAAAATCCTAAGCAGGCCCCCATGCTGTAAGCATGGAGCCCAATGTGGGTTTTGAACCCATGAACCATGAGATCATGACCTGAGCTGAAACTAAGAGTCAAATACTCAACTGACTAGCCACCCAGGTGCCCCCAACCGAGCTCTTTCTGAAGTGTCTCCTGTGTCATTGCATCCATACACATCTCATCATCCATCTTTAAGAGATAGGAGTTTTCTTTTAATTAAGTTAGAAAACGAGAACGAGTGGGGAAGGGGCAGAGAGAGGGAGACAGAGGATCCCAAGCAGGCTCTACACTGTCAGCTCAGAGTCCGATGCGAGCTCAAACTCAAGAACTATGAGATGATGACCTGAGCCGAGATCAGGAGTTGGACGCTTAACTGACTGAGCCACCCAGGCGCCCCAAGACAAGGGTATTTTTAAGATGTGAGCTCCTTAAAACTGGACAGTAGTGCCTTATTGTCAAGTATCTAGTTTGTGTCCACATTTTCCTAATTGTCTCATAAATATGTTTTTACTGACGGTTGGTTTGAATGGAGAGCCAAGTGAAGTCCACACATTTTTGGTTGAAATGTTTAAGTCTTTTTTTTTTTTTCAACGTTTTTTATTTATTTTTGGGACAGAGAGAGACAGAGCATGAACGGGGGAGGGGCAGAGAGAGAGGGAGACACAGAATCGGAAACAGGCTCCAGGCTCCGAGCCATCAGCCCAGAGCCCGACGCGGGGCTCGAACTCACGGAGCGCGAGATCGTGACCTGGCTGAAGTCGGACGCTTAACCGACTGCGCCACCCAGGCGCCCCTGTTTAAGTCTTTTTAAATACCCTTTTTATTTTTTCATCTTGGAAATTTCTTGTCAAAGAAACTAGGTCTTCTAAACTTTCCCACCATCTGAATTTTACTGATTACATCCCTGTGGTCTTTTACATGTTACTCTTTTCTCTTTGTTTCCATTAGGTTTTGATAATTTGATCTAGAGGCTTGGTCAGATTTAGGTTCAGTTTTGGGGTAGGTAGGAGCTAGGATCCCTTGGAAATGGTAGTGGCCATCAGGAAGTGCAGTATTTGTCTGTCTTGCCTGTGTTGCCATTGCCTTAGATCCATTTTTTCATTAGGCACTTTTCTAATTTTGTCATTCCTTCTTAGCTGGAATCTGTAAAGATAAACTTATTCTCATCAATTATATGCTTATACTGAGGTATAGTTTATATAGGAAAGGTACATTATTTACTGACTATTTGGAATAATGGGTGGGTTTTTTAACATCCATTCAAAATGCCAGTGGGTTTTTCGGCCTTATTATGAACCTATGAATTTAGACATATTTGATGTGGTTTTAGTCCGTTGCAGTTTTATCTTTACTGATGCACAGATTCTTCCATGTTTTGTTTTGCCTTTTAAAATAGGCTCTTGAGAAGCGCCTGGGTGGCTCAGTTGGTTAAGCGTCCAACTTCGGCTCAGGTCATGATCTCATGGCTGGAGAGTTCAACCCCCGCGTCAGGCTCTGTGCTGACAGCTCAGAGCCTGGAGCCTGCTTTGGATTCTGTGTCTCCCTCTCTCTCTGCCCCTCCCCTACTCATGCTCTGTCTCTCTCTGTCTCTCAAAAATAAATAAACATTTAAAAAAAAATTTTTTTTTAGTACTTTAAAATAGGCTCTCGAGTCCTTCTGACACAATCATAGTGGTCTGTGACGACTCTCTTACTTTCTGGTATGAAAAGATGGCCCAGGGTCATGTATATTTCCTACTCTAGATGTAAGTTCAGTCATTCCTCTGAGGTAGGAGTTACAAACCTGCTCAGTAGAGGGCCAGGTAGTAAATGTTTCTGGCTTCACAGGCTGTACCCTCTGCCACACCTCTGCCACTGTAGCTTGAAAGTAGTCATAGATAATCATGTAAATGAATGAGCATGACTATACCCCAATGAAACTGTTTATGATCACCAAGATTTGCATATCATTTAATTTTCCATGTGTCATGAAGTATTATGTATATTTTTTGACAACTTAAAATTTTAAGAACGATTTCTAGTTCATAGGCTGTACAAGTAGCCATAGTTCACCAATCCCTGCCCTAGGAAAACTGGTCTGGACACTAAGGGCGCTCACACAACTATCTGGTCATTGTTTCTAGACCTTTTCAGTGCCACACAGCTGGGAAATACACTTTTATTTTATTTAAAAAAAGGTTTTTTTAATGTTTATTCACCCTTGAGAGAGAGAGAGACAGAACGCAAGTGGGTTAGGGGCAGAGAGAGAGGGAGACACAGAATCCGAAGCAGGCTCCAGGCTCTGAGCTGTCAGCACAGAGCCTGATGCAGGGCTCGAACTCACAAGCTGTGCAATCGTGACCTGAACCCAAGTCAGATGCTCAACTGACTGAGCCACCCAGGCGCCCCCGCATTTATTTTAAAGAGAAAATTTTTCATGAGTTTATGCAGATATTTCCAGTTCACATAGAAGGTTACGGGATTTATTTATTTGATGTTCTGTTTGAAACTTAGGACAGTGTGAAACCCTGTTCCCATACCTTGTTGAGTTGTGGCAGTGCCATATGTGTGTCGCCCAGGCCTATGTTGAGTGCGGATGCAGGCGGTCCTCATGCCTGTTCCCTGACAAGAATTCAGTTCTTCGATTTTAGCCCTCTAGTCAGCCTTGGGCTCCCTACATGGGGGATAGCAGGACTGATGGGGCCTTCTGTGGACCTGGGCTTTTCTGAGGCACTGTGTGCAGGCATTGTGCCCTGGAGTGGCAAAGCCCCCATGCAGCAGCACCTTTTCTTTAGAGGGAGGATTGTCCTTAACCACTCAGAATTCATCTTACTGGAAAATCTGACTTCCCGCTATGAGGTGCCTTGTGTCCTGGACCTCAAGATGGGTACCCGCCAGCATGGTGATGATGCTTCAGAGGAGAAGGCAGCCAACCAGATCCGCAAGTGCCAGCAGAGCACATCTGCGGTCATCGGTGTCCGTGTGTGTGGCATGCAGGTGAGGGGAGTGCTGGTGCATACCACAGGCTGGCTAGGGCATCCAGTAGCTTCTACTCTCCACCGTGGGCATAGTCCTGCTGTTTTCTCAAGATTTCAGCATGGCTGAGTGAGTCTGTTGCTTTCTGGTTAGAAAAAAAAAGCATGCATGCCTGGTGAACTGTCTGGGGCTGAGCTGGTTGACTGAGTCCAGAGTCTCTGGACAGGAGTGGGAATGAAGGCAAGATGGTTAGGCCCTCTCCACCAACTGATATGCTAAGCAGGGGTCTGAGGACAGAACCAGGTCAGAGGGCTGCGTCCTGAGTGGTGGTAGATCAGAAAGGGTATTGCCTTGTATGACTGGTGTACTTAACAGGTTAAAGGATCTGATCCAGGGGTGTCCTATTGCTGCTGTTCCCCAGGGTCCAGGCTCTGAGACAGCTGTCAGCACCTAACCTGCTGGTCTCTTCCCACAGGTGTACCAGGCAGGGAGTGGGCAGCTTATGTTCATGAACAAGTACCATGGACGAAAGCTGTCAGTGCAGGGCTTCAAGGAGGCACTTTTCCAATTTTTCCACAATGGTCGGTATTTGCGCCGTGAACTCCTGGGCCCTGTGCTTAAGAAGCTGGCTGAGCTCAAAGCCATTTTGGAGCGACAGGAGTCCTACCGCTTCTACTCAAGCTCCCTATTGGTCATCTATGATGGCAAAGAATGGCCTGAGGTGGCCCTGGACTCAGATGCTGAGGACTTGGAGGACCTGTCTGAGGAGTCAGCTGACGAGTCTGCAGGTGCCTATGCCTTCAAGCCCATCGGCACCAGCTCAGTGGACGTGCGCATGATCGACTTTGCACACACCACCTGCAGGCTGTATGGCGAGGACAGCGTGGTACATGAGGGCCAGGATGCTGGCTATATCTTCGGGCTCCAGAGCCTCATAGACATTGTCACAGAGATAAGCGAGGAAAGTGGGGAGTGAGTTTGCTGGCTGCACCAGCACCTGAGAGACTCTCTGTGTCCCAGGCACAGCTGTGCTGCGTCGGGGAGGAGGCCAGTATGGCCAGGCGTTGGCCCCTGCAGCCTGGAGCTGATGTGCAGAGGCCTCTGTGAGTCCCAGCCTGAGCCAGCCCCAATCGCGTTCGGAGTCTTTTATTTATTTTAACTATTTCTTCAACATTCCACATTTGATGATGCAGATACCTCTTTCTTCCCTGAGTGTAAATGTTCTAATACAAATCTTTTTGTTAATTGTACACAGTGCTGCTGTCGTTCTTAACTAGGGGCAGACAGCCAGACCCCATCCCAGCCCTCAGAATCCTGACACGTGCTGTGTCCTCTACCCTAGCCCAGGAATATTCTTGCCACTGCCCCCACCTCACGGACACTGAGGTCACCCAAAGAGGACCTCCACACATATAACCTTAGGTTCCTTTTGGGTCTGTGCTGGCCTAGTGTCCCAGCATCCCCTAAGAACTACGTGACCCTTGATACAGGTCTTTTCCTGTCTTCCATGCAACTTAAGCCAAAGTTGGGCAGCAGGTGTGCCAGACCTTGGATCCATCTCCTGGACCACTGGCAGCAGCTAATTGGCTGGTCATTGTGATGTCAGATGTCCTGGAGCCAAACCAAGGCCTCAGGTAGCTGCCAGGCTCTGGTCTTTTGGCGATGGTGGACTCCATGGTAAAAGGTCCCAGCAGGATGAGGGGGTGGGGGTCAGTGAGAAAGGGTGTTCCAGGCAGGGGGGTCCTCTCTTGTCACCACTGCAACCCACAACTATGCCAATCTCCTCTCCTAAGCAGCTGTAGCCAGGGCGGCCCTGAAGAGAGCTACTTCTGTGCTAGGAGGGTTACTGGGAGGTGTGGCAGGAGGTCTTGAACTGCAGAACCAGACACCAGGGAGAAGGGCAGACCCAGTGCCAAGAAGGTAGGGTCTTGATGTCCAGTTCTATCAGCCCCACACTCCTTTCTGAGGCCCACTGTGCCTCTGTGTACTATGTCCCCCAATGCCAACTGCATGTACTGGCCTCGCTGTGCCCATACCCGCTACACCCTGGGCCCAGGCTTCTGGTGGGAAATGTGGCTGGACAGGAATGGGAGGCCCCCAGGACACTTAGGGCCTCTCCCCTGGGTCCCTCCCTCCCTCAGGACATCAAGGACCAGTCCAGGCTAATTGGAGGTGTGCAGGGTCAAACCAGCTCTTAAGGCTACCTAGCACCCCCCTCCCCACCCTTACCAGCTCTTCTTCTATCTGCTCAGAAGGGCTCATCAGACATAAGATGGTTTGGAGTTGTTAAGTCCTATAAAGACAATAGAGCAATATGACAGCGACTGGGAGAGTAATGACCTTATGCTGTGAGGGAGGGAATTAGGTCCCAGGCAGAGGAAACCCTATGGAAAGACCCACATTACAGGGGTAGAGAGAAGCTATTGAAAGGAGTGGGAGTGTGGGGGGGGGGGGGCGGGGGGGGCATCCAGGACGTGAGAAATTGGGACTGGGGAATGGCCGACCTGGTTTCGGTGTGGCTGGAGTAGGGACTCCTCAGAGAGGGGTCATGAGGCCTGGGACACCAAGGAGACGGACCCCCCACAGGCGCCTCCAAGTGTCGAATCAGCGAGATCCAACAATGGGACTACGCTCGCGGAGTCGCCGTCCCTACTGTTAGTAGGTCAGGACCCACTCCCCCGGGATGGCAGGGACGCATGCGACTAGAGCGTAGGACACAGGCTCTGCCAAAGGAGGAAGGACGGCCGCACACCCGGTTTGAGTGGAGGGCCAGGACGGAGACTCTGGGGTGGGGCGCCCGGGAGGGTGCGGAGCCAGTGGTCGGGGGTAGGGGTGTGTGGTCTCGGAATCGGAGGTACCGGGACCGGACTGGAGGCCGACTGGAGACGGACTCGAGCAGCACCGGGTCGCGCCGCTTGGAGCCGCCAGGGGGCGCCGCGATCCGCGCGGGGGCTGCCCCCCTCCGGAGGCGGGGCTGCGGCTGGCGGGCGGGCGGGCGCGCGCACGCGTCGTGTGTCACGGGGCGGGGCGGGGCGATCGCGGTTCTCCGGGCCTGCCGTCCTGGTTCCGCAGCCCCCGCCACCTCCACTGCCCCGGCGCGGCGCGGCCCGGCCCGGCCCCATGTATCGCGCGCTCTACGCGTTCCGCTCGGCGGAGCCCAACGCGCTGGCGTTCGCCGCGGGCGAGACCTTCCTGGTGCTGGAGCGCAGCAGCGCGCACTGGTGGCTGGCGGCGCGGGCGCGCAGTGGCGAGACGGGCTACGTGCCGCCCGCCTACCTGCGCCGCCTGCAGGTGAGTGTGCCCCTCCCCAGCCCGGCCTCACCGGTCCTTAGACTGGGCCCCATCGCAGGCTCTCGGGACCGACCCCGGAGCCCCAGGCCCGCCAAAACTTCCCGCAGATAGGGAGTTTGAGCACCTGACCCTGAGACCCCAGACCCACGAGAACTGGGACCCCAGGAGCCCGCACTCCCAGAAAAGGCCAAGCCCTTGACAGCCAACTCTGAGGACTCCGGACCTGCAAGCCTAACTCTGGGACTGAGACTCCTTGGATCCCAGACCCATTGAGACTCATTATCTGAACCCCCATCTAAGTAGAATTCAAGACTCAGTTCTGAGAATCCAGTACCACTGAATTCTGACCAGTTCCTCAGATCCCTGAGATCCCAGATTCGTAATTGGCCCTTTCACTGGATCCCCTGGATCCTACCCTCAGACCCCCAACTGGAGCCACTGCCTCCACCACTAAGACCCCAGGCCACCCTGGACACCACCTGTTTCCCCACTGCCCTCCATCCTCACTTCCCCACTGAGGCCCTGGAGCCTAGATGATACTCGTATCTCCTAGATGACCCACTAAGGGTGGGACCTGAGTGTCTTTCACCCTCCTGTACTCAGCCACCCCTAAGCTCTTCTTCAGACTGACCCCAACCCTCTTGGAACCAAAGATCTCAGCCCTTGCTGACACTCCCTAGCACTACTCTCCCCACCCCCACCCCTCCATTACAAGCCACGTTCAGGCCCTGACTTAACCGACTAATTTTCTCTGAAAGTGAAAAGCTCCATCCCTCTGTGTCCCCAGCCTGGGGTGGGGGCTGCTCCCATTGTAAGGAAGTGAGATCTCTTCATGGCTTCCCCTGGTCTGACTATGACCCTATTTCCTTCCAGTGGAGGCTGCGTCTCCAGTTCCTGTTTCCCCAAGAATAGTCCTGCTGTGGGGGCTGGGGTGCAGTGTCTCTAGCTGGTCTATTCTGACCTCAGGGGAAAGGAGGGCCTGGAGCCTCCAGGCCTGGCCTGTGCCAGACACCCCCGCCCCATCCTAGTCCTTATCCTTTTGGAAACATCCTGTCCCAGCCTGGTTCAGGACAGAAATAACAGGATAAATTTGGAGATGTCATCTGGTCTTGCCAGAGGGGATGGGCCCTGGACCCTCAGCTTGTTTCCATCTAGGAGTGCCTGGGGTATGAGTGGGGCCCTGGACACAGAGGCTGCCAGCTCTATCGTGAATGTGTCAGACCCAGCCTCTCTGGGGCTGGGGGCTTGTTGGAGGCCTCTTTCCGAAGAGCCTGTGAGGCTCCTCTCCAGGGCCAGTGGGGCTTGGTGTTTGGGGACGGCAGAGAGGCCACGGTTTCTCTCATAGTTTCTTTCTGCATATCTCCCTCTGCCTCAGTCTCCCTAACGCTGTCTGTCATTATGACTCTCCCTTTCTCTGTCTCCAGCTTTCAATTTCTTTCTGCGTTGTCTCCCTCTGCCTGTCTCGCTCTCCCTCCCTCCCTCTCTCTCTTTCTATCTCTTCCTTATTTTCTATGTGTATGTATTTCTTTTTCTGTTCCCCTTTCTGTCTGCTGTCTCTCTGCATTCTGGCACACCCCATGGTACCTGGAGGGCTTTGCTGACCTCTGCATCTGTCTGTCTGTCCCCCTCAGGGAAGCTCCTTAGACCCTCTCTGGAGTGACGTCACCTCAGTTCTGAGACTTCCATGCAGCCTGATGGACCATCGTGGACAGGGAAGGGGTGAAAGTGGCTGGTCCCACAGCTGCCACCCCTTACTCTTCACACCATGCCAGGCAGGCTGGGTAGATTGGACCCCTGAGTTGCTGGGTCTGCAGCACGGAATCTGGGACAGGGGCCAGGCCCCTCTCCCATGTCCGTCCTTTGCCACAAACAGAACTGCCGCTTCCCAGGGCAGGTCTGGAAGATTCTTTGGAACAGCTGAGGGGGATGAGGGCTAGAAGCAGGGGTGGAGAGAGGAGATCCCTTTGGCCCATCCCCAGCTGGTCCCTCAGGCCCATCCCAGGGCCTGCAGAAGGCTCTATGAGGACAGGGCTATTCTGGAGTGTGACCTTGGTTTTGCGAAGGATCAACAAGATCCAGAGTGATTTGTTAAGGGTTCCAGACACTAGAGGCTCCCTGCTTGGCATTTCAGCCTGGGCTCTGAGCCAAACCTGGGGAGAGACTAGGTGTGTACTGCTGGCCTCAAGCTGGGGGGCCCTGGGCTGTTTTTGCCCTGGACCCGTGATTTTCAGAGCCAGCTGAGAGCCTCACTGTGGGGCCTGAGTGGGGCCCCAGGATGTAAAGCAGCGGCATGAGGCCACCCCATACCCCAGCTCCCTGAGTAACACCGTTTGAGAACCTTATTTGATATTCTGGTTCAACTTCTGTGTTCATGTCTACCATTCCAGCCTTTAGCTATAATGGTCCTCTGTCTGCCCCGGTTGCATCCCGGGCCGGGTCTGGGCTCAGTACCCTCACTTGGCCCCCAGGTCTAACTGCCCATCCTTGCCCTCCCCCCCAGGGCCTGGAGCAAGATGTCCTCCAAGCCATTGACCGGGCCATTGAGGCTGTGCACAATGCAGCCATGCGGGATGGTGGCAAGTACAGCCTGGAGCAGCGTGGAGTCCTTCAGTGAGTGTGGGTGAGGGGAAGAGGGCACCGCCTCCACCCCATTATCCTAATGAGCACAGTTGGGTGGGGTTCCTTCAGTGGATACTGGGGTTGTGTGTAAGGCAGAGCTGGGGTAATGCAGAGTAGGGTGGGGCATGAGGGAGGTGGCAGGAGCCCGAGCTTTGGGGGGCCCAGGACCCATGGGGAGCATGTAAGGACTTTGGGAGTTTAAGGTAACTCGCCCAGTAAGCTCCCTGTCCCTCCATCAGGAAGCTGATCCACCACCGGAAAGAGACTCTGTCCCGCAGAGGCCCATCAGCCTCCAGCCCTGCAGCTATGACCCCATCCACCAGTGACCACCATCTGGACGCTGCTGCTGCCAGGCAGCCCAATGGGACGTGTCGAGCTGGGTTTGAGCGGCAGCACAGCCTCCCTAGTTCCGAGTATCTCGGGGCGGACGGAGGCCTCTACCAGGTATGTGGGGAGGACATCCTGGCGGAGGGAGGTGGGTGGAGCTTAGGCTTGGTCCAGAGGTTCCAAGGGTCCAGTCGGGTCAGTGATACAGAGCCGTAGCCCGCCCGTGCCAAGAGCTCAGGGCCTAAGCCAGGCCGGTACACCAGATGGCAGCGTGTCCTCCCAGATCCCGCTTCTGTCCTCTCAGATCCCACCACAGCCTCGCCGAGCAGCACCCGCCACGCCACCTCCACCTGTGAAGCGCCGAGACCGGGAGGCCCTGATGGCCTCAGGCAGTGGTGAGAGGCGGGATTGGGGCAATTGGGGAAGCACCCTGTGGTGGAATGATTGCTTTGCCTGTGTCAGGAAGTTGGGGGCTCTGGGCTTGGAGGGGTGGGTCTAGCAGAGAAACCAGGCCCTGTGTCGGGAGGGCGGGGCTCAGGGCCTGGAGGGGTAGGGGACCCAGGGGGCTGTCCCAGCACAGCATCCGCTCTCTGCCCACAGGCGGCCGCAACACCACGCCCTCCGGGGCAGTTCTGTGTCCAGCGGCTCCTCAGTCAGCAGCACCTCCCTTGACACGCTCTGTACCGGCTCTAGCTCGTCTGAGCTGGGCCCCAGCTGCTCACCCACGCCCCCACCTGTGCCCCGCCGAGGCACTCACACCACTGTGTCCCAAGCTCAGCCCCCTCCCTCCAAGGTGCCAGCCCCTGAGCCCCCTACAGAGGAGGTAGCAGTTGATACAACCTCAGCCCCTGATGAGCTGGAGGCCCTGGGTGCGCTGAACCTGGGGACCACAGAGGAGAAGGTGGTGGCCGAGACTGCTGTGCCCAAGACCATCGGGGCAGAGCTGATGGAGCTCGTGCGGAGAAACACCGGCCTGAGCCACGAGCTATGCCGTGTGGCCATTGGCGTCGTGGTGGGTCACATCCAGGCCTCTGTGCCGGCCAGCTCGCCTATCATGGAGCAGGTCCTCCTCTCGCTGGTAGAGGGCAAGGTGAGGGTGGGCGGCAGGGCCAGGGGCCTCCCCATCCTCGGGCCGCCCTGCCTCCCCTGCCCCATTCCCACTCTCATGCTTGTGTCCAGCCTTGACTCGACAGGTGTTTATTGAGCTCTAGCCTGGCCTTCATTGTGCTGGGTGCTGGGGACATTTGAGCTGATCCTTGGAGGAGAAAGGGAGGAAGAGCATTCCAGGCAGAGGCTCAGCCTGGACCAAGGCCATGAGGCAGGACCGAGCTTGGCTCGCAGGAGGAGGTGGAACAAGGCCAGCATGGCTGTAACACAGGGAGTGAGGGAACAGGTGGTGTGGGAGAGGTGAGACCCGGGGCAGGTGATAGATGAGACCAGATGCAGGTGGGCAAGAGTCATCTCTGGCTGCAGGGCAGGAGTGGACATAGAGCATGAGAGAAGGCAGTACCTCGCTGGCCTTGGCAGTGGAAAGGAGTGGGTGCTTTGAGAGCTGTGACAGAGGCCTCAGTACTGACTCAGGTGTGAGTCAGGTGCGTGGGCATTGTAGGGTGGGTGGGATCTTTTGCCAGGGTTGGGGCACTGGTCAGGAAGCAGGATTGGAGGGCGACGAGCCATCTCCATATGGGGACTAGATGGGCCCAAGGTCCCTCCTTAGGGCCCCATGACCTAGCAGCTCTGGTGTGGGGTGGAGGGAGCAGCAGGTCAGTGGACTTGTCTGTGTTGAGTACGGTGGGTGCTGCCAGGCTGGAAGCATTTGGGGGAGACGGGGGAAGTGGGGAGATGACAAGGCCTGGTGCCACTTCATGTGGATTCGGAGGGTAGCATCTCAGTCACACTCAGGCAGTGATACAGTCGGTGGCCTTCCTCGAGGAAGATGTTTCTACAGGGCTGGGATGAGCGGCAGGTTGTTGCAAGGCACCCACAGATGTGTCTCAGGCAGAATCTGGGCCCAGCAGGTTATCAAGACTGGGGGCAGTGGACTTGCTTGCAGAGGTGGTGTAGAACTGGGCTGGTGCCCTTGGGAGCTTTGATGTTGAGGTGTGGGCCACAGGAGCAGGGTCCTTAGTGGGAGCTCGAGGTGGGGCAGAGGGGAGGAAGGAAGAGAACCAGGGGCTGGTCCCCTCACAGGTTCTGGGAGGACACTGACTAGGAGCAGCCCTGAGAGATGAGGCTGGGAACCCTTTCCTGTTGTCGGCCTGGAACTCACGCCTGTGACATTCTCAGGGTCTGGGTTGACTTCTAAACCTTGGGGGCTTCCTGGAGAAGGTGAGGGACAAGGAATGTGCTGAGCCATTCCTCTCTCCCCCCCAGGACCTGAGCACTGCCCTGCCCTCAGGGCAAGTCTGCCATGACCAGCAGCGGCTGGAGGTGATCTTTGCAGACCTGGCTCGGCGCAAGGACGATGCCCAGCAGCGCAGCTGGGCCCTGTACGAGGATGAAGGGGTCATCCGCTGCTACCTGGAGGAGCTGCTGCATATTCTGGTGCGGGGTGGGGGCCCACGGGTGTCTCCCCCCGACCCTGCACTGTCCCCTCCAGTGCTCAGGAGCCTCCCCTGCGTGTACTCAGCTCGCTTATGTGTGGCCACATGGCTCACAACTGACTGATTGTGTCATGCTTCCTCCTCTCCACAGACGGATGCAGACCCCGAAGTTTGCAAGAAAATGTGCAAGAGAAATGAGTTCGAGTCTGTCCTGGCCTTGGTGGCCTACTACCAAATGGTGTGTGCAAGACAGAGGGGCGGGGGCGTGGAGGCACCCGGGTAGAGGTGGGGGTTCCAGGCACTGAGTGCACAGGGTCTCCTGCCAGGAGCACCGGGTCTCCCTGCGGCTGCTGCTCCTCAAGTGCTTTGGCGCCATGTGCAGCCTGGATGCAGCCATCATCTCCACACTCGTGTCGTCTGTGCTGCCTGTGGAGCTGGCACGGGACATGCAGACAGACACGCAGGGTGAGGCGAGGGGGAGCTTCCTGCCGTGTGGGGGGTTCCCACCATCTGTAGGGGCTCTCACCGCCTGCCTTGCCCCCCAGATCACCAGAAACTCTGTTACTCCGCCCTCATCCTGGCCATGGTCTTCTCCATGGGGGAGGCAGTGCCATATGCGCACTATGGTAAGTGAGCAGGTCACCGACCAGCTGACCGCTGGGAGCCCCACTGCACGTACCTGACAGGGATCGGGTGTCCCCAGAGCTGACGGAGACCCAGGGGGCTGGGTGGTGTGCACAGACGGGGAGGGCTGACTCCGTGCACCCCTCTCCCAGAGCACCTGGGCACACCCTTTGCCCAGTTCCTGCTGAGCATCGTCGAGGATGGGCTGCCCCTGGACACCACAGAACAGCTGCCCGATCTCTGCATGAACCTGCTTCTGGCTCTCAACTTGCACCTGCCAGGTGGGAATGGGGCCCAGCGGGAGGTGGCCGACTGGCTGGGTACCTGTGCGCTGATCTACTGACACCCATGTCCTTCCTCAGCCCCTGACCAGAACGTCATCATGACCGCCCTGAGCAAACACTCCAACGTCAAGATCTTCTCCGAGAAGCTTCTCTTGCTCCTGAACAGAGGAGGTGAGGGTGCAGGAATCTGTGTGGTGCTGCTTCGCTGTCCTGGGACTCCATGATCCCCAGTAACTCCCTGCAGTGGCTCTGGCCCTCCCACGGTGACAGCCCTGACCCCTCTTCTCTTCCCCCTGCTTCCTAGATGACCCCGTGCGCATCTTCAAACATGAGCCGCAACCACCACACTCCATCCTCAAGTTCCTGCAGGACGTGTTCGCCAGCCCCGCCACGGCTGCCATCTTCTACCACACAGACATGATGGCACTCATTGACATCACCGTGCGCCACATCGCGGACCTGTCGCCCGGAGACAAGGTACCTAGAGGTGGCTGCAGTGGGGATGGGAGGTGTGTAGAAACCGAAACAAAATGGACTGGAGACAGGACACTGACGGAGACTGGGGACGGGGCACAGCTGGAGCCAGGCCAGTGTGGAGGCCACTCAGTAAGCCATGGCAGGTGTGCCCAGACCCAGAGGAGCCCCGGTGAGCTGATCTGGGCCAGACTTTCTGGACAGAGCTGGGGTGGGGAGGGCAGCGGGGTCAGACGGGAGGAGGTGGCATTTACACAAGGCCTCAGAGGCTGCAGCAGGAGCTTCTGATCTCAGAAGAGGAGAAGTGACCTGATGGACACCCCGAACGGAGTGTGGACTGTATGAGTCCGGGGGAGGCAGAGGTCTGTGAGGAAGCAGCCGCAGCTGTCAGGGCAGCCCAGCCGTGGCCTCCTGGGAAGAGGTCAGATTTGTGGGTATGGGAAGTGGGTCCCAGGGCTTACCACTGGACTTGTGTTGAGCAATCAAGTGGATGAAGTGTGATTACTGAGGTGGGGAAACACTCTTGGGGGGGTGGAAATGGAGTTGCATTTTGACGTGTCAGGTTTGAGAAGATACCTGTTAGACAGCCAGGTACAGAGCACATTCAGGGGCAGTGGAGCCGAGTTGGGACACTGGAGAGACACACTGGAGAGTTGCCTGTGCACCAGTGTGACGGGAAGCCTGTTTCAGGGCCACCACCTAGAGTGTGAGGAGGAGGGGTCAGAGGGCAGCTCGGGCCTCGGCCCAGGGCACAGTGAGGACAAGTAGGGAGGAGCCCAGGAGGAAACCCTGGAGAGAGCAGGAGCCCAAAGCAAGGTTCGGAGGAGGAGGGAAATGAGCCGTCTCCACAGTTAAGAGCCTGAGTAAGACGGAGGCTGCTAATTGGCCACTGGAATTGCCCCCACAGAGTCCCCAAGTGACTGACAAGCAGCGTCCGTGGAGTGGAGGGAAAAAGAATGGAACGTTTAAGAGAGAATTTGAAGTTGGAGGGGAGTGAGGGGGAAATTGGAAGCCATAAATGGAGACAACCCCTGTAGTTCTTCTGTGAAGGGAGCAGAAAAGAGGGGGTCCGCCTGAGGGAGATGTGGAGTCATTAGGAAGTGTTCTAGAGGTAGGAGATGCTGGTGCAGGTGTCTGGGCCAGAGGGAATAATCCAGCAAGCATCAAGAAATGGCTGACGGGGGGCGCCTGGGTGGCACAGTCGGTTAAGCGTCCGACTTCAGCCAGGTCACGATCTCGCGGTCCGTGAGTTCGAGCCCCGCGTCAGGCTCTGGGCTGATGGCTCGGAGCCTGGAGCCTGTTTCCGATTCTGTGTCTCCCTCTCTCTCTGCCCCTCCCCCGTTCATGCTCTGTCTCTCTCTGTCCCAAAAAAAAAAAAAAAAAAAAAAAAAACGTTGAAAAAAAAATTAAAAAAAAAAAAAAAAAAGAATGGCTGACGGGAGAGTGGGCCACCACAGAAGTCAAGTAGATCCGGCAGTGGCGGAGGGCCCAGGGCTGTGGAGGGACACCCCTCACCCTAAAGGGAGCCAAGGCAGCTTATTCTTGGCAGAGACAGGTGAGATGTCGGTGCTGCGAGGGGAAGACAAGGGCTTTCTGAAAGATTGCTTGTTTTCTCCATGAAGCACAAGGCCAGCTGTCCAGGCACTTTGGGGTCTGGAAAGCCTAGAAGAGGTGGGCCGTGGTCCTTAAGGGCGTGTGAACATACCGGAGAAAAGTGGCAGGAGCCAAGGCAGTGCTGCGTGTCCGTCTGAGGCTTGTGGTAGGGAAGGAAGCTGAGGCCTGCACACGGCTCTGTGGCCGTCTAGGGCTTAGACACTGGGCAGTGATTTGCAGGTGCTGTGGTCTGACCGGGCTGGGGGGTTACAGGGTGGTGCTGCCTAGAGAAGGGATTGAGTCCTCTAACCATAGGGAAAGAGGGAAATAAGGGATGGTGAGGGGGGCAGACAGAGGAAAAGCACTGGGATCGTGTCAGTGGATTGGGGGTCTGTGGGGAAAAGGAGCAGCTGGGGTGTCAGACTAGAGGGCGTGTTAGAGCTGGACTCTGGGCCCGTGTGGAAGGTAGGACGGTGGCCAGGTCCTAGGAGTGGGTTGGGTACGAGGTGTGCCGACAGAGGGGAGAGAGCAGTGTCACAGAAGACAGCTGTGTTACTGGCCTGTGCATTTAGATGGACGGCTGTGCGCTTTAGTCAGAGAAAGAACATGAGAAAGCCTTCAGTTTTGGGAAGATGGAGCTGGCGGTTTTCCCTTGCCGCCTCTCTGAGCCAGGACTCCTGGGGGCTGGCCACGTTCTGGGACGCCTGTGTCTGGAATGGTCCATTCATTCACTTACTCAGCAACTGTTGAAGGCCAGTTCATGTGGCAGGCACATTGTGGGCGCTGGGGATGCAGCCCTGATCTTCGGTGCCGTGAGGCGGTCCGCAGCCCTGGGGTCCACGTGGCAGCCTGTTCCTGTCTGGTGGCAGTGGCAGTGCCTCCCAGGGTCCCTGAGCTCACCTGCTCCTCCCACAGCTTCGCGTAGAGTACCTCTCCCTGATGCACGCCGTCATCCGCACCACACCCTACCTGCAGCACCGCCACCGGCTGCCCGACCTGCAGGCCACACTGCGCCGCATCCTGACTGAAGAGGAAGCCTCGCCCCAGGGCCAGATGGACCGCATGATTGTCCGAGAGATGTGCAAGGAATTCCCGGTGCTGGGCGAGGACCCCAGCTAGCGCCTTCCTCCCCTCCCTTCCCTGCAGCCCCGGTCAGGGTGCAGGGGACGCGGAGGCTTGGCCCTAAGCATGTTTTGCACAGACGGTGTGGGGGAGGTGGTGGTGGAAGGGACCTGAGCAGGGCCCCCACCTGAAGTAGAGCCAGTGCCAGGGGCCAAGTGTGGGATTGGGGACCACGCTCTGGGAGCTATGCTGGGGCAGAGGGCCTGTGTGAGCTAAAGCCCCTCCATCTCCCGGTAGGCTGCCTCTTCAGCATGCCCCCTCCCCCCCCCCCCCCCCAGCACAAACACACACTCAGAGTCCCGCTGCTGCTCCGGGCTGGGCTAGAGCCGCCATCCCTGTCCTGCCTTGTCTGGGTCCTGGGCCTCAGCAAGCCATGTCTTTGGGGTGAGGGGAGCCACCTTCCGCCAGCTGTTCTTTGCCTTAGCTTTGCAGTGAGTGCTTCTCCTGTGCTCCCCGCTCCCCGTGGGGGTCGCTTTCCCTTGCTCCCACCCCCAGGGGTCTTGGCCAAGCTCCTGCTTTAAAGCAGAATCTTAGAGACAGGCCAGCTATTCTGGAGCCTCACAGAATAGGGTGATGGCACTCAGAAAGCCAATGACAGAATATTTTCTCTGTAAAAATGTAGACTGAAAAGCCATGTGTATTTTCCCGTGTGCTGCAGCTCACCTTCGGAAATAAATCACAGGCATCCAGAAACAGGCTCCCCTGTATGATCCTGGGTTGTTGTGGGAGAGGATGGGCAGGGACGCTGGGGCCTCAGGACCTTGTCACTTGCTTGCCCTGATCTCTCCAGTGTAAGGAGGGGGTGGTCCCTGATAGGTCTGTCCATCAAAGTTCCTTGAGCCCTGTTCCAGCTTCTCTCCCTGAGTTCCTGCTTCTGGGCCAAGCCGAGTGCCCCGTGGTCCGTTTGTAGGCGACTGCCCTCCCAGACTTCACTTACATCTTTCTTTGCTTTGAATGCTGACTCTCTCCCCTGTTGAAAGCCTCTCCTTCATAGCTGCTCTCAAATGAAGCAGGCCCCACCCCAGCCTCAGCCTCCCTCCCTGCCTGTCCAGCTCTGTTCCCTTTCTCATTTGTCAGTGGGTCCAACAAGAGCCCCTCATTTTGCAGCCTCAGCAGAGATTTGGCCATTACTGTAGGGCAAGGAGAGTATCTTAACAGCTGTGGGGTTTAGTTGGCACTACTGTTTGAGGAGAATTAGGGACCGTTTGGCAAAAACTTCATTTTCCTTGTGGGCTCTCAAGTTAACAAAGGTTCTCGCCATAAATGGGGGGAGGAGAGTCAGGAACCCACAGACAGACATCAGTCAGAAGTGGTTTTCATCAGTTCCCTTTGGTTTTTGACCCAGGACGATCCTCATAAGACCCTTTCACATGTCCAGAGTTCCCGATACTGTGACTTCCAGTCATAACTTTTCCTTTTTCATTGGGGGGCTGAAGGCAGAAGGCTGTTCTGTTATTTTCTCAACAGGACTGTCTAATCCAGCAAGAAGCACAGAGAGGTCAGGGCTAGGAGTGGGGTCCCCTGAAAACAGGTCCTCAGGAAGCTGAGGCAGGAATATTTGACAGGGAACTAAGCACTGATGAGAACTGATGAGGGAACTAAGCACTCATGGCTGATGAGATGTCCTTCCTTAACTGCTGACTCGGGTTAAACGCACAGGCTCCCCTGCTGGACCTGAAGAGAGGCTGACAAAATGCCCCCCAGTAAAGCTGTGTGGCACAGCCTGGTCGCTCTTCATCCCAGAGCCATTCTGCCTTTCCCTTCACATCCAGAGTCAGTGACACTGACTTCCAGCCATGACTTCTTCCTCACTGGAGTGCTGAGAGAACCATGATTCTCCTCCTGAGATAGTGTAATTGAGTGAAAAGCACAGGTCCTGTGACAGCCCCCATGCCTTGCTCTGTTCCCTGTTTTGCGCACACACAGACACTGGAAGGGCAGGGCTGTGCTGTGCCATCTGTCCCCGTGCTGGCACCTATGATGAGCAAAGTAGGGCCCCATGGCATGAGGATCAGAAAGCCCTGCCGGTTTCTGTATGATTGTCCAAGAGCCCCTGGCACGTGTTTGTAAGGGATGCAAGAGCCCCAGGTGACAAAGTTACATACTGGCCTCTGGCAGCAGACAGATGCTGTGAGAGGGTGCAGACCTCCAGGACCCACTCAGCAGATACCCCGATGGTGCTCTCACAACACAAAATTAGAACCACAGAGGGAAATATGATTAGCCAGAGAGTTCCTCAGCGAGGAAACTCTTTGAGAGAAAACACCCCTTTGGCTGCTTGGAAGGATGGTAAATGTGGGATATGGTGAGCAAAAGAAAGGGCAGAGGGAGACAACTAAGCCACTCGGGTGGGTGTTTGGGTGGGACTGAGGGAAAAAACTCAAGAAATTTTGAGAGGCAATGAGGGCTGGGGGGTTGGGCTGACCTCTAGTGTAGAAACGGGTACCTAATGGTGCTGCCACACACACATCAGGCAACTCCAGAGTGAGGGAGTGGGTAAAGATCACACGCCTGCTCAGTCCCCCAAAGATACAGAGGCTCTGAGTAGTTGAAAACAATGTTTTCTTTTTTTCTCTCTTTTAAAGAAATATTTTAATGTTTATTTTTGAGAGAGTGAGACAGAGTGTGAGCGGGGGAGGGCCAGAGAGGGAGACACAGAATCCGAAGCAGGCTCCAGGCTCTGAGCTGTCAGCACAGAGCCCAGCGCGGGGCTCGAATCGCGAACCGTGAGAACATGACCTGAGCTGAAGTCAGACGCTTAACCGACTGAGCCACCCAGGTGCCCCTTTTGTTCTCTCTTTTTGAACTCATGACCAAGACCAAGAGTCACATGTTCTTCTGACTGAGCCAGCCAAGTACCCCATTTTTTCTCTGTTTTTATGGAAGAATAACATAGCCATGAAAATTACACTATACAAAGAATAGAGCTGAATGAATGCTGACAGAGAATGCTGCTATAACCACCACCCAAGTCAAGAAATAGAGTATCACCGGTCCCTAAGGCCCACTTTGGTGCCCCCTCTTTTTAAAAATTTTTTCATGTTTGTTTGAAAGAGAGAGACAGAGCACAAGAAGGGGAGGGGCAGAGAGAGACTCCCAAGAAGGCTCTACGCTGTCAGCGCAGAGCCCGATGTGGGGCTCCATCCCGCAAACTGTGAGATCGTGACCTGAGCTGAAATCAAGAGCCGGACACTTTAACCGACTGAGCTGCTCAGGCGTCCCTGTGTGCCCCCTCTTAATCACTGATTCCTCCTTCCTCTCCAGACCTTCTCCCTAGAGGCAATTACAGATCAGCTTTGCCTATTTTTGAACTTTACGTAGATGGAATCATACAGTATAAACTCTTCTGTGTGGCTTCTTCATTCACCATTAAGTTTCTGAAATTCTTCTGTGTGATAGTATGCGGTTCCAGTATGTTCACCCCCAATGTTGTATGGGATATACCCTCATTTATTCACTGCTGATGACCTTTCAGTTTCCAGTTTTTGGCAGTTGTGAATAGCGCTCTCAGGGACATCGTTACACAGGTCTTCCTGTTGCACATACGCATTATACTGGGGAATATGTTTTCATGAGCGGAACCGCAGGGTCACAAGCCAACGCTCCAAATAGTTTTTGCAAAGTAGCTGTACCAGTGTATGCTCCTCCAGTAGCGCGACTTCCACTTCTCCACCTCTTTCCCCAAATTGGGTGTTGTCAGCCATTTCTTTTTGTTTGCTTTTAGTCATTCTGGTACACTATGGTAGTATTTTTAAATTTGTATTTCCCTAATGGCTGAAGAGGTTGAACACTTTTTCATTAGTTTACTGGTTCTTTGGATCACTTGTGAAGTGCGTGTTCAAATCTCTGGCCTGCTCATCTGCTGGGTTATCTATTTTTTTGTTGATTTGTAGTATGTATGTGGCATCTGAGTCCTTGGGTTATCTATTTTGCAAAATCTTCTCCCATCCTTAACATAGTCTTTTGATGAAAGTACATTCTTAGTTATAACGTAATCCAGTTTCTCAGGATTTTCTTTGTGCTTAGTGCATTTTGTGTCCTGTTAATAAATATTTGCTTAAAGTCATGAAGGTATTCTGTATTGTCTTCTCAAAGCTGTGTTCTCTTTCTTTCATATTCAGATGTCAAATCTATCTGGAATTATGTATGTAGTATGAAGTAGGGGTCTCATTTAATTTTTTTCTACACAGATATCCAACTGACCCTGCACCATTTTTTGAAAAGCCCAGGGGCACCTGGGTGGCTCAGTCTGTTAAGCATCGACTTCAGCTCAGGGCATGATCTCACGGTCCGTGAGTTTGAGCCCCACATCAGGCTCTGTGCTGACCGTTCAGAGCCTGGAGCCTGCTTCAGATTCTGTGTCTCCCTCTCTCTGCTCCTCCCCCACTCATGCTCATTCTCTCTCAAAAATAAAAAAAAATAAACATAAAAAAAATTTTTTAAAGGCCGTCATTTCCTCATGTTGATTCTCTTTTTTTTTTTTTAAAGTTTATTTAGTTTTGAGAGTGGGGGCGAGGGGCAGAGAAAGAGAGAATCCCAAGCAGGCTCTGAGCTGTCAGCAGGGAACCCAACATGGTGATCGATCTCACGAACCATGAGATCATGATCTGAGCCGAAATCAAGAGTTGGATGCCCAACTGACTGAGCCACCCAAGGCACCCCTCCTCATGTTGACTCTTAAAAGCCACCCTTGGGGGCTCCTGGGTGGCTCAGTCGGCTGAGCATCCTACTCTTGATTTCAGCTTAGGTCATGATCTCAGGGTCATGGTATTGAGCCCCTCATCAAGCTCCATACTAAGCTACTTAAAACTCTCTCTCTCTCTCTCTCTCTCTCTCTCTCCCCTCTCCCTTACTTGCTCACTCTAAAAAAAAAAAAAAAAAAAAAGCCACCTCATCAAAATTCAAGGCTTCCCACATCTTTAGGCTCATCTCTGGATTATGTTCCAGGAGTGTATTCCTGTACTGGCACCATAGTCTTGGTTTCCTGTAGCTTTCTTATACCCAGTAGAGGAAAAACTGTCCTCCTACTTTGGTTTTCAAGGCTGTCTTGGGTGGGGTGCCTGGCTGGTTTAGTCAGTAGAGCTTGTAACTCTTGATTTCTGGGTTGTGGGTTCGAGCCCCATGTGGGTGTAGAGATTATTTTAAAAAATAATAATAAAACCTAAAAAAAAAAAGACTATGGGGTGCCTGGGTGGCTCAGTCACTGACTTGGTTTCGGCTCAGATCATGATTTCACGGTTTTGCGGGTTCAAGCCCCGCATCAGGCTCTGTGCTGGCAGCTCAGAGCCTGCTTGGGATTCTCTCTCTCTCCCTCTCTCTCTACCTCTCTCCCACTTGCACTGTCTCTGTCCCTACCAAAATAAATAAATAAACTAAAAAAAAAAAAAAAAAAAAAAGACAGTCTTGGGTATTCCTGGCCCTCATTTTAGAACCTAGTTTATTAGTTTACACACACACACGAATACACACAGACAAAACCAACTGGGGTTTTATTGGAGTTGTATTGAAACCACAAGTCAATGTCAATTTTGGAAGAAATGGCATCTTTACAATATTGAATCTTCCAATTTTTGGACATAGTTTTTCATCCATTTATGTATTTATTTCTTTCAATATCATGTGTGTGTTGCACATTTTTTAAATTTATTTTTTATTTTTTTACATTTATTTATTTTTGAGAGACAGAGAGAGAGCACAACTGGGGGAGGGGCAGAGAGAGAGGGAGACACAGAATTGGAAGCAGGCTCCAGGCTCTGAGCCATCAGCACAGAGCCCGACGCAGGGCTCGAACTCACGAACCATGAGATCATGACCTGAACTGGTCGGACGCTCAACCGACTGAGCCACCCAGGTGCCTCGCACATTTTTTTTTTTAAATATTCATTTATTTGGAGAGCAAGCGGAGGGAGGAGGGGCACAGAGAAATGAAAGAGAATCCTTTGCTGACAGCATGGAGCTTGATGCGGGGCTCCATTTCACAAACGGTGAGATCATGACATGAGTGGAAGAGTAGGCCACTCAACTGAATGAGCCACCCTGATGCCCTGTTGCACAATTTTCATTAGCTTTATTCCTGGCATTTTGTTACTTGATGCTTTTGTAAATGGCATATCAAATTTAAAAAAAAATGTTTTTTTAACATTTATTTATTTTTGAGACAGAGAGAGAGAGCATGAACAGGGGAGGGTCATAGGAAGAGGGAGACATAGAATCTGAAACAGGCTCCAGGCTCTGAGCTGTCAGCACAGAGCCCAACGCGGGGCTCGAACTCACGGACTGCGAGATCGTGACCTGAGCCGAAGTCGGACGCCCAACCGACTGAGCCACCCAGGCGCCCGGCATATCAATTTTTTTTAAACTGTTGCTGATATGTAGAAATTACAGCTTATTTACTTATATAGAGATTTAATTTTTAAGTAATCTCTACACCTGACATGGTGCTCAAGCTTACAACCTCAAGACCAAGAGTTGCATGCTCCACCAACTGAGCCAGCCATGTGCTCCAACAATTGATTTTTATGTATTGACCTTGTATTCAATGTCTTTGCTAACTAAACTCACTCTAATAACTTACCTATGGTTCTTTAAAATTTTTTACATACCCAATCCTATTGCCTGTGCTTGTTTTATTTTTTCCTTTCCAATCCTCATACCTTTTTATTTTTCCTGCCTTACAGCACTGGCTAGGCCCTCCCCTCCGATATAATATTGAGACTTGTGGTCATGAATGTAAAATGTTTTCCTCCAGTAATGTTCTGCTCCTCCAGAACATTGTTGGAAGGGAGGATCTATCATCAATACTTAGTTTCTGCCTTTACAGGGGACATTAGAAGCTGCCGCTGGAGCGGGGCTGGGGTGCGGGTGGGGTATGGGACACAGAGGTGAGTGCACATGGGGAGGAGGAGCCACAAAGAGAGGATAACAGTGGAGGCAGGAACATTAGGGAGTGACAGGGCTGGCCACCGCAGTTACACCGCAAGTCAAGTGTATTAAGGAGAGGTCTAGGTCTTGCTCTTTACAGGAGCATCAGCTGAAGCCACTGCTAGCCCTAATGAAGACAGCAGAGCTCGATTTCCCTCTGCCATGGTTCCTTTACCCCTCTGCACAGTGCCCACTTAGCCTCCAAGACCTAGGATGGCTCCTGCTTCCCCTGTAGGTGCAGACTTCCTCTTGGTTATTCGAGGCTCTGCTCAGGCATTTTCTCCAGCAGGAAGCCGTCCCAGATCGCTGAGTTGCCTGAGGCAGCTCCCCAGGGACCCTAGTACTCTTCCCCCTAGCGTGCCTCCTGCTTCCCTCCTTTGCTGGTGTAAAGTTTCGTGCCCTGCACTCGCTAGATTGTGGACCCGGAGGGCTACTGTACAGCCAAATCCTCGTCCCTGGCCCCGCCCCTCCAGGCCCTCCACCGACTGGACCCCGATCCAACCCAGTTCCACCTCAGCAGCTCAGCAGTGCTCCATCCTCACGCCCATAGGAACCGAGACCGTATATCCGGCATGAGGTTCCGACCTTAGGGCGTCCTCAGATTCTGGAGCCCACCTGCCAGCTTTCCACAGCTAGGTAGGGCGCTCAGGAGGTGGGACCCACGGGAACCCCCCCTCCCGGAAGCGAAGAAGTCGAGGGGCCGAAGAATGTGCCGCCTGATTGGTCGATGGTGATGTCATATGTACCGTTGGAGTGGGCTGCAGGCCTGAGCCAGGAGTTTTGCTTTAGTTCCTAACTGGAGCCGCGCCCCTTGGAACGTTCTGGGATCCCGCCCTAAACCCCTCCTTGGTCTGGGGACGCCCGCGCCCTTTATCCATGACGCTACAGGGCGTTGCCGCTGCTGCCTTTGCGGGCCAGGGGGCAGAGAGCCTCCGGGATTATCTCTCCCGGCTACCTTGGAATCCACAGAGCCCTCCCCTAAGACAATGAGTCCGCCGTCGGGGGGCGGAGCCTCCCATTGTGCCAATAGTTCTCTCCCAACCCGGTGTCGTCTTCTGTGACGTCTATTCCGCCTTATCTGCCCATTGGCCATCCGGAACCGACTTGCTCCTGGAATTGCTCAGCTCTGGGAGAACTGTATTGAACCGTGGGAGGAGGATTGAGCTTCCGTTAGTCCCTTCAAGGGGTTAAGGGACGCGGTCGTGGAGGGCGAGGGGCGGGGATCCGAGGAAGCCGTGGCTGCAGTTATACAAGGCAACGCCGGGCTCCACGTGGCATCCCAGAGCTTTCGAGACCCGCGGCCTGGAGGATGGTGTTTCCTCCAGTGGAGGGGCCCCCAGCGCAGGAGACTGCTGGGTTCCAGCAAGGCAGGGAAGAGTTTGTTCTCTATTCACGCCTGGGCGGGTCATCTCCAGTCCTTGCTCTGCAGAGACACTCCAAACAGATGGTCGCGACATGTTTCACGAGTTAAAACTCAGTGGTCGAACAGTTCAAGCTATCAACCTTAGGTCTGGCGTCCCAGGTCCCCATCCAGTCAACCTCCCCTGCGTCCCCGGGATTCCACATGGTACCCCTGCCAAGAGTCATGAGAACGCTCTCTGCGCAACATTGGCACCAATTTTCATACCAAACTCCAGGACAGGGTCCGGAACTAGTGCTCAGGAAGGGGAACAAAAGACCTGCAAACAGAAGAAAGAATAAGAGATGGAGCTGAGACCGCGCCTAGAAGAAGGAAGGCGGGTGAGGGGGGTGTCCCAAAGCAAGGAGGGTGGATCCAGGGGCGGCGAACCTTCCAACCCTTATTCAGCACCGAGGGCAGCAGTTATGCTTTGCCCTTAATAAAGATGGCGACAACAGCTTCAGCAGTCAGATTTGCCATGCGCAACGGGCTGTACCACAGGATTTGGGGCTTCGGGGCTGAGGTGGAACGAACCATCGCTGAAGCCGGGAGCCATGTTGGAGCGGCGGGAGGCGGCAGCCGCGTCGGGGATGCTGTGGTGGGGGCGGCAAAAGCCGGGGCCGCACGCCAAAGGGGCTCTGGCTGCGGAGTAGATGGTGCCCAGAGGGCGAAGGCGGTGCGGAGCGACAGGCCGAGAGGCGGGGGACCGGGGCGGCGGCAGGGGCCCGGGAGGGGGCCCGAGCGGCGGGGCGGGCCCAAGGCCCGGACCGGGGCGAGGGGCGGTGGAGGCCGTGTGGGGAGGCGGGGGGTGATGGCGAGGCGGCCGCCTTGGTGGGGTCTCAGGGGGCCGACAACCCCACTACTCCTGCTCCTTCTCCTCCTCTCTTTGTTCCCTCTCAGCCGAGAGGAGCTGGGGGTCGACGGGGGCCAAGGCTGGGACCCAGGGGTAGCTGCCGCTACGGGGCCAGGGGCGCGGACCGGCGGCGGAGCCTTAGCTCTTTGTCCCGAGACGCCCGGGGTCCAAGAGGATGAAGAGCCTGGCCTGGGAGTCAGGGAGCCTGTCTTCTTGGGGCTCCGAGGGGGAAGGCAAAGCGCCCAGAGTGGTAGAGGGCTCCCTGAGCAGCCGGACGCGGGGTTGGGAGCGAAATATGGGGTCCAGGCTTTAGACAGACGCGGGCAAGGAACAGGACAGGGACCAGGGGCTCTATTATGCTGGCGCCCAGAGGTCTCCTCTTGCGGGCGGACAGGACCCTTGCGAAAAGATAGTCAGTCTCCAGAGGCTCTGCCCCCAGGGGTCCCGAGCCTGAGGAACAGCTCTCCCTTCCCTTTGGACCTTCTGGTTCGGCCCCGTGGTTACAAGCCAGTGTTCTCCCAGAGGAATCCTGGAAGAGGCACCCCAAAAAAAGTGGGAACCACGCGCTGCTGCGGGGAATTGTGGGCACCGAGGCGTAGGGGTCAGAGCGAGAGAACTGCGACATCTCGAGCGGCGAGGACAGCCCCCCAGCCGGACTGTCCCCCCAGGGCTATAGGATGTGGCCCTGGGCTGGATTCAGCACCGCTCATAGAGAGGACAGCTCCCGAGTCTGTTTCAGCACTGCGCGAGTCTCGGACAGCTCCCGAGCCGACGCCCGAGCGCATGCGCTCGCGTGGTCTCTTCCGCCGCCGCTTCCTCCCGCAGCGCCCCGGGCCGCGCCCTCCGGGGATCCGGGCTCAGTCGGGAACCTGGAGAATACCCACAGCGAGCAGGATCCGCCCCCGTCGCGCCGCGAACCGCCACCCGCAGTTTCCGCAGTACAACTATCAGGCGCTAGTGCCCGAGAACGAGGCGGCTGGCACCGCGGTGCTACGCGTAGTGGCGCAGGACCCGGACGCAGGCGAGGCCGGGCGCCTAGTTTACTCGCTGGCTGCGCTTATGAACAGCCGCTCTCTGGAGCTGTTCAGCATTGACCCACTAAGCGGCCTCATTCGCACAGAGGCTGCTCTGGACCGCGAGAGCATGGAGCGGCACTACCTGCGCGTGACGGCGCAGGACCACGGCTCGCCGCGCCTCTCGGCCACTACCATGGTGGCCGTTACAGTGACCGATCGCAACGACCACGCGCCAGTGTTTGAGCAGGCGCAATACCGGGAGACTCTTCGCGAGAACGTGGAGGAGGGCTACCCCATTCTTCAGTTGCGTGCCACAGACGGCGACGCGCCCCCCAACGCCAACTTGCGTTACCGCTTCGTGGGGCCGCCAGCTGCGCGCGCCGCTGCTGCCGCCGCCTTCGAGATTGATCCGCGGTCTGGCCTCATAAGCACCAGCGGTCGCGTAGACCGGGAACACATGGAAAGCTACGAGCTGGTGGTGGAGGCCAGCGACCAGGGCCAGGAACCTGGGCCGCGCTCTGCCACTGTGCGTGTGCACATAACTGTGCTGGACGAGAACGACAACGCGCCCCAATTCAGCGAGAAGCGCTACGTGGCTCAAGTGCGCGAGGACGTGCGCCCCCACACGGTGGTACTACGCGTCACAGCCACCGACCGGGACAAGGATGCCAATGGACTGGTGCACTACAACATCATCAGCGGCAACAGTCGTGGCCATTTTGCGATCGACAGCCTCACGGGCGAGATCCAGGTGGTGGCACCTCTGGACTTTGAGGCAGAGCGAGAGTATGCCTTGCGCATCCGGGCGCAGGATGCAGGCCGGCCACCACTGTCCAACAACACAGGCCTGGCCAGCATCCAGGTAGTGGACATCAATGACCATACTCCTATCTTTGTCAGCACACCTTTCCAGGTCTCTGTACTGGAAAACGCACCCCTGGGCCATTCGGTCATCCACATTCAGGCAGTGGATGCGGACCATGGGGAGAATGCCAGATTAGAGTACTCCCTAACTGGTGTGGCACCTGATATGCCCTTTGTGATAAACAGTGCCACTGGCTGGGTCTCTGTGAGTGGTCCCCTGGATCGTGAGTCTGTGGAGCATTATTTCTTTGGTGTGGAGGCGCGAGACCATGGCACACCTCCACTCTCAGCCTCAGCCAGTGTCACGGTGACTGTGCTAGATGTTAATGACAATCGGCCTGAGTTTACGATGAAGGAGTACCACCTACGGCTGAATGAAGATGCAGCTGTGGGCACTACTGTGGTCAGTGTGACCGCTGTAGATCGTGATGCCAACAGTGCCATCAGCTACCAGATCACAGGTGGCAACACCCGGAATCGGTTTGCTATCAGCACCCAGGGGGGTGTAGGTCTGGTGACACTGGCTCTGCCATTGGACTACAAGCAGGAACGCTACTTCAAGCTGGTGCTAACTGCTTCTGACCGTGCGCTTCATGATCACTGCTATGTGCACATCAATATCACAGATGCCAACACTCACCGGCCTGTATTTCAAAGTGCCCACTACTCAGTGAGCGTGAATGAGGATCGGCCAGTGGGTAGCACTGTGGTGGTTATCAGTGCCTCTGATGATGATGTGGGTGAGAATGCTCGCATCACCTATCTCCTGGAGGACAACCTGCCCCAGTTCCGCATTGATGCAGATTCAGGGGCCATTACACTACAGGCTCCACTGGACTATGAGGACCAGGTGACCTACACACTGGCTATTACAGCTCGGGACAATGGCATCCCACAGAAGGCAGACACCACTTATGTGGAGGTGATGGTCAATGATGTCAATGATAATGCTCCACAGTTTGTGGCTTCCCACTACACGGGATTGGTATCTGAGGATGCCCCACCTTTCACCAGTGTCCTGCAGATCTCAGCCACTGACCGAGATGCTCATGCCAATGGCAGGGTCCAGTACACTTTCCAGAATGGGGAAGATGGCGATGGAGATTTTACCATTGAGCCAACCTCTGGCATTGTCCGCACGGTGAGGCGGCTGGATCGGGAGGCAGTACCAGTGTATGAACTTACTGCCTATGCAGTGGACCGAGGTGTACCCCCACTGAGGACTCCGGTCAGCATCCAGGTGACGGTGCAGGATGTAAATGACAATGCCCCTGTCTTCCCAGCTGAGGAGTTTGAGGTGCGAGTGAAGGAGAACAGCATTGTGGGCTCAGTGGTGGCTCAGATCACTGCGGTAGACCCTGATGAAGGCCCCAATGCACATATAATGTACCAGATTGTGGAGGGAAACATCCCTGAGCTGTTCCAAATGGACATCTTCTCTGGAGAGTTGACGGCACTCATTGACCTGGACTATGAGGCCCGCCAGGAATATGTGATTGTGGTGCAGGCCACGTCTGCCCCTCTGGTCAGTCGAGCCACTGTGCATGTCCGCCTGGTTGACCAGAATGACAACAGCCCTGTGCTCAACAACTTCCAGATCCTCTTCAACAACTATGTATCCAACCGCTCAGACACCTTTCCTTCAGGCATTATTGGGCGCATCCCAGCTTATGACCCTGATGTCTCTGACCACCTCTTCTACTCTTTTGAGCGGGGCAATGAGTTGCAGCTGCTGGTGGTCAACCAGACCAGTGGGGAGCTTCGACTCAGCCGCAAGCTAGACAACAACCGCCCACTGGTGGCCTCCATGTTGGTGACTGTCACAGGTGAGGGGTGGGGGGCAAGCAAGTGACCCAGTGACCCCAACCTTCAGGGCCTCAGGGGCTCCACAGGGCACCTGAAACCAAAGAAGGATTTCCAAGCCTTCCAAGAATCCCTTAAATGCTGGGTTCCTGCACCCCCACAGGATCTGCCATAGGCTTTACAGGTTAGGTTCATAGCCTGCTTAGGGTCTTGGACAGTCTCCACAGAACCTCAAAGATTCTACAGCATATAGCAAATCCCATAAAGACCGTATGAACTGTCTACTACACTAGGGATAGTGCCCCCATCCCCAAAAGCCTGCAGGTCCTGGCTTAATGCTCTGGAGGCCACAGGAAAAGCCAGCATGGGCCAATCAGCTCACACCTGTTCAGATGAAGCATTACTTTGGGTCCAGCTTGACCTTTACCCCATATGTACAGGGAAGGTGGGCCAATAGTTTAATGGTCATGAATAGCAGCTTACTCTGGCAGCTTCAGACAGAGAGTGGGCCCATACTGGCCTGACGGCTATCCAAGGGACTGACTGAGGACCTGCCCTTTGGGAAAATGTCCAGAGGCCCACGTGCCTCTTTTCTACCTCTACAGCCCCAGATTTTCACAAACACTCCCTCATAGGAGGGTGCAGGTGGGAGAGGCTCTTGCAATCGTGCCTGCTGCTGCAGAGGTTGGGAGAGAGGCTTCCACTGCTGTTCACTTCCCAATTCTGGAGCATGGACTCCTCACACTGCCAAAGAAGGCACAGACTTCATTTATCCCTAAGTTCACTCAACAACCAATCCTTATTGGCCATCCAGTGTGTACTAGGGTCTGGGGACAAGGTATATAAGCACCTCATTCTCATTTTGAGAGGTGACCACTGAGATCACAGGACCCAGGTCTGGGATGACAGGCAGCTTTCTGATCCAAGAATTCTGAGGGGGCAGGTGGGTGGTGGTCAGGGTTCAAGACCTTCCTGGAGAGAGAGAGTTTGCTGAGCCAGGATTCTGGGGGATGGGGTTGAGTGGTCACAGGGCCAGGGGCCCTTCTAGTGCCATGGAAAAGCAGTTTGCTGACCAGAGATAGGGGATGGGTAAGTATTAATCTAGAAGTCTGTTTGTTTCTTTGAGGGGATGTTGTGCTGGTTATGCAATGCTGGGGGGTAGGGGTGGGTGGTCAGTGGCCCTGGCTCCTTTTTATGTTCTGAGTGAGGGTGGCTGCTGGCCATAACCTGGGGGAAGGTGAGTTACTATTTAGGGACTCTCTTGTGTGCTGTTAGAGGAATGGCTTACTGACCCAAGGGCTGACTCAGGTTTCTCCTGGCGTTGGAGGGAGGGGAGAGGAAGCAGCAACTTGGTACCCTGATGCTGAGGGAGTTGGTGGTCACAAGCCCCAGACCCCCTTGTGTCTGGCAGGGTCAGCCTGCTGACTCACAGGTGCTGGGAGTCTAGGCATTCACTGGCCCCAGCTCTCTGAGTCCCGGGGAAGGGCAGCCGCTGACCCCAGACTGACCACTGCCTCTACCCCCACCCGCAGATGGGCTGCATAGCGTGACGGCGCAGTGTGTGCTACGCGTGGTCATCATCACGGAGGAGTTGCTGGCCAACAGCTTGACCGTGCGCCTTGAGAACATGTGGCAGGAGCGTTTCCTGTCACCGCTTCTGGGCCACTTTCTGGAAGGCGTGGCCGCGGTGCTTGCCACACCCGCCGAGGACGTCTTCATCTTCAACATCCAGAATGACACGGACGTG
The DNA here is from genome assembly GCF_018350195.1 of Panthera tigris. NCBI lineage: Eukaryota > Metazoa > Chordata > Mammalia > Carnivora > Felidae > Panthera > Panthera tigris. Next base: position 17,871,517 of record NC_056661.1, on the reverse strand, counting down.
GGGGGCACCGTGCTCAATGTGAGCTTCTCGGCGCTGGCGCCGCGCGGGGCCGGGGCAGGCGCTGCGGGTCCCTGGTTCAGCTCCGAGGAACTGCAAGAGCAGTTGTACGTGCGCCGCTCTGCCCTTGCCGCGCGCTCGCTCCTAGACGTGTTGCCCTTCGACGACAACGTGTGCTTACGCGAGCCCTGTGAGAACTACATGAAGTGCGTGTCCGTGCTGCGCTTCGACTCGTCTGCTCCCTTCCTGGCCTCGGCCTCCACGCTCTTCAGACCCATCCAGCCCATCGCAGGCCTGCGCTGCCGCTGCCCGCCCGGCTTCACGGGAGACTTCTGCGAGACGGAGCTCGACCTCTGCTACTCCAACCCGTGCCGGAACGGCGGCGCCTGCGCGCGGCGTGAGGGTGGCTATACCTGCGTGTGCCGCCCGCGCTTCACAGGTGGGCGGGCCGCGGGCCTGGAGGCGCCACGGGCAGAGCGTGAGGGCGGAACTACAGTGAAAGCGAGGATGGGGAATCTGTCTTGAGTCTGCCGGGGTCGGGTGCGGCGCCGCGGAGCGCGAAGCCGTAGAACCCGGCCCTGGGAGAACCTAAAGCCCCGAAGAAATAGAGGCCTTAGGCGGGCTGAGACTGCGGCGGGGGCGTGGCCTGGGGCGTGGGGGCGTGACCGGAGCTGCTGGGAACGTGGGGCGGGGCCAGACCGATAGGCGGCGTGTCCGCCCCCAGGGAGCTCGCCCTTTCTGTGGGCTGGGAGGCTTTGGAGGGGCGGCGCGAGGCCCCCTGGAGCCGCGGGTGACCTCCTCCAACCTTGGTTTGACTCCTAGGAGAAGACTGCGAGCTGGACACGGAGGCCGGACGCTGCGTCCCCGGCGTCTGCCGCAACGGAGGCACGTGTGCCGACGGGCCCGACGGCGGCTTCCGCTGCCAGTGCCCGGCGGGCGGCGCCTTCGAGGGCCCGCGCTGCGAGGTGGCGGCGCGCTCCTTCCCTCCCAGTTCGTTCGTCATGTTCCGCGGTCTGCGGCAGCGCTTCCACCTCACGCTGTCCCTCTCGTAGGTGCCCGCCCGGTATCTCTGCGCGCCTCCACGCCGTCCCCACTCCCTCTGTGACCCTGAGTCAGATTCCCGGCTGCCCCATCCTGACGTCCCACAGGACATCGCCCCTCCCCGGGTGTCCTGCCTGGGTGTCTCGGAGCATCACTGTCCCTGACATCACTGCATTGTCCCTGACGTCACCGCACCCGCTCTCCTCCTTTCCTGCTTCACCCTAGCCTGGCTGGTGCCCCGTGAAACTTCTTGTCGCAGGGATGGTGGGTGTGAGGAGGTGTCCCGCTCGTGACTTGCCCTGTCCACCCCATCCAGGTTCGCAACAGTGCAGCCCAGTGGACTACTCTTCTACAACGGGCGCCTGAACGAGAAGCACGACTTCCTGGCCCTGGAGCTTGTGGCCGGGCAAGTGCGGCTTACATATTCCACGGGTGGGTGCTCCCGTGGATGTATATGTGGGGGGGTGGGTACATGAGTAGGTGAGATGGCTGGGGGGTATAAGCCTCGAGTCCCCTCAGCTTTGCCTCACTGTACACCTAAACATGTACCTCCATGTCAAACAGACATCAGTGAGGATCTTACCCCCTTAGCCATTCCCTGGGAGAAAGTCCATCTCTCCAAGTGGTGTGTGCTTCTCCTATCTTCCAAGGTACTCTGGTCCAGCCAGTATGGTCACCAGTGGATGGGACTGATCTGATGTATCCCTGACCATCCTGGGAGTAACTGTACCTGAGTAGGGATGGGGAGGGAAAGGTAACTAGGCAGCTCCAGACAACCTTCCACATGTATCCCCTGCACAGGTGAGTCCAATACAGTGGTCAGCCCTACAGTTCCAGGGGGCCTGAGTGACGGGCAGTGGCACACAGTGCATCTGAGATACTACAACAAGGTGGGCACCACCCTTGGCATGGCAGTATGAGGGGAGCTGGGATGCCAGGTTCTGCCCCTTAGGGGTCAATCCTGGAGGTCCTGTTGAGTGGTGTGCCTGGGTTTCTAGCCCCGGACAGATGCCCTGGGGGGTGCTCAGGGCCCCTCCAAGGATAAAGTGGCTGTGCTGAGCGTGGATGACTGCGACGTGGCTGTGGCTCTGCAGTTTGGTGCTGAGATTGGCAACTACTCATGTGCAGCTGCTGGCATGCAAACAAGCTCCAAGAAGTGAGACCCCAGCCCCTGATTCCCATGCCTTCTGCCTGCCAAAGCCCACTCCAACCCTGACCCCATGCCCGTCTCCAACCTGCCACCCCATCCTTCCCCAAATCACAAATCCTCTCTCCACTATGACACAAATCCTCTCCCCTACCTCACCGTAGCCCCATCTCTTTATTCTACCCCTGCCTCCCTGCTCCCATACACAGTCCCCAAGCACCCAGTCCTCCAGTATCCACTGCCCCCTTCCTAATGCCCCACATCCCCTTAGATTCTTCGCCAACCACCCAAATGCCTCACTGTTTCATCCTAGCCTTCAGCCCCTCCCCTTCACCTTTCCCTAGACCATCTGCCCATCATGAACTCTCCTTTGCACCCCCACAACTAAAGTTAGGCCCCAGCTTCTTCCCTGGCCTTACCCTCCCCCCTAAATCACCTTTACCCTCTGAGTCCTACTCCCACCCCACCCCCACTTCTGTGGCCCTCAGGAGCAACCCTACCTTGGCCTCTGTCCCAACAATGATGAGGACCCCTGATCCTCAGGTCCCTGGACCTGACGGGCCCTCTGCTCCTGGGGGGTGTCCCCAACCTCCCCGAGAACTTCCCCGTGTCGCACAAGGAATTCATTGGATGCATGCGGGATCTGTACATTGATGGCCGCCGAATGGACATGGCAGCCTTCGTTGCAAACAATGGCACCATGGCAGGTAGGCCATGTCCCCACATTAGGGAGGGGGAAGAGGGCTATGTGGAGTGATTCCAAATCTGACCTCATCCTTGTTTCCTTTGCTGGCAAGCATTGTGCCATAGCTTAACCCTTAGGGCCTGTCTCCTTCCAACTCCATCTTGAGAGAATCTGGGGCTAAAATCATGGCCACTTTTGGCCCCTCTGGACCCCTGTGTCCTGATAATACTTGTGCCCCCTGCCCCCCACGTTCTCACATCTGCCATGTGCCTTCCTCTCCCAGGCTGCCAGGCCAAGCTGCACTTTTGCGACTCGGGTCCCTGTAAGAACAGCGGCTTCTGCTCAGAACGCTGGGGTGGCTTCAGCTGCGACTGCCCTGTGGGCTTCGGTGGCAAAGACTGTAGGCTCAGTGAGTGGGCATCATGGGGCAAGAGGGGCCTGCAGGGTAAGGTCTTTTCCTCAGGTGGGACCTGTGATCCTCTTCCTTTTATCCCCCCAGCCATGGCCCATCCCCATCATTTCCGTGGCAATGGGACGCTGAGCTGGGACTTTGGAAATGACATGACTGTGTCTGTGCCGTGGTACCTGGGGCTGGCATTTCGGACACGGGCGACTCAGGGGGTCCTGATGCAAGTGCAGGCTGGGCCACACAGCACACTCCTCTGTCAGGTGTGTCTGTCCTCCTGGCCCCTCCCTAGACCCTCAACTCTCAACCTCTAATGCCACCAGCAACATTCCTGGTCTGTTACAACCTAGTCCTGCCAGGTGTACTGACATACTTGACCCTACTCTGGACCCTGGCCCTTGATCCTCTTCCCCACCATAATATCCTCTGTAGGTGCAGGGCCCCAGCATATCTTTTTTGTGCTAGCTGCACCAATCCATAATCCCTGATCTTGACCTCTGAGTCCCCTAACTTCACTCTCAGGGACATGGTGATCCTATGGCACAATGCCCTGTGTGCCAGATATAGCCTTAGCCCTGCAGTTCTGATGTCTGAACCCCCTGATCTCACCTCTTGACTCCCCAAGCCCCAGCCCAACTTGGGGCCCTGACCCAGGGCTGTGCTTCTCTATCTGCAGCTGGATCGGGGGTTGCTGTCGGTGACAGTGACCAGGGGCTCGGGCCGTGCTGCCCACCTCCTTCTGGACCAGGTGACTGTCAGTGATGGCCGGTGGCACGATCTGCGGTTGGAATTGCAGGAGGAGCCAGGTGGCCGGCGGGGCCACCATGTCCTCATGGTCTCACTGGACTATAGCCTCTTCCAGGTCTGATCTCTGACTCTTGGGTAGTCCGTTAGTCTCCCAACCAGACCCACCTCATTTGACCCCTCTCTAGTCCAGATCCCCTCAACTGTCTCCACTGTACATCACTCTCCCTGCAGTCCCTTCCTCATGCCCTTGCTTTGAGCCCACCCTGCCAGCCAGGCCTGCTCAGGTTAGAGAGGCTATCCAGATTTCTGGCCTGGTCTTGGGGTACCTCTGCAGCCAGTACATTCCCTAACTCTTGGGAACCCCTTCTGGCCTCTGCCCTGATCTCCCTGTCTCAAAGCTCTGAAATTTCAGGGTCTATTCTGGGTCCAGGAAAGAGAGGCCTGTCTGAACCCAGCTCTTTACTGAAACCTTGCTATTATCCATCCCTCACACTCCAGCAGGTCCTCCGCACTCAGGGGCAGCGCATGCCCAGACCATTCTCCTGGTCCAGAGGGACAGAGGATGGTCATGCAGGGCTAGGACAAGGCCAAGACTGACTCTAGGGTAGGGCAGGGATCCATCAGGTGCCCCCACACCCCCAGTGCTGACTGTACCCCTCCCCCAGGACACCATGGCAGTGGGGAGTGAACTGCAGGGCCTGAAGGTAAAGCGACTCCATGTGGGAGGCCTGCCCCCCAGCAGTGAAGAGGAGGTTCCTCAGGGTCTGGTTGGCTGTATCCAGGTGGGGGTCAGCACGGGAACATGATTTGGGCCATTAGGGTGCGTGGTCAGTGGTCAGGAGCACCTTGGGACTTGAAAAGCTGCATTCACATAGGGGTTGGCATGGGGAGGGGATGTGACCCAGAGCCATCAGAGGTAGGCCTTTCTGTGCTGTTGGCGGTGAGGGTCTAGCTTACATTATCAAGGGTCATTAGAGGTCTGTGTCAGGGACAGCACGATTAGGGGTCCCATGGGGGGCTGAGTTGGGGATATTGGGGTCAGGGTCTGGGCTTTTTGGGGGTTTGAGGGAGACTGCATGTCAGGTGGCTGGCTCTGTAGGGGCTGAGATGCTTTGACATGGGGCTCACACCTTGCTGGCTGTGTCCATAGGGGGTATGGCTCGGCCCCACGCCCTCGGGATCCCCAGCCCTGCTTCCTCCTAGCCACCGAGTGAACGTGGAACCTGGTTGTATAGTGACCAACGCCTGTGCATCTGGACCCTGCCCACCCCACGCTGACTGCCGAGACCTCTGGCAGACCTTTTCTTGTACCTGCTGGCCAGGTGTGAATTGGGGGTAGGGCAGGGTGGATTTGGGTAGGAACTGGGGGCTCATGGTAAAGACTGGGATCACTGGAAGGACAGGTACCTGCTTACTCCCATGCTCTGTGGCCAGTGTCCTGAGCTCGCTGACCCAACCTGCAGGTTACTATGGCCCAGGGTGTGTGGACGCCTGCCTCTTGAATCCCTGTCAGAACCAGGGGTCATGCCGCCACCTTCCAGGAGCTCCCCATGGCTATACCTGTGATTGTGCAGGTGGCTATTTCGGGCACCACTGTGAGCACAGGTGAGGGGCTGGAGACTGAGATGATGGAAAGACCTGGGGTGGGGGGAGGGAGTTATCACTGAGATATCTTGGAGGCATCTCACATCTCACCTGGCTGTCTACCTCCAGGATGGACCAGCAGTGCCCACGGGGCTGGTGGGGGAGCCCAACCTGTGGCCCTTGCAACTGTGACGTTCACAAGGGCTTTGACCCCAACTGTAACAAGACAAATGGGCAGTGTCACTGCAAGGTATGCCTGGCCCCTGACCCCTGACCTTTTAACTTTTCTCTAGCCATGATTTGTGATTCTTATCGAGCTTGCTGATCTCTGCCACCTGATTTAGGCCCTAGCCTCTTACCCCTGTCCTGTCATCTAACTGCCACCTCTAGTCCTTGATGTCTGATTCCTCCCTTACATTTCATTTGAAGCCCAATCTTCCTTCTGGCCTGTGAGTACTGTTCTCTTGACCCTTTGCCCTTGATTCCACTCATTCCTCAAGCCCTGACCTGAGACCCCTACCTTAAGCCCCGATCTCTGACCTCAGTCCCCTGATCCATTCTCGAATAGGAGTTCCACTACCGACCACGGGGCAGCGACTCATGCCTCCCATGTGACTGCTACCCTGTGGGCTCCACCTCGCGTTCATGTGCACCCCACAGCGGGCAGTGCCCCTGTCGCCCAGGAGCCCTTGGCCGCCAGTGCAACAGCTGTGACAGTCCTTTTGCGGAGGTGACAGCCAGTGGCTGCCGAGGTGAGCAGGCTCCACGCAGCTCCACATATAGAGGGCTGGCTCTGGCATGCTGCCACCAAGCTTTCTGGCGTGTTTGACTCCTTGGGTAGGGCTCTGGGAAGTGTTTCCTGAAGGAGACCACTGATACCTAGACACCCCCCACATTTGTCCCAGATACTTTGATGACTTGTTACAGAACCTGACAGGCCAGCTCCTGTAAGGCCAGAGAGGGAGTGCTGGGTAGTGGGTCTGATGTGGGTGGTAAAGGAGTAGTGGGTGTGGCTATCATTTTCCCCAGTCCCTGGCTGCCTGGTTCAGTGCTTCCTCTCTCTTTAGTGCTCTATGATGCCTGCCCCAAGTCCCTGAGATCTGGCGTGTGGTGGCCCCAGACCAAGTTTGGCATGATGGCTTCAGTGCCCTGTCCTCGAGGGGCCCTGGGTGAGTACCTGGGGAGCAGGGGCATCATTGAGGGTGGGAGTAGGTCTGTCCTCCGACTGCTGGAGCCACTTCTTTTCCTGAGTTGGGTGGCATTGCTCCTGCAAAGAAGTGGGAGTGGGGTAGGGGTCCATGTGGGCTCCTCAATACCTCCTAGGGGGTCTGGGTCCCTCCCCACCCCCTCATTGAGCCTCCATCTGTTTCTCTTGGCTTCTGGGCAGGATTGCGGGGTGCAGGTAAGGGGTACGTGTTTGCTCAGGTGTGCTGCACCCCCCCCACCCCACTGCCAGAGCTTTTGCAGACCCCTCCCGCTGCCTGAAATCCCTGCGGACCCATCCCCGCTGCCTGAGGTCTCTAAAAGCTACTCTCAGCTGCTTGAAGTCCCTGGAGGCCCCTTCCCACTGTCTGAGGATGCTGGAGGCCCTTTTCTGATGCTTGAGGTCCTCAGAGGCCCCTCCCCACTGCCTGAGGACCCTGCAGACCCCTCCCCACTTCCTAAGATCCTTGCAGACCCCCTCCTCAGTTCCTGAGGTCTCTTCAGGCCTTTTCCTATGTCGAAAGTCACAAAAAATGCCCTCCTCTCTGTTTGAGGACCCTATAGACTCCTCCCTGCTGCCTGAGGGCCCCTCCCCACTGCCTGAGGTCCTTGCAGAACCCTCCCTGCTGCTTGAGGTCTCCACAGTGGCTGGACAGAGATCATCTCTGTATGCATGCTCATGTGTGTGTCTTTCTGTGCCTGTGCACGTGTCTGTGTGTCTGTCTTGGGGGGGTTCTGTGTTCAAGTTAGGGTCCCTCTTGCTGGTGGCTACGAGCTCTCTTAAGACCCAGGTCAATTCTCATTCAACCCCCATCCCCATCTCACAGACAAGGGCGAGAGGGCAGCAGAGTCCACCACTGGGACAGTTGAAGCTGGTGTGAGAACTTTCACCCCACCCTCACTTTGGTCACACAGTACTCCTGGAAACCTTGGTCTGTGTGTGCATACATGGAGAGAGCATGTGTGTCTGTGTGTTTGTCCTGATCCACACGTCCGTGTATGTGCAGACGTGGGCACTGGTCTATGTGTTTGCTTGCCCTGGGCCACATGTCTGTGAATCTGCTCTGGCCCGTGTGTGTGTGTGTGTGTGTGTGTGTGTGTGTGTGTGTGTGTGTGTGTGTTTATGTGTGTAAGAGAGAGAGAGAGACAGAGAGAGAGCGTGCGCACCTTTCTGCTCTGCTTTATGTAATCAGTGGTTCTGAATGGCCCACAGGCCCCCTGAGACTGATAGGCAGCTGGGACCTGCTTGGGCTGGGAGCTTGTCCAGCCACAGGTGCCTACTATTCTGGTCTCTGCTTCAGAGCTCCCCCTGGGTTGGGGGAGGGTGCTGTGCTCATCAGATCAGTGAAGGTGTTCCGGCCCCAGTCCTGACCATGGTTCACCTGTCCCTAGGTGCTGCTGTGAGGCTGTGTGATGAGGACCAGGGTTGGCTGGAGCCTGACCTCTTCAACTGTACCTCCCCTGCCTTTCGAGAACTCAACCTGCTGGTGAGACTGCCCAGACCTGACCCTGCACTCAAGACCTGCGCTGGCCCTGGCCCTGGCCTCAGCTTCCCCAGGCCTGGGCTGGGGCCCAGACATCATACCCCAGCCTTTGACCTCCTGGGCTTTTCCTGGTTGCCCTTTAATCTGGCCAAACCCTTCTTCCTGTGAAGCTTTTGAGAAAGGCCTAAGGGACCACAGAGCGACCATCCCCATCTTTGTCCTGGCAGCTGGACGGCCTAGAGCTGAATAAGACAGCACTGGATACTGTGGAGGCCAAGAAGCTGGCCCAAAGGCTGCGGGAGGTGACCGGCCACACCGACCACTACTTTAGTCAAGATGTCCGAGTCACTGCCCGACTGCTGGCCCACCTGCTGGCCTTTGAGAGTCACCAGCAGGGCTTTGGGCTGACAGCCACACAGGATGCCCACTTCAATGAGGTGGGGCTATCTCCTGTGCTCCCCATCTCCTGGACCCCTGCTCAGGCCCCTCCTGACCCTGAGGAAGTAAAGGCCCTGGGCTCTCCCTCTTCCCTTGTCCTCTCCCAACCCACCCCCTTGCCGGCTGGGGTGTGTCTGAGCACCCAGCCATAACCCTCAGACCTGCCTTGTCTCCCCTCACATGTCCTCACCTGGCTGAGCCCACTTTCATCTCCCTGATTCTAGAATCTGCTGTGGGCCGGCTCTGCACTGCTTGCCCCAGAGACCGGGGACCTGTGGGCAGCGCTGGGGCAGCGGGCCCCTGGGGGCTCCCCAGGCAGCGCAGGGCTGGTGCAGCATCTGGAGGAGTATGCAGCCACGCTTGCAAGGAATATGGAGCTCACATATCTGAATCCCGTGGGGCTGGTGACGCCCAACATCAGTATGTGGCGAGTGGCATGGGGGGGAGGCAGGAAGGGGGCTGTGAAAGGGCAAGGACCTGGAAATCTGAGGGGCTGGGGGCTATTGATGTCAACATTAGTAGCGGGAGGCTGTGCCACCTCCCTCAGTGCTTTGCAGGTACGGGCTCTGTGCTGGTAGCAATGAAGTGAGGGATTGTGGGACTTGGGTATAAGATGCAGATAGGAGGGTGTGGGGCCTTCTGCATGGGGAGGAGATCCTTGTTGAGTCTCATCCCTCTTCCTCCTGGGCAGTGCTCAGCATCGACCGCATGGAGCACCCCAGTCCCACCCGGGGAACCCGTCGCTACCCTCGTTACCACAGCAACCTTTTCCGGGGCCAGGATGCCTGGGATCCTCACACACACGTGCTGCTGCCTCCCCAGTCCCCACGGCCATCCCCACCTGAAGGTGAGATCCCTTGGGTGACCCCTGGCCCGGGTCCTGTTTTCCTATCCCACCTCTTTCACCAGATAGCATATTGCCCTCCTGCCAGTTCTCCCCTTGTCAGACCCACGCCATGTCAGACCTCTGTGTGAGACCCTCCCATGTCAGCCCCCCACACTGCTCTCGCCTCGCCGGACTCTCTCCCTCACCACAGATGATCTCTCCCACACCTTGATATTCAGGATCCAGCCCTGGAGAGCCCAGATCCCCTTCATGGGTTCCTGCTTTCTCCATCTCCCAGACCTGGACCTTCAGGGAAGAGATTCCCATGCTTGATGCTGCGATGGGTTGGTTCAGAGCTGGGTTTGTGGGTGCTTGGGGTCAGAGGTCACTGACAGTGGTTCCTCCCCCTCCCCTGGCAGTTCTGTCCACAAGCAGCAGCAGCACGGAAAACTACACCTCCTCAAGTGTGGGCCCCCCTCTGGCCCCCCCGGAGCCCGAGCCTGAGCCTGGGATCTCCATTGTCATCCTCCTTGTTTACCGCACCTTGGGGGGGCTGCTCCCTGCCCAGTTCCAGGCCGAGCGCCGGGGCGCCAGGTACCACGGGGGGCATTACTTCCAGGCCTCTCACCCCTGAGTTGCCTGTAAGCTTCTACCCAGTCTAGCACCCATTTTTTCATGGGCAAATGAGCAGGTTCACAGTCATCCTGAGACAGCTCCCATGTGCAGCTCCAGGGAGCCTTGTCCGTGCTGGCTTCTAGGTGAATCATGTTCTGTGGGGTTGTGCAGGGTTGCAGACAGGCACAGAGCCACAGGTGGGGACAGTCTCATAAAGGAGAGGTACATGTGCCGGGTACAGACAGGCAGACTGGCTAACAGAGGCAGGCAAAGACAGGCTGACCAATCGATGGAGGTCACATCGGGGTGGCAGGGACGGCAGTTTGAGGTAGACAGTCTGAAGCTGCTCAGGCCATAGACCCCAGTGTCCCTCGGCTGCGGAGAACCTGCCATTTCTGCAGAACCATGACAGCCTAGCTATGCCATTGGACTCAGGGTCTTGAATCAGCCCAGTGGGAGGCTGAGGGGGTTCCCCAAAATAGCATCCACTCTGGGGCATCCCGACTCTCAGTCAGCCATGCCGGTGGCATGAAGACCCAAGATGTAGGCAGTCAGAGCTTGGGGAGGTCAGCAGGGTCTGAGCCCAGGTGGGGTGTCTCCTCAGGCTCCCCCAGAACCCTGTTATGAACTCCCCGGTGGTCAGCGTGGCTGTGTTCCATGGACGCAACTTCCTAAGGGGTGTCCTAGAGTCCCCGATCAGCTTGGAGTTCCGCCTGCTACAGACAGCGAATCGGAGCAAGGCGATCTGCGTGCAGTGGGACCCGCCTGGCCCGTGAGAACCTCCGCTCCGGAAACCCTTGGTCCCCTGTTGGCCCCTGGGGAGCCCAGCCTGCCCCTGGGGCCCCTACCAATGTCCCTAGGCACCCAGGCCAATGAGGAATGTGGCTCCTCAGCTTCAGGCCCCCTGCCCCTCCCCACTGTCTGTCACAACCCCTCGCCAGGCCACGGGGCACTTTCCCGTGGGGATGATAGGTCTAACTGCCCTGTGGCTGCAGGGCGGACCAGCATGGCATGTGGACGGCACGGGACTGTGAGCTGGTACACAGGAATGGGTCTCATGCTCGATGTCGCTGCAGCCGGACAGGCACCTTTGGAGTTCTCATGGATGCTTCGCCCCGTGAGGTGGGACTGTGTTCAGAGTCCTGAGGACGTGGGCAGGCCAAAGGGCAGGGGTGACCAACACCCCCAGTGACCATCCTTGTCTCCACAGCGGCTGGAGGGTGACCTGGAGCTGCTGGCGGTGTTCACACATGTGGTCATGGCAGTGTCTGTGGCCGCGCTGCTTCTGACTGCAGCGGTCCTGCTGAGCCTGCGCAGCCTCAAGTCCAACATGCGTGCGATCCATGCCAACGTGGCGGCTGCCTTGGGCGTGGCAGAGCTCCTCTTCCTGCTGGGGATCCACAGGACCCACAACCAGGTGCAGGGTCGGGGCCAGGGGACCTGTGTCTCGATGGCCTTACCTGGCTCAGGAAGTCCTGGAGCCAAAGCTCAGGGTCAGGGGTCAGGGATGCTCAGGTTGGGGCCCGGGTTTGGGGCACGATGCTGGGTCAAGGTGCTGTGGTTTAGGGGTCAGAAGCGGGGTGAGGCAGGAGTGGTGCTGACGCCCCCCAACCCTGCCTTCAGCTGGTGTGCACTGCGGTCGCCATCCTCCTGCACTACTTCTTCCTCAGCACCTTCGCGTGGCTCCTCGTGCAGGGGCTGCACCTCTACCGCATGCAGGTTGAGCCCCGCAACGTGGACCGTGGCGCCATGCGCTTCTACCACGCCCTGGGCTGGGGCGTCCCTGCCGTGCTGCTGGGTGAGGGCTCTGCTCCCTGGCCCATCCGGGCCTGCGACCCCTGGCTTGTACCTATCACGTGGCCTGACTCCTGCCCCCGCCCCCAGTCCCGATCATTACCCCAACCTCCATCCCTGCCCCCCACCACGCCATGTGCTCAGCAGGGAGCCCGCTGTGCCCCCACCCCTGGCATGAGAAGGTCAGCTGCTCTAGAACATACCCCTTCAGTCCTTCCTCTCCTCCCCTACAGGCCTTGCTGTCGGCCTGGATCCAGAGGGCTATGGGAACCCTGACTTCTGCTGGATCTCGGTCCATGAACCCCTCATGTGGAGCTTCGCAGGCCCTGTCATCCTGGTCATCGTGGTGAGTGTGCTGTACCTGGTGCCACCTGCGTGCTCTGCAGCAGGTGCGGCGGTGTTGGTGGAGGGGTGCCGGGTGGCAGTCGGCAGGTTTCCAGGCCTCGGCCTCAATTTCTGTTCTCCACTCGACTGGCACAGAGATGGGAAGTGTGGGGTCAGAAACTTGGCTGCCAATCTCTCTCTGCGGATCTCTATTTCCCTTTCTCAGTCCCTCTCTGGTTCCCTATCTCGGACATTTTCTGAGCCAAAGTGCCTCTCTGTTTCTGATCTCCCTGTTGTGTGTGTGTGTGTGTGTGTGTGTGTGTGTGTGCGCGCGCGCCTGTGTGCATGTGTTTCTCACTGCTTCTGCCTCTCTGTGTCTTGGTCTCTCTCTGTCCCTGTCCCTCTCTCACTGCCTCTCTCTCTGTCCTGCCCCTGCTCCACATGTCTGGCCATGGGTCCAGATGAATGGGACCATGCTTCTCCTCACTGCCCGCACATCCTGCTCCACTGGGCAGAGGGAGGCCAAGAAGACCTCTGTGCTGTGAGTTGTCTGGCTGGGGGAAGCGGGGGATTCTTAGAATGGCAGTCCCTTCCTTGGCAGGCTGAGCTCCAGATTCTGGGTGGGGAGGTGAAGTCCTACCTGCCCTGGCCAGCCCCTGTCTGGTGCCCTCACCATACTCTGGCCCCACACATGCTCTGCCCTGCTGTCTCCCCTGAGTCTCCCTTGGCCTGGGTGGCTCACTGTGCCCCCTGCCCCCGTGTCCCACCTATCTCCCACGTTTCTCTCATAGCCTGCCCCTACTGGCCACATATTTTCCCCATGTCCCCTCATGGCTCCCTAACTATCCTCCTGGTTCTTTTGGTGACCTCCTGTCTCCCCTAGTGTCCTCTGGAGACTGCCATGTTCCTTTGTGATTTCCTGTCCTTCCATGACCCCTGTGTGTCCCCCGCATGAGCCCTGCATGACGCATGCTTGTCCCCTTGTGTCCTTCCCTGTTCCGCAGCAGGAGCCTTCGCAGCTGCTTTCTGCTGCTTCTCCTGGTCAGTGCCTCCTGGCTCTTCGGCCTCTTGGCAGTCAACCACAGTGTCCTGGCCTTCCACTACCTCCATGCTGCACTCTGCGGGCTCCAGGTAACTGGCACCCCTCCCCACCTCCGGCCTGGTGGGGCTTCAGCAGGGTGGCCCAAACCCTGGGCAGGCCATCGAGCCCAGTCTAGAGCTGACTCCTCTGGATGACTGATGCCAGGTAGGGTGCCCGTCCTGGACTTCCTTCCCCAGCACTGTGGCTCCTGGCCACTTGCTGGTCCACACAGACCTCCACTGACTTAGTCACTTGGGCCACTCTGACGCCTCCGAGATTCTCCCTGACTCCCTTACTGGATCACCCCTGGACCCCTCACTCCCTCACACTGACTTGCAATGACTGATCCCCCTTGCTGACCCACAGTGACTTATATGAGCCTCGACTGACCCCCTGCTGGCCCCCCTCTGACCTGTGACTCATTTCTGATCTCTCACTGACTTTCGGTAACCCCTCGTTGACCCCATGCTGACCCTTACTGACACAGGGCCTGGCAGTGCTGCTGCTCTTCTGTGTCCTGAATGCAGATGCCCGGGCTGCCTGGACACCAGCCTGTCTGGCTAGAAAAGCAGCGCCCGAGGAGGCAAGGCCAGCGCCTGGCACGGTGAGGGGCTCTCAGGGCTGGGGAGTCAGGCCGGGGGCCCCGAGAGGCCAGGGTTGGAGGCCTCTCCAGAGCTGGCTCACACTCCTGTCTGCACCCACCTCCTGTAGGGGCACGGGGCTTACAACAACACGGCCCTCTTTGAAGAGAGTGGCCTTATCCGCATCACCCTGGGTGCCTCCACTGTCTCCTCAGTGAGCAGTGCTCGCTCTGGCCGGACCCAGGACCAAGACAGCCAGCGGGGCCGCGGCTACCTCAGGTGAGCAGAGCAGCCTTCTTGGGAGGAGGACATATAGCTCAGACCAGTCCCACTTGACCAGAGGGTGGCATTACTGGTCCTGGGATGATGGTTCTACCCATCTTGGCACCTGGTTCCCCCGCTACTACTTCTGCCGTAGATGCCTCTTGCCACATACCCAGGGGTGCTTTCAGAGCCATTCCACAGCAGTTGGCTATGTGCTCACAGCCACCCCAGCCTCCAAAGCACCCCATCACATCCCTCTTTGATGGGAGGGGGTGGTTCCTGCATTTCCAGGGACAATGTCCTGGTTCGACATGGCTCAGCTGCTGACCACACTGACCACAGCCTCCAGGCTCATGCTGGCCCCACTGACCTGGATGTGGCCATGTTCCATCGAGATGCTGGTGGAGGTAGGGGCCAGGGCCGGGGCGGGGGAAGGGAGGCAGAGGATCTCCCCACCATTTCCCTTTCTTGAGAGCAGCAGCTGACTGCAGTGGGGCGAGCTCCCTGCAGGTCACTGCCCCAGGAGGCACCTGGTTCTCCTGCCAAGTCCCAGCCCTTCTGTACTGACCCCCACTCCAGACTCTACCTAGGTTCCCAGCCCCAGCTCCCTGCTGTAGCTAACCCAAGACCCTCAGCTCCAGGCTCTTTCTTGACCCCCAAGTTCCTCATCTCCCTGAGCCATTGATGTGCCTTCCTCCTTCTGATCTTCCCAACTCTAGCTGCAGACTCTGACTCTGACAGCGACCTGTCCTTGGAGGAGGAGAGAAGTCTGTCCATTCCATCCTCAGAAAGCGAGGACAATGGCCGGACACGGGGGCGTTTCCAGCGTCCACTCCGCCGGGCAGCCCAGAGTGAGAGGCTCCTCACTCACCCCAAAGGTGAGGGGGTATCTCTGACCCCATGGGTGACCAAGGGACACCCCATATTCCACTTGGGTGTGACCCAGGGACGCTGATATCCCCTGAAGATTCCTGGGACCAGCCTATTGGGAACCTGGGGTCATCATTAGGCCCCTGCACACCTCTCCTTATCTTCCTAGTGGTTCTGCTGGCTAGAGGTCCAGGAATAGCCTGGGCAACAAGGTCAAGGTCAGAGTCAGGGATGTTACAGGGTGACATGTCATTCTTCCAGCCCCTCTTCTTCCATGAGGGTTGGGGTTCAGCCTGGTTTCTTCTTCCAGGATTTTTCTTGACCCCTCAGCCATCAAGTCCCTCCACCCCTACTCTCTGTCCACCTCCAGAGTGGCAGGCTCACCAGTAACCCTCTCCATGGGTCCATTGATTTCTGAGAAACACTCTCTTGTTCCTACCTCTGCTCAATCAGTACAGCCAGAGTTTCAGGAGTCATTAGGGTCAGGGTTAGGGGGGTGGTCACTGAGTCTGGATCATAGGGGTCATGAATCAATGGGGTCAATTCAGAGGCTCCTGTAACCTGCTCTGGCTCCACAGACGTGGATGGCAATGACCTTCTGTCCTACTGGCCAGCCCTGGGGGAATGTGAGGCCACTCCCTGTGCTCTGCAGACCTGGGGCTCCGAAAGGCGCCTGGGGCTGGACACCAGCAAGGACGCAGCCAACAACAACCAGCCGGACCTGGCCCTGACTAGTGGAGATGAAACCTCCCTGGGCCGGGCCCAGCGCCAGAGGAAAGGTACGACCCCTGACTTTGTCCTGTACTTCAGGGACCCCAGAGACTGCTTCTACCCTAGCCCAGGGGATTCTTGCCCCTTTGAGCCTCACCTGCATCGCCAGGACCTGGGGGTTGCTCCTCCTCTGATCTCAAGGGGAGGTCTGCCTCTACTCCTGCACCTTGGAGACTGACGCTGTCCCGACCCAGGGGATGACTGCCTTCCCACTCTAAGCCCTATCCTGCTGTCGCAGTGGGATCCCCAGGGGCTGCCTCTGCCCCTCCCCAAGGGGTTTCTGTCTCCAACCCTTTGTCACAGGGATCCCAGGGGCAGCTGCATCCCTAGCCCCAGGGAGTGTCTGCCACCCCCTGCCCCACATACTTACTTTACTCCCATTTGTTCCTCACACAGGCATCCTGAAGAACCGATTGCAGTACCCACTGGTGCCACAGACCCGGGGTGCCCCTGAGCTGTCCTGGTGCCGTGCAGCCACCTTGGGCCACCGTGCTGTGCCAGCTGCCTCCTATGGTCGTATCTATGCTGGAGGGCCCACAGGCAGCCTTTCACAGCCAGCCAGCCGCTACTCCTCTCGGGAACAGCTGGACCTGCTCCTCCGGCGGCAACTCAGCCGTGAGCGACTGGAGGAGGCCCCTGCCCCTATGCTTCATCCCCTGAGTCGGCCAGGTTCCCAAGAACGCCTGGATGCCGCGCCAGGCCGCCTGGAGCCCAGGGACCGGGGCAGCACCCTACCACGGAGGCAGCCACCGAGGGACTACCCTGGTGCCAGGGCCGGCCGCTTCGGGTCGCGGGATGCTCTGGACCTAAGGGCGCCTTGCGAGTGGTTGAGCACACTGCCCCTGCCCCACAGTGCCCGGAACCTTGACCCACAGCCCCCGCCTCTGCCCCTGTCTCCCCAGCGGCAACTCTCAAGGGACCCCCTCTTGCCATCCCGGCCCCTGGATTCTCTGTCCAGGAGATCGAACTCAGGGGAGCAGCTGGACCGTGTGCCTAGCCGGCACCCCTCACGAGAAGGCCTCGGGCCACCCCCGCAGCTGCTCAGAGTTAGGGAGGACCCAGCCAGTGGCCCTAGCCATGGCCCCTCTACAGAGCAGCTGGACATTCTCTCCTCTATCCTTGCCTCCTTCAACTCCTCGGCTCTCTCCTCTGTGCAGTCCTCAAGCACGCCCTCGGGCCCTCACACCACTGCCACGCCTTCTGCCACAGCCTCTGCGCTTGGGCCCTCCACACCACGCTCTGCCACATCCCACAGCATCTCAGAGCTATCTCCAGACTCAGAGTAAGCAGGCTCTAGCCACTTGCCCTTACCCTCATCAGCTTAAGACAACCTCCTGTGTACCCTGGCCTGTGTTCTGCCACAAAATGGGGTATGGGTTGGCCCTGGCTTAGCACAGCCAGGGTGCCATGGGCTGGGGGCAGAAATCTGGCGGAGAATGGTGGTGTGATTAGCCGGAACTTGCAGGGTGTATGATTGGTGCCAGCCACCCTCCCCTGTACCTCCTGGGCGAAGGAAGAGAGATAGGTGCCTTCCGAAGGGCTTGAACAAGAGGAGGGGGTGAGAGCAGGTGCCAAGGCTTGGCAGTAGGAGGTAACCTGGTATGTGGAAGGGGCAAGGAGGAGAGGAAGAGGCATTGCCTGAGAGGCTTTGTTTAGGAGGTGGTATGGGATAAGGAGGGGCCAGAAGTGGTGCCAGGATATGGGCATCTTATATTCCAGGCTGAAGAGCTAACTTTGAAAGTAAGTCACTTATCCATTGATTGATCGATTGATTTAGTCAATGTTAGGTTCCTCGTGCCTGTGGGCACTGTGAGGTGGAGCACGTAGGAACTGAGCTGGGACCTGGTGCGTTTCAGGTGCCAATGGGGCATCTGTGGGGTAGGGAAAAGCAGTCGTACCTGGGAAGCAGCTGGATACACAGGAGCCAGAGGAGTGGGGAGGAAACAAGGGCTGCGAGGCTTTGGAAACCAAGAGGAGGAGAGTTGAGTTTTGAGAAGGAGGAACAGCTAGGTCAGGCTCTGTGGAGGGCCGCAGGGCGAAAGGAGGCTTTGGGGAGAAGGGGACCCCAGGTGTGGGACAGGAGGCCAATAGAACCCAGGCAGAGTCCGAGGAAGAGAAAGGAAGGAGGAGCAGGGAACTTGGGGCCTGGTGCCAGGGACTCTGGAAGGGTGCTGGGGGAGGGTTGAGGGAGAGCTATGAGTATTGCCTGGACCCAACTGCAGCCCAACTTTGGGGTCTGACTGGTGGGGGTCGGGGGTGGGCCTGGGGGGCTGAGCAGGGGTTTGGGTTCGGGAATCACACTTGACTTCTCCGAGTCTCTGTTTCCATATCTGTAAAATGTGTCTGTAGTGACAAACTTTCTGAGATGTGGAGATTTTTTGAGACGAAAATCTGTCAAGTGCTTAATGTAGTATTTGTACATAGTAGGTGCTCGCTGAATGCCTAGAGAGAAGACAGGAGGCCGCGGGGCCTTGCTGATGAGTCTTGGGGTGCAGAAGGGGTAAAGGGGCTTGAGAACCCTGAAATGGGTGTAAGGGGGCTGGGGACTGAGAGGCAAAGGTGATGGGGTTGAGGGAAGTTGGCGGGGGCCCAGGCTGTGGTGGAAGCCCAGAGCCCCCTGACTGAATTCTCTCAGCAACCACCTCTGACTACCGCATTCAACTCTGCAGAGTTCCCAGAAGCGAGGGGCACTCCTGAGGGGCAGACTCACGGACCAGGAATGGCTGAGGGCAATGGAAGATTAGAGCTAACAGAAGAGACTCCGGGAGTCAGGGGCTGATCCCCAGGCAGCCTCCTGCCCACCCCCCAGCTCTCCCTGTTGCTGCAGTGCTGAGGCTCCTTGCTCTCTCTGTGAGCAAATCCCGCCATGCGTGTAACAGGTGCAGGGGGAAGAACTGAAAGGAGGACTTTTATACGTTTTGTACCTTTGTAACCAGAGAGATATGCTTATGTTATTTTTCAGCTTTTCTGTCTCCTGGGGTTCTGAGGCTGGGCTGGGAGGGGAAGGGGACAGAGGGTAGAGTTTGGCCCCATTTGGGTCCCTGGCAAACCATATGCTCTTTCCTCTCATCTTACTGGGGCGGATTCAGACAGGGAGGGCAAGTAGCCTCCCACCCATTGATCTGAATATTGTTAGGGCCCAAAGTACAGAGCTGATCTTTGCTTTTTCTTGGATGCCCCAAGGGCCAAACTTCAGGGACAAGGGGTTGGTCTTGGAAACGGGGGTCCTCTGATCTCCTCACAGGGCTTGCTCACGCTGCCCCTCCCCGTGGATGTGTGTGTTTATTATGTGGAGTCCCTGCCACTTACTGCCTTATGACCTAGGACTGATGCTGTGGGGTGCTGGTGGAGCAGCAGATGTCATGTTTACAGAGCAAGGCTTCCCTTTCTCTCCTGGGGAGGGGCTCAGGCCTCTGTTCAGACATTCCTGCAGAGGGTGGACTAGGGGGTCATTTGCCAGCCCCTACCCCTGCTATGAGCAAAAGTTGTCCATGGTGCCATTCGATGCCCTGACCCTGCCCTGTGCTAGAATTTCTTCCGAGGGGTAGGGTAGGAGTGGGGGCAAGGGGAGCAAAAACAAGGGAATTGAAGACACAGAATGTAGGTGCCACTGCCTCCCATGTTTACAGGACCCTCCCTGGCCCTTGGCACCTGGGCTGCAGTAACTAGTTCCATCCTACTCTATTTTCTCCTATAGGGAAAAATGACTGTTAGGACCCTGTTCACAAAACTCTCTTTTATTACTTTGTCTGATGTCCAGAACTGGGGACTTTTAGATTTTGTTACTTTGTTTACAGGTCAAGATTTCAAACATTTTACAAGTTTGTTTACAACTGAAAACTTTGAACTTTTACACTTTGTTTACAGTTGAGAATGTGTTTCCCCCCCCCCCCTTTGTTTACAAGTGAAAGATAGAGAAGATGGGAGAGGGGCTTGAGGACCCTGGACCTGGCCATCTTGAGGAGTTTCTAGCCTCTACCTCTCCCAGGCCAAAGGCCAGCCCTGAGCCCCCTGTTGAACAGCAGACCCAGAAATCCTCCAGAGCGGGCATCCTTTTGCCGCTACGAACAATGGGTTGTGCAGGGTTGTAGGGGGTTCTGTGCAGACACCCCCCTGCCCCTTCCCCGCACATACTCTTGGGAGGCAGTTTCCAAGGAGATTAAAAGTTCTTCTTCACTGACTGGTGCCAAATCCGCCAGCCAGGACCCCAGCTCTCCTTACCCAGCAGAATGACCCCAGCCCTTGAAGGGTTAAGGGGCCCACTGTGGGGAGAGGGGGTCGTCCTTGCTATGTCCTAGGTTCTATAGATGTCCCTCGGTGGGGGTCCCCTGCTCCAGCCCAGTGGCCCTTTCCCTGTCTGTGTAAATTGTTCCGTGAAGCCGCGCTCTGTTTTGGGAATAAACTTCTATAGAAAATGGTTGTTGCCTCTTTCTGTTTGGGGGTGGGGGTGTAGGGTAGGAAGGAGGCTATGAATGATTCAGGCCAGGTTGACCTTTGGGAGAAATCTGAGCTCTGCACCCCCCTCAATATTCAGTTATTTTTAGCACATTTCGTCTGACATTTGGACCAGGTTCCCATCTCTTTCACCCTTAATTCTGGCCTGGCGCCTTGTGATTGGGGCCTGAAGTACGAGCACAGGTGCTGGGAGTAAAGTGCCAGGGAAACTCCTCTCTCTCAAGGTGGCAGCATGATGACTTGGTCTTCAGGGTGTGCAATTGTAACCTCGAATTTGCCCTGGCTAGGGGCCCAATCAACCCTAAGAACTGCCCTTGCTAACCCCTCAGCCCATTAACAGCACTGACCCCCACCAGCCTCTAGGACTTGGAGCTGGCTAGGACATCGCGTTCCTTCTCTGCTCAGGCAGAAATCTTTGGACAGAAACCGAGATGCCAGGCTGTGCTCTGTATGGAGGAAGGGAAACTCTCAGTCTCATTCTGGGTCTGGGTGTCCAGAGTTGAAGGGCAGCCTAGGGCACCTTCGGTGTCAGACATTGCCTGATCTTAAGAGGAGAGACTGAAGGTGGCGCCCGCAGAGACCTGATACCCCAAGGAGAGCTATGGCTCTGGCCATCAGTAGCGCCCGCAGGCAGCCCATTGGCGGGTTTCTCGCCCCATCCCGTGGGGTCCTTCCGCGAGAAGCCAAGACTTGGTATTCGCCTTTGTCGTACTCAGGGACCTGGGGCCGCGGCTATGGCCAGCTCCGCGCAGGTCTTTAGTCCCAGTTCTGCAGTTCTATCAGGTTTAGACAGGAGATTAAAAGTGAGCCAGGAGCGGCAGTACTAACCAGGCCGCAGGGGAGGAAGGGGTTAAATCTTCCGCCTTGGGGCTCGCCCAGCCTAAAGCGTGTCACTTAGGCCCCGCCCGACCACTCTGATTCGTCCAAGCCTTCCCTGTCCTATCCGGGGATTGGCCCCTCGGAGAGTGCCGAAGGTCCTCATCCCGGCCCCGCCTCCCGAGCCTCAGCGGCCTCCAGCCCCAGTTCCTGCAGCAGCCGGCAATTGACAGCCCGCTGGCCATGGGGCTGTCGGAAGCGTTGGGGTGAGTGCAGGGCGTGGCCCTGGTTCCCCGTGTCTGTGTCCGCGAGCCGCCGCGTGGTCTCGGTGCAGAAGCCGGCTTGGGTTAGCTCCGAAGGCGTACCGCCAAGTCCGGAGCAGGCATCTGCCTGCAACGCCTCTGTTTGCCGCTTTGCCGATTTTCTGCAGGCAGCTATCCCCTGAAGCGACGGATGGGGGCGGGAACTGGCGCGACCCTCTCTCCTGAGGACTGTGCGGGAAGCCACTCGAACGCCGCCCGCGAGCTGGCTTCGGGCCGCGGGAGGCGGCTGAGTGTGGCGGAGACCCGGCCCAGGAGGTGCGCCGATGGGCGCGTTGGGGCGGGAGGTCGTTGCACCGAGTCCATAACGGTGTCCTAAACCCACCTAGCTGTACAACTGATCCCGGATACTGGGATACGGCTGGAAGGGCTGCGGTGCCCTCCCAGAGGGAGGGGCCAATGATCTAGGCCCCGCCCTCCAAACACGCGCTCTGATGGGTGGTGGGGAGCGCTTTAAGAAGACCTGCGTGACTCACGGAGGAGGGGCAAGGGGGCTCAAAGATCTCTGTGAGACTGCGGTGCCAAGAGTCTCTGAGGATCTTCCTTGTGCGCACTCTACTCCCTTCTCCAAGCAGGACATCCAGGTTAGAGGCTCTTCCCAGGAGAGTTCCTACCCCTCCGGTGGGATCCTACCCCTAGGTCAGAGCTCACAGATCAGAACTTTCCTGAAAATTTTCCCAGCAGGGGAGTTTCCCCTCAGGGAAGATTCCTGCGCAGCGGAGATCTATTCTCAGGTGAAAGCTTTCACCCATTCCAGGTGGGACCCTCCCCCAGGTAAGAGCTTCTCTTAGGTGAGAGTACCTTCCACATGAGGACTTTACTGGTAGGTGAACACTTTCCCCACTGAGAAAGCTTCCTTCTCAGTATGAGCTACCCCCCCCCCGCCCCCTTAAGAATTCCCTCGCCTCCAGATCTCCTATTCCTAGAGGAGATCCACCTCCCGCTTCAGGTGGGAGCCTGGGTAGATAAGAGATTCTCCCAAGACAGGACATACCTGGCTGATGAAAACTTTCCTGTCAGTTGAGAGCTTTCCCCTACGTGAGATCTCACCTGGGAACAGGAGTTCTTGGGGGGGGGGGATCTTCCCACTTTGAGTGGGAGCTTGCCTTTCCAGGTGAGACCCCTTTCTCCGGGTGAGAACCATTCCCTGGCTTTGTGAGATTAAGCCTGAGTTTGTCCACAACCTGGACCCTGGGGCTGGAGGCCCAGGGGCAATCTTAGCCTCAGCACCTTCCTTCCCTTAGAGGGGAGCCCCTCTAAAGAACAGCCTGCCTGAAGAGCCGGAACCCTGGTTGCTGGATCCCTTCCTTGCGTGTGCTCTCAGATGGCCAGCACGGAGCTCATGGAGCAGCTGGATAAGGACTCAGAGACTAAACGGGGATTGGCTGGGGGATGGGCTGGGGGGGACCTGGGACCGGTCAGCCTGGGACCTGGACCTGGTAGAGCGCTCACAGCTGTCCCTGGGTTGGAGGTATGGATTGTATTCATCCTGATGTGTTTTTGTAGGGAACTTTGGCCCAGTGAGAGACTTGTGCTAGACAAAGTTCAGGGATTGCCACTGGCAGGGCGTGGGGCCAGCTGGGAGCTGGACCTACCTAGATCTTGAGGATGATTCTCTGACTCCAGGTGGAAGTGTGAGGGAGGTTGGACCAGGGTTAAACTCACTATGACTCTGGTCTCGCCACCCCAGTCAGAGGGACACAGAGGCACTGTTGCCTGTGACGCAGGCCATGGAGCTGAGGAAGCGAAACTACTACGTGGAACGGCCACTGCTGAATCAGGAACAGCTGGAGGAACTGGGCTGCTTGACTTCAGCCACCGAGACCCACCAGTGGCGAACCTGGTTTCAGTAAGGCTGAGGTTGGGGGCTGGGGGCACCGACAGGACTTAGGTAGACTGTGTTCCCAATGCCTACCATTGTGTCCTCAGGTGCTCCTACACTCGGGCCCGAGCCCTTCTCCTCCAACACCTCCCAGTTTTGGCGTGGCTACCCCGGTATCCCGTGCGTGACTGGCTCCTAGGTGACCTGTTGGCTGGCCTGAGTGTGGCCATTATGCAGCTACCACAGGGTGAGCCATACCTGACCCAGAGGCTGTACCCTCAGTCTTTGGGGGGTGATCTGCAGCCCTTCAAGGCCCTGGCCCGGAAGCCCTGTGGTCTTGTGCCCACCCACCCCCCCACCCCCATCTGAAGCTTTGAGCCCTGCCCCTGGAACTATGGACCATGACCTAGGGCTGGGATTCCCTCATCCTTTTCAAGGCCCAGCCTTCCAAGCCTACATTGCTACCATTTCGCCTCCAGGCCTGGCCTATGCCCTCCTTGCTGGACTGCCCCCCGTGTTTGGCCTCTACAGCTCTTTCTATCCTGTGTTCATCTACTTTCTGTTTGGCACTTCCCGGCACATCTCCGTGGGTGAGTGGAGCCAGCCTCAGCCTTGCAGGAGGATGTCCACGTTCCCCCATGGAGGACAGGATGAGGGCAGGCTGAGGAGGGCAAGGGAACTTAGGGAAGGGGACAGCATTGGTGTTGGGCTACTGGGAGACTGGCCCAAGGTCATTCCCAGGCAGGACTAGGCCTCTGACTGTGGGGCCACAGATTCAGGATAGCTCCTGGCTCCGGGAGGATGTGTGTGAGGCATTGCAAGGGGCCCAGAACTTGGCAGAGGCCTGACTAGCCTGAGACAGGCCGTCCCTCTTTCCTCATTTCACCTTCCACGAGGGGAATGATTCTGAGCCGATGGACATGAGTGGAACAGGGCAGACGATGCAGGGCCAACGTTTCTAGCCACCCTCAAGAGCCCCTGAGCTCTGGGTTCATACATGACCACCAGCATTGCCTCTGTTTGTATGGCATAGTCTGAAGATACTTGTCTAGAGCTGAATGTCTCCTGGCCTCTGCCTTAAGGACAGGGCTCCTGGTTAGGGCAGTGCCCTCTCCCCTTCAGACCTGCCCTGACCTGTCCCTGCAGGTACCTTTGCTGTCATGTCTGTAATGGTGGGCAGTGTGACGGAATCCCTGGCCCCGGATGAGGACTTCCTGCAGGCTGAGAATGCTACAGTCGATGAGGAGGCCAGAGACGCTGCCCGGGTGCAACTGACCGCCACACTCAGTGTCCTGGTCGGCCTCTTCCAGGTGTGGAGCAGTCAGGAGTTCGTGTTTCCGACCCCCACTGCTGCCAACCCCATCCCCACCCTCACCTGCCAGTTCCCCTGTCTGACCATCGCTGCCCTTCTCACTATTGCTGTTCACTCATGCCCCTTGGATCCCACCTGCCCCGGGCTGTGCTCTAACTGCCCTGAGGGCCTTTGTCTTCCCTGACTGTCCTTGGCCACCCCACAGGTGGGGCTGGGCCTGGTCCACTTCGGCTTCGTGGTCACCTACCTGTCAGAGCCTCTGGTCCGCGGCTATACCACAGCCGCGTCCATACAGGTCTTCGTCTCGCAGCTCAAGTATGTGTTTGGCCTCCAACTGAGCAGCCGCTCTGGGCCGCTGTCCCTCATCTATGTGAGTGAGGGTGGGAGGAGGGACGTGTAGGGTGTGCTCCACCATCTGGAGTGCTGGCTGTGACCCTGCCTCCCCTCAGACAGTTCTGGAGGTCTGCTGGAAGCTGCCCCAGAGCGTGGTTGGCACTGTGGTCACCGCATTGGTGGCAGGAGTGGTGCTGGTGCTGGTGAAACTGCTGAATGACAAACTGCAGCGACATCTGCCCCTGCCGCTCCCTGGGGAACTGCTCACGGTTCGGATTCTTCGGGGCAGGGGGGAAGGGCAAGGGAGGATATGTCCCTGCCAGCAGGTACCCTCGGGGATTTAAAGACCAGCCAGAGTGGGCACCAGGGAGAGTTCCTGGGGAGTGGCTGGAACCACAGCAGAAAGGTCCCATGTTGGTGCCTTCCAGTCCCCAAACAGCACCTTACCCGGTCGTCCACTTCTCCCCATCTCCTGAAGGCTTCGCTTCAGGCCCCCTTCTTCCCTGCCAAAGTGGTTTCTCCACACTCTGACTGTCCTCTCCCCCCAGCTCATCGGAGCCACAGGCATCTCCTATGGCGTGGGTCTGAAGCACAGATTTGGGGTGGATGTCGTGGGCAACATTCCCGCAGGGTGAGCTCTGGCCCCTGTCGGGTTAGGGAGGGGTGGGCGGCCAGGACCAGCACCCTCCTTTGGCCTCACAGATGCCCTTTGCAGGCTGGTGCCCCCAGTGGCCCCCAGCCCCCAGCTGTTCGCCAGTCTTGTGGGCTACGCCTTCACCATCGCCGTGGTTGGTTTCGCCATTGCCATCTCACTGGGGAAGATCTTCGCCCTGAGGCACGGCTACCGGGTGGACAGCAACCAGGTCTGGCGGCAGGATATGGGGGCAGCTGGGTAAACAGAGATGCCAGGGCCTGGGGGGTGGGGGTGGGGCGGTGTGTGGTATAGCGGGTGGGACAGGGGGAAATAGCAAACAAGGGGCGCCTGGGTGGATCGGTCGGTCGGTTAAGCATCCGAGTTTGGCTCAGGTCATGATCACACGGTTTGTGGGTTTGAGCCCCATGTTGGGCTCTGTGCTGACAGCCTGGAGCCTGCTTCAGATTCTGTGTTTCTCTCTCTGCCCCTCCCCCGCCCATGCTCTGTCTCTGTCTCTCAAAAATAAATAAACATTAGAAAGAAAGAAAAGAAACAGCAAACAAATGTGCTGGGGCCACGCAGGGGACTGGGACAGTAGCCAGGGCATTCGGGACAGTAGCCAAGTCTGGAGGCTGTTGAATGAGGATGGAGGTTGGGGACACCTGGGCCTAGATACAGTGGTACGGTGACCAGACATGACACACCCGCACTTCCCTCCACCAGGAGCTGGTGGCTCTCGGCCTCAGTAACCTCGTCGGGGGCTTCTTCCGGTGCTTCCCTGTGAGCTGCTCCATGTCCCGCAGCCTGGTACAGGAGAGCACCGGGGGCAACACGCAGGTGGGCTCCGGGTGCGGGTGTGCATCTGTGCGCACGCACACCGCTCTGGCTGGGCGGTCCTGCCCGCTCCTCCCTGCACCCTGCTCCCCTACCCTCCACCCCACCCCACCCCCCTGCTCACTCCCACCCTGCAGGTGGCTGGGGCTGTCTCCTCCCTCTTCATCCTCATTATCATCGTCAAACTTGGGGAACTCTTCCAAGACCTGCCCAAGGTGAGCCGCCTCCTCCCCACAGCCAGGCTTGAGGGACCTGGCCAGGCCAGGGGCTCAAATCAGTCAGGTCCTAGGTGAGGGGCAGGGACACAAGCTCATGCCCTGTTTTTCAAGGTTGAGCTCTTTGGGGTGGGATTTGGAGTTAAGGATCAGGGATTGGAACCCTTCCGAGTGAGATCCAAGTTGTTCAGTTCAGGGGGCAGGTGGCGGCTAGCGTCGTGCGGGGCTCATGCCCGGGTGGTCAGGGTTGTCAGCACCTGGGCGCCTCTCGGAAGTCCCTGGTGACACTCCCCTCACCCAGGCAGTCCTGGCAGCCGTCATTATCGTGAACCTGAAGGGCATGTTGAAGCAGTTCACCGACATATGTTCCCTCTGGAAGGCAAATCGAGTGGATCTGGTGAGAGGCCTGTGAGCCCATGGGTGGGGGTGGGGACCTACAGCAGGGCCCCCTCTAGAGCCTGTTGACCGCTGCCCTTCTGCTTTTAGCTCATCTGGCTGGTGACCTTTGTGGCCACCATCCTGCTGAACCTGGACCTTGGCCTGGCCGTTGCAGTGGTCTTCTCCCTGCTGCTTGTGGTGTTCCGTACGCAGCTGTGAGTCTCCCCTCTGGGTCCCCCCATCCCAGCTCGTGAGGGAGCGAGGCCCACACTTTCTCCCCACCGCCTTCCTGCATCTCGGGGGTCACCCAGGCTCCCTCGTACCCCCTCGCTGCCCCTTCCTCACATGGTCTCCTTCACAGGCCCCGCTACTCTGTCTTGGGGCAGGTGCCAGACACGGATATTTACCGAGATGTGGCTGAGTACTCAGAGGTGGGTGGCAGGGGCTGAGCAGGAGGCCTGGGGGTGGGACAGAGGCTGAATGGGCCTTTGTTAGTCTTGTCTGCACCTGGCAAAGACCCTGGGGATTGAGGGTGCTTTGGTCCTTGGAGCTTCAGGGGAGGAGTTCTAGTCTGCCACCCTCCTCAGAGCTAGGAGGGGACAGAGGAGGAGTGGATACAGGGGCCATGGGAGCCTGAGGGGAGGGGTCTGTCTTATCCTGTGGAGCAGCTCTGGGGCAGGAGCCTGGGACACGAGGGTGAAGGAGAGGCTGTTTGTGATCTGATCAGCAGAGTTCCTACATCTCTATCATTCGTTTACCTCCTGAGAAGTTTCATGCTTAATAGTAGGGGCAGTGGAATAAAACAAGCCCATTCCTGCTGACTTGGAGACTTGGAGTCTGAGTACAGTATAATCAGGCAGAGGGAGGAGTGGTCAAGAGGGGGAGCAGCTCAGCTGGATGGAAAGGGAGGTGGGGGCACATTGTGCAGGCCCAAGTGCTGAGCAGAGACCTGGACTGTGTCCTGGGTGGAATGGGAGCTGGGGAGGGTGTCTCTGTGTACATGCAGAAAACAGACCACAGAGTGGGGGGTGGAGACCCAAGAGGAGGCCTAAGAGCCTAGCCTGGGTTTTAACAGAAGGGAGGGGAGATGGGAAGGGAAGGTTCAGGGTGCCCTGGAGGAAGCTTTGACGGGCTTGGCTGAGGGTCTGGGTGGTGGGGGTGAGGGGTAGGGAGCAGGACGAGGTGTTAGGGTTATGTAGCCAAACCTGTGGCCCAAGGTCTGGGAGGGCAGGGGCTTGGTGATGGGGGGCCCTTGGGCCATACAGGAGAGGAAAGCAGGAGAGCAAGATACAACCAGGAGAGCAGAGGGCTCAGCCACCCCCAACCCTGACCCATCCCTAGGCCAGGGAGGTCCCAGGCGTGAAGATCTTCCGCTCCTCAGCCACCATGTACTTTGCTAATGCCGAGCTCTACAGCGACGCGCTGAAGCAGAGGGTGAGGCCTGGGGTCCCCAGGGTGAGTGTCATAGGGTCCCTTACCTCCCCAGAATGTCTGCATCCCTTCTGACATTTCTCTCTAGTGCGGTGTGGATGTTGACCACCTCATCTCCCGGAAGAAGAAGCTGGTCAAGAAGCAGGAGCAAAAGCTGAAGCGACTGAAGAAGCTCCAGAAACAGGCAGGGGCCTCTCTGAGCCAGGGACTCCTGGCCTCCTGACTTCTTAACCTCATTCATTCCCCTCTTCTCCCTGATGCCCCCAGGACCCCTGCTTTGCTCCCCTGGTGGGTCAGTGCTCTGGGTGGAGTTTTGTTTTCTCCCACATCCTAAGCCAGTAACAAGCGTTACACAGTAACAACCACCACGATCCTTTTCCAATCTGGCTGTTCCTGGAGCTGGTCAGAACCCCACCACCTTCAGTCTGGCAGCCCTGGGTCCCAAGCTTCAGTTCCTGGCCTGCCTACCTGCCCAAAGCCTGGGGGTGGTACCAGACTTGCCTGGCTTGGCTGTCAGGTGACAGCTGGGACAGCTTTTTACGGCCCCTCTCTTCCCCTGACCTAGACTGCCGCCTCCAAGGACACTTCTGTTTCTATCGAAGTCAACTCCAGCACCAGAGACATGGAGAGCAACAACATGGAGGACTCCAAGGCCGAGGGAGAGGGGTCAGCCATGAGCTGCAGAGATGGGGGTGCCCATGCATGTCCTGAGAGGAAGGCCACGGACCTACCAGCTGTGGGTTTTAAGTGGTTGTGCCAGTGGCAGGGGGGTGGGTGATGGATCAGATGCCCTATGGGGAGAGGTCTAGTGATCTGCCATAGATTCTGCTTGTGGCTCTCTTGTCTGCCATCGGAAGACCTTGAATTTGTAGAGTTCACAAGACCCCACAGTCTGTGCTCACGGGTAAAGGGAAAGGATTGGGAGTGGGGGGGGAACATATGGGATCAAAAGGGATGCCAGGCTCAACTAGAGACCCAGATGGTATGCCAGGGTGTCTGCATTTGCACATGTGTCCCTGGGCCCCCTCCCTGCTCCGCCCTGGCTGACTGAGGGTAGGCTACAATTGCCCAGCGCCCTCCCTTCTTAAGCCTCCCTAGTAAGCCTGGGTGCAGGAGGTAACAGAGCAGTATATGCAAGTCTGTATGTGCTCCTGAGTCTGGGCGTCCTCTCCTGTGTTTCCTCATGTGTCCCTCTTGCCTTTGCATACAAGAGACTCCCCACATCCTGGTTCTCCAGTGTCCCCTGAATGTCCCAATATATGTGGGTGTTTACGTGCATGCTCCCACATCTGACCCTATGTGTCCTTGTATGTCTGTGTGCTCCTTGACATCACCCCTTCATGGGCAGCCTTTGCAGTGTGTCTGGTTTGCCAGCAGGTGAGCACAGGGAATGAGCTAGAAGATATGGCAGCCAGCGGTCAAGAAGGTGCTAAGGCCCCAGATGTGACCACACTGAAAGCCCTGGGCCTGCCTCAGCCGCACTTCCACAGCCTCGTCCTGGATCTGGGAGCCCTCTCTTTTGTGGACACTGTGTGCCTCAAGAGCCTGAAGAATGTAAGGGGCTGGGGGCTGGGGACACCCCTAAGAAGAGCCCTGGGAGAGGACAAGGCCCCCTCAAGCCTCCTGACCCTATAACTAGATCCAAGAGCCCTCTGAGCTCCCCCTCAAAACTCCCTCCCACCCCAGCCTCCCTCTTCGGGACCCACAAGGCTCCCTCTGAGTCTGGCCCCCTTTTCTGCTGCAGATTTTCCGTGACTTCCGAGAGATCGAGGTGGAGGTGTACATGGCCGCCTGCCACAGTGCGTGGGATGGGGACATGAGCGGTCTGGGAGGGGAGTGGGCTCTTCCAGCCAAGGAGTTAAGGTCTCTGAAACTGGAGGTCAGAGGTGTCTTGAGGGGGCAGGGGTCAAGGATCAAGAGTGACTGGAGGTTTAGATGTAGCCTCAGGGGTAGAGGTCAGGGACGAAATGGGTCAGGGTATTCGGGGGACTGGGGTTGGGGTTCCTGGTGGTTCTATGAGTCAGGGGAGACCTATTCCTTGCCTACAGCCCCTGTGGTTGCCCAGCTTGAGGCTGGGCACTTCTTCGATGCATCAATCACTAAGCAGCATCTCTTTGCCTCTGTCCACGACGCTGTCCTCTTTGCCCTCCAACACCCGAGGTCCAGCCCTGCCAGCCCTGTTTTGGTGAGCTGGCCTCTGTCTTGCTGAGCTTTTTGTCTGTCTACTGGTTGTCCCTACCCTGACCCCCAGCTTCAGGAAGTTCACCCTTCCTGGATGGATCTGTCCCTGGTGGACCCATTGCTGCCCCTTCCTGCCTTTAGCTGAAGCTGCTCCTGGGAGCAGGGGTTGCTGTCCTGGGGGAAGGGGCTGATATGTGTCCTTTGGAAACTGACCAGAGCCTCCCCTCCTCTGCCTCCTCAGATGACCAAACTCTGACCATGCTGCCACCCTGCCTGAGACTGCTCCCCTCTGAATGTTGTAACTTGTGAGAACGACACCCCCCCCAACCCTGGGCTGCCTCCAGATGTCCCCCAGGAGTCCCCTCCGTATAAACACACACACATACACACAACTCAGGGATGGAGGTTCTGGGACTCCAAGTTCAGTGCTATAGGCCAGGGATGGGGCACTGGAGTCAGACTGGCACTGGCTGGGTTGGGGGAAGATGTATGATTTTAGCCCCAGAAATAAAGATTTATTTGCCTAACACCAGGCTCTGCTGTGCCTTGGTGGGGGCTTGGTGGGGGCTTGGTGGGGTGGGCAGCCATCTACAGCCCTGGCTCCTGACCTTTCTTATGCCCCAAAGTGGGGACTGGAGTCAGAAGTTGGGGGGAAGGTTTGGGGAGGGCAGAGTCAGGTGAGACAGCAGACAGCCACCAGAGGGAAAGTTATGGGGCCCAGGGTGGGGGTACCCCAGGTCCAAGTTACCCAGCTGCTCTCAACCCTTGGCACCTATGTCTTCATCTGGAAGATAGTTGGAATCAGAGCTTCTTCTCAGGAATGATCCCAATGAGGTGCAGCCCCCGGAGGGTGTGAGTGAACGGGGGGGGGGGGGGGGGGGGAGGGGCGGGGAAGCATGGTGTTCACAGGTGCTGCTGGTCTGTGTTTAGAAGAATGTGCAGGATTGTCTACTTGGGAAAATGCCTGTTCATAATCATTACATCACCTGGGCTCTGCAGGTCATGGTCAACCAAGAAATGTGCTCATTTCTACCATAAAATGCCAGCATCTAGGCATGTTCCCTAGTGGGCAGCAGTGGGCCTTTAGGCCAGCTGATGCTCTGAGTGATGGCGGGGCGGCGCGGCTAAAATCTTTCTGGTCCTGTGTCTCGGCAGTATAGTGAAATGATGATTATACCCGCTTCCTGGGTTGCTCAGTGAATATTAAATGAGTCAGTGCCACAAAATGCTGACAGCAATGCTGGGCTCGAGCCACCTGCTCAAAAGCACATGAACACTGCTGTCCCCCAGGTACTGACCAGGTGCTCAGCTCTGTGCTGGACAAGCGGACGGAGGCTGACCTATCCTTCAAGTCACTGAAGCGCCCCTTGTCCAGCTCAGTTTTTATTGTGTTCTGCATCAGCACCCTGTTCTGTGTTCATGAATCCTCCTCCCTGCCCCAGCCCCCAGAATCACAGCCCAGGAAGTCAGAGCTTTTTATCTGCTTTGTCACACGTATCCCAGCACCAGGAATGGTGCCTGGCGTGCTTGGCAAATATTGGGTGAGTGAAGCTTATGTGTCTGAGTGGAGGGCAGACCTCAAATAAGAAACTGCAGAGAGTTAGAACTTCTTTGAAGAAAAAAAAAAAACGGGGTCACACGACAGAGAAGGGACTGTGTTGCCCAGTATGCTCATGGGAGGGAAGCTAAGGGAGAAGGTGACACAGACTGAAACACCAGCCATGAGAAATGGAGGACCGTGTCCTGGCATAGGGAACAGCACTTGTTTTGGGGAACACCGGAGAGGCCTGCGTGAGTCTGGAGGGAGGCCACAGCACACAGGACCTCACAGGCCAGAGAGAACCTTCAGGCTTTGTTCAGAGCCTGTGGGGGCCCCACAGTTTTGAGCGCTCACCCTGCTGTGATTTGGACTGTGGGGTAGGCTGGGCTTTGGGGACCAGCAAGCGGCTCTGTGCCAGACAGCAGCCTTAGGGACCATGGGGTGTTAGAATTTGAGGGACTGAATGTTAGGTGAGGAAGGAAGCAGGGAGGAGGCTGGGGGAAGGAGTTGTTCTTCAGTCCTGGGCTGGCTAAGAGATCGGCACCCAGGCCTCAAGCGTACCGCCTATCTTGGCCCTGGAAGCCCCCCTTCCCCACCCTGCTGTGTTTTCTGGCCAGTCTGCCCCTCAGGAAAGGCCACGGACCCAGCTGGAACCTGCTGCCTGCCCCTGGGGGAGGGGTGTTTGTCTGTTGCCAGGCACCCAGGTTCCACCCAGGGACTTGGCACAGCCATGCTGCCCACACCGTTCATCCTGCTACTGCTGCCCCTGCTGGCGATGCCAGCCCCCTCCCATGCCTGGTCACGGCCCCTGTGGTACCAGGTGGGGCTGGACCTACAGCCCTGGGGGTGTCATCCGAACACCTTGGAAGGCTGTGGGGGCAGTCTGGGCTGTCCTGGCCACTGGATGGGCCTGGGGATGAACCGCATCTATCCTGTGGCTGGGGTCACACTCACCACCACCATGATGCTGATGGTCAGCCGTGCGGTGCTACAGCGGTGGCGCTCCCAGGGCACTAAGTCTGAGGTGAGCACAGCACTGCTCTGTTCCCCCAGCCTCCTGCCTCCACTCAGACCCAGTGAGATCACGTCCTCTACCCAACCCTCCCCCAGTCAACCTACCCATGCCTGTGCCCCCCCGCCCCCCGCACCGCTCACACTCTCTGGTCCCTACATCTGTCCACACCCATCAACCCCTGACCACTCCCAGTACTCTGTCCCCATCTGTCCCTCCGCCCCTTAATATCCTTATTCCTCATCCAGCCCCCTTGGCCCCCACGACCACCCCAGCCCATGGCAGACC
Source organism: Panthera tigris (assembly GCF_018350195.1). Taxonomy (NCBI): domain Eukaryota; kingdom Metazoa; phylum Chordata; class Mammalia; order Carnivora; family Felidae; genus Panthera; species Panthera tigris. The sequence continues at coordinate 17,838,088 of NC_056661.1, read as the reverse complement.
CTCGGTGACCCTCCACCACCATCTGCCTTCCTATGCCCTTCTCCCTGGCCCCATCGCTGCCCCTCACCGCACCCTGATCCCATCCCTCTGCTCTCACTCTTGCCTCTTGGTCCTATCCTCAGCACCCGCAGGTGACCACTAGCCCCTCTGGACCCTGGAAACGGCGGAATCCGATCTCAGACCGCGCCCTGCTCATTGGGGTCCTGCACATGCTGGATGCCCTCCTGGTCCATATTGACTGCCACCTGCGGCATATAACCACCAAACAGAAAACCCCAATAAAGGGGTCTCCCACCCAGAGTGGGTGACCCAACATATGCCTCTCTTTGCCTGGTGGCCAGTCGGGGTGGGGGTGGCCTGAGGCTCTGGGCCAGGCTCAGGCCTGTGTGTGTGTCGTCTCCAAGCTCGCCTGGACCCTGTGTCTCCTTTTTATTTTTGCAGCCGGCAGATTTGAGGCCTCTGTGCCCAGGATGGGTGGGCGTGTGGGGCTGACTCACACTGCTCCATTGCCCCCACTGACAGCCCCCTCTTCCTTAAGGTCTCACTCATAAATACAGCTCCTTCTCCAGGGCTCCTTAGGGGCCCTGGTGTGGTGGGACAAGACTTGACCATCAGGGAAGACTTGGCTGGTCCATGGAGGGCTGCCCAGAGGAGGTAACAACCTGAATGAGTCAGTGAGGGCACCCGGTTGGGGATGAGGGGGGTCGGGAGGTGGAGGGTGAGCCTTGGCCACCTTCATCTTTATGGCGGGCTCAACCATGCTCTGGCACCTGAGTGGTCCTTGCTCTAAGGCCCCTGAAAGTGGAGTGAGGGCTGAACTTCACCCCTTCTCTTCCTTCTACTGAGGACAATCCAGGTTGAGTGGGTACTGAGGCCTATGCATGTTTATCTGTTTTAGAAAAAGAATATAAAATTACGAATTCAAAAATAGAAATAAGTGCATTAAAATGAGGAAAAAATGGTGAGAGATTATAAATGTTAAAAAGCTGACACTACAGGGGCTCCTGGGTGGCTTATCCTGTTAAGCGTCCGACTCTTGATCTCAGCTCAGGTCTTGATCTCAGGGTTGTGAGTTCAAGCCCCACTTTGGGCTCCACAATGGGCATGAAGCCTACTTAAGAAAAAAAAAAGTGATGCTACAATGCAAAATCCAGACCAATAATGTGTTTGTGGCGACTTCCTAACACATTAATACTTGTACCCCTATACTTTCTGGCTGCTGACTCTGATAACCTCTATATAGGATGAAGATTTTGTAGTACAGAGGGGACATATCCTCTATACACAGAAAATAGATGAATTCAGTCTTCCTTCTAACATGGTTGATTGTTGAAATTTGTGTTTTAATTATTGATAGTTCAGAAAATCCCTCTCCTAAACTATTATTGATGATGTCACATAAATTGTCTGGATGTTTTTCAAATTTGGAAAACTGTCATCAACTTGCTTTCATACAGAAGCTCTATATTTTGGAAGAATTTCCCAAAGGTAGGCTCTGGCTCCACATACATTTCAAAACTTGTTTTCTCTCCATGGCTCACAATTTTTCTAGCACCGGGCACTCTGGGGCACGTGCTAAATGCAATAGGATCCTGCATTTCTGTCCTGACCAGAAGCTCTGTCTGACCTGGCAGGAGGTTCCTGAAGGCCTCATGTACCAGGACAGAAATGACAAGGTGAATGCACACCCGAGTGGAGCAACCACATTAGGTCCCTCTAAACCCCGGCCAAGTGTGTCCCCTTGGTAGACTTGGAGGTGGTCCCCTTTCAGGGAAGCCCGCTGCTGCCAGTCATCAAGAAGGGTCTCAGCTGCAGGCGGCCTCGTCACAGCTAGTTTTTGCCCTTGGCGCAACCCTTTCCCTCTCTCCCTCAGATGCTGATCTCGACTCCCTGGTAAATGTCCTAATCTCCCTCTGGGGAGTCCGCTTCCTAGAGAACCCAACCTGGGACAATCCCCAACCCACCTTCCTCTTGGCTGAACCCCCCAAATGTTATAACTTCTCCAGTATCCCCGTAAGAGGTGAGGTAGGATGGAGGGATTGACTAGAAAAGGACAGAGGTTCTAACTACATGCAGTTAGAATATCTTCATTCCGCGAGTTTAAAAAAGACTTGCCTCTATGGACACACTCCTGGGGCTCCTCCCAAGGCCTGGAAGAGAAGGGCATTGAAGCTTGAGATTCATCAGCCTCTTGTTAGGCCCACTTCTACATCCTACAAGGTTCAGTAAGCACCTACCATTTGCTAGTCTATTGTGGATACCAGGATCCATTGATGTACAGAACAGAACCGGCTCCTCTCTTACTCAAATGGGAGGGTGGTGGTGGTGGTGGTGGTGGTGGCGGTGGTGGCGGTGGTGAAACCAACTCAATAAAAGCCATGACTCTGCAGAGATGTGCTGGCCTAGTCAGGGCAGTGGGCGGCAGGTGGGTGGGGGCATGGAGCAAAGGTGGGCTGACTGCTGACACTTGAAAAGTGAGGTGACTAAAGTAGGGGACAGTGCTCCAGTCAGAATGACAGGTCCTTGTGGAGGGTGTGGGGGTGGACCTTGGCCTGGTCCAGGAACTATAAGATGGTCAGAATTTCAGTGGAAAGAAGGAGCCCTGGAGAGGAGGAAGGGGCAGGCTGGGGAGGGACAGGGTTTGGTACCTCCTGGTAAGGATATGGTGGGCAGAATAGTGGCCCCTCAAGATGCCCATGGAATCTGTGGATATGTTATAGTACCTGGCAAAAAGAACTTGGTAGATGGAATTAAAGATCTTTCTGGATTATTTTGCTAGGCTCAATGGAATCACATGAGCCCTTAAAAGTGATGAAGAGGGCAGGAGAGTTGGTTAGATTTAAATTGTCAGAGGTACTTGATCCTCTGTTTCTGGTTTTGAAGATGGGGGAAGGGATCTCCCACCATCCAAAAATCCAAGGAATTCAGGCGAGCTCTGGAAGCTGGAGATAACTCTCTGGTGACAGCCAGCAAGAAAACAGGAACCTCAGACCTACAACCACTAGGATCTAAATTCTACCAACAACCCAAATGATCAAGGACACAAATTCTCTCCTAGAACCTCCAGAAATGAACATAGCCCTGCTGATGCCTTAATTTCAGCCAAATGAGATACATGTTGGACTTTGAGCCTATAGAATGGTGAGGTAATAAATTTGTGTTCTGAGCCATTGAGTCTGAGGTAATTTGTCATGCTGGCAATAGAAAACTAATACAGATGTTGATATCGAGAGCAAGGTACTACTGTAACAAAGTCCAGAAACATGGAAATGGCTTTGGAATTGAGCAGTGAACAAAAGTTGGAAGAATGTCAAGGAGCATAATGGAAAAAGCCAAGACAGCCTTAAACCGTTAGCAGAAATCTTGACTTTGAGAATGCTGCCAGCGAGGGTTCAGAAGGAAATGAGGAACATGTTATTGGAAACCAGGAGGTTTCCTTTCCTCCTTCTCTCCTTTCCAGGAGGAAAGCTTAGTGGAGTTGTGTCCAGCAGTTTGGTGAAAGGCAGAACTTGTGAATGATGAAAGTGGACATTAAGTAGAGGAGATTTCCAAGGAAACTGTTGAAAATTCAGCCTCTGCTCTTTTTGCTATTTATGGTAAAATGCAAGAGGAGGGAGAAAGATTGAGAGAAAAATGGTCAAAACAGAACCAGGACCTGATACTGGAAATTCTCAGCCAACTGTCCAAAAAAACACTTTCCCCCAAATTATTGGAGTTGATATAATTCTTTTTTTGTAATAAAATTTTTTTTTAATGTTTTATTTTTTGAGAGACAGAAAGAGACACAGTGAGGGCAGGAGAGTGGCAGAGAAAGAGGGAGACATAGAATATAAAGTGGGCTCCAGGCTCTGAGCTATCAGCACAGAGCCCCATGCGGGGCTCGAACCCACAAATGCGAGATCATGACCTGAGCCAAAGTCAGATTCTCAACCGACTGAGCCACCCAGGCACCCCTATATAATTCTAATCAAATTAGGCTTTTCTTTTAGATGGAATATTCTTTTTACAAATCATTTAGAACAGGGTGTGACATCACAAAAGATGGCAGAGTAGGACTCTCCAGGAATCCTTTCCTCCACCAAAATAACTATCAAGCTAGCAGAAACTGCAGCAGCTATTTTTGGAACTCAGAAGTCTAGTTGAACACTTGCAGCATCCAAGGGAGAACTTGATGAAGAATTCAATGAATTTCCCTGTTTCAACCCCCACCGGCTGAAGCAGCTTCCCAGCTGCAGGGAATTTAAGTAGACCTCACCCCCCACCCCCATCCCCACCTTTCCTTTGGGAGCAAGACGTTTAAGGAAATCTTTGTCAGGTCACTGGCTGATTGCAGAAATAATAAATTAGAAACTTCAATTACTACACACAACAAGGAATATACACTTTGTGAAAGTAGTATGGAATGGTCATGATGGCTCCACTCCTCAACAAGCTGAAATCAGCAATCCCTAAAGAGAGAATTCGATCTCCAGAGTTATCATATGTAACACTCAGAACGTCCAGTTCTCAACAAACATTACAAAATATGCTAAGAAATGGGAAAGTGAGGCCCATTTGCAGAGAAAAAAAAGAAACCTGACAGGAAACATCCCTAAGTACGCCCAGGCAATGGAATTGTTAGTGAAAGGACACTATAGACAAATAGCTAAAGAAAACCAGAAAAATAATGTCTGCCTAAAATTAGAATATCAGCAAAAACGAAAATTTTAAGGGGCACCTGGGTGGCTCAGTCGGTTGGGTGTCCAACTTCAGCTCAGGTCATATCTCATGGCTCGTGGGTTTGAGCCCCATGTCGGGTTCTGTGCTGACAGCTCAGAGCCTGGAGGCTGCTTAGGATTCTGTGGCTCCCTCTCTCTCTCTGCCCCTCCCCTGCTCATGCTCTGTCTCTCTCTCTCTCCTTCAAAAATAAATAAACATTAAAAAAATTAAATAGGAAAAAAACCCACAAAATTTTAAGTGGATCTAAAAATTCTGGAGCTGAAGACTAGAATAACCAAAATGGAAAACTCACGAGAATGGTTCAGCAACAGATTGGAGCAGACAGAAGAAAGGGTCAGTGAGCTTAAAAGTAAGATGACTGAAATTATCCAGTCTGAGAATCGGAAAGAAAAAGGATAGAGAAAAAATGTGCAGCTCTTGAGGAACCTGTAGGACACTATCAAGCAGAAAAATATATGCATTGCGGAAGTTTCAGGCAGAGTAGAAAGAGAGAAAGGGGCAGAAAAAAATTTTTGAATAATGGCCACCCCTTTCCCCTCATATCTGATGAAAGGCACATCCAAAAAGTTTGGTCTGGTGGTATGGGGCTTAGCATAAATGACTATTTTGGATCTCTTGTTTTTAACAACATATGTTGTACAATCCCACCAATATGAGATACTTAAAATAGGCAAGTTTATACAGAGAAAAAGTAGAATCGAGATTATCAGGGGCTGGAAGAAGAAGGAAATGGTCAGTTATTTTCTGTTTAGGATGCTGAAAAAGTTCTGGAAATAGTGGTGACGATTGCACAACATTTTGGATGTAATTAATGCCACTGAGTTGTATACTTAGTAGTTAAGATACTAAATTTTATGTATATGTTAGGACAATGTAAATCTAAAAAAATTTTTTTAAATAGGAAAAAATCCAGAATAAACTGGTGAGTATATCAAACAAATATTGAGTGAGAAGAGTAAGTTGAGTGCCAGAGCCTTCTCAGGCAGCCCACACCTGGTTACGTGTTTGAGAATTTCTGGGGTGGGTAATAAAGGAGATATGGATAGAGATGGATAGAAAAAGAAGGTCTGGTCAAGAAATGTTGTTAGAGGGGCACCTGGTTGGCTCAGTTGGTAAAGCATGTGACTCTTGATCTCAGGGTCATGAGTTCAAGCCCCACGTTGAGCATAGAGATCACTTAGTAATAATAGAAATGCTGTTAGAAAGTTCAGTTTGCAACTTAGGGAGAAAAAGGATATTTTGACTTCACCTCATTCCATATACCAAGTAAATTCCAAAGAACAGTGAATCATCAAAGACTCTTGCCAAGTTATTGCAATGGCTGCTGCTTGTACTTGACTTTTCAGTAAACATTTCCTTTTTGACCAACATCTTGAAACACATCCTTCCCCAGATTCCTACATCACACTTCCTGGTTGTATCATTGCCTTTCCCTTCTCACGCTAGGGTAGCAGTGGGGATGGGGGACGGGGATGTAGAAGACTGGATATAGAAATTATTTGGAACAGAATTTACTAAAGGATTAAGTGGGAAATTTGAGAGAGGAATCAAGATGGCTCCTAGATTTTTTTAAAAGTTTATTTACTTATTTTGATAGAGAACAAAGGAGAGAGAATCTCAAGCAGGCTCTGTGCTATCAGTGCAGTGGCTCCTGGTTGTTGTTGTTGTTGTTGTTGTTTTAAGAGAGAGACAGCAGGGAAGAGGGGCAGGAGAAAGAGCATCTTTTTTTTTTTTTTAACATTTATTTATTTTTGAGAGACAGAGGCAGAGTGCAAGTAGGGGAGGGGCAAAGAGAGAGGGAAACACAGAATCTGAAGCAGGCTCCAGGCTCTGAGCTGGCAGCACAGAGCCTGACTTGGGGCTCATATCCGTGAACCGTGAGATCATGACCTGAGCCAAAGTTGGACGCTTAACCTACTGAGCCACCCAGGTACTCTGGGAGAGAGAGAATCTTAAGCAGGCTCCATGCTGAGCATGGAGCCCAATATAGGGCTTGATCCCATGACCCTTGGATCATGACCTGAGCCCAAATCAGATAGATGCTCAACCAACGGAGTCACCCAGGCACCCCAGTGGCTCCAAGATTTTTAACCTGAGCAACTGGGTTAATGGAGGTGTCATTTACAGAGATGAAAGCAATTATAGGAGGAATAGGTTTGGGAGGGACAGTGAAGAGTTCAGTGTTAGCCATGTTTAATTCTCTAGGGGAGATAGTGAATTATGGGAATATAGGAGCCATTGTATGTACAGACAGCACTGAAGCCATGAGGCTGGATGAGATGACCAGAAAGCAGTCTTGATCAGGACGGGAAGAGGTAGCCAGAACTGAGCCCTGGGCTCTCACTCTGTTAGATTGGGAGGTGAGGAAGAACCAGCCAAGGTTCTTGGATTGTCCAGGGAGGAGTGTCCAGGGAGGTAGGACAAGAACAGAGGAGTATGGGAACCTGAAGGTGGAGAAAGGATGAGGGTCTCATGAGGAAAAAGTGTCCAATTACATTGAAGGAGGCCACTAGAGCTCCCTGGTTGCCAGGACAGATGTGGTTTTTGAGGAGTGATGTGGGCATTGGACTGGAGTGGATTTGGGAGAGAATGGGAGGAGAAGAATTGCATGCAGGGAACTCTTTGGGGGAGCTCTGCCAGAAGGGTATAGGATGTGGTGGTCACTGGAGGAGGTTGTCATAGGCAAGAGAAGCCTAAGGAGATGTGGTAACTAAATGTGATGTGGTATCCTGGATGGAATCCTAGAATGAGGCGGGGGTGGGAGGTAGAAACTAAGGTAAATTGAATAAACTATAGACTTTAGTTAGTAATAGTGTACTGATATTGGTTCATTAATCACAATCAATGTACCTTAATAATGTCAGATGTTAATAATATAGGAAACTGTGCACATGTGTATAAGGGGGATACATATGGGAATTCTCAACTATCTGCTCAACTTTTCTGTAAATATAAAACTTAAAACTGAAGTTTTAAAAAAGTGGAAAGATGTACTAATTAGAAGATTCTATTTCATTTTATTTTTCACGTCTAAATCAGTGCTTCACACACTGAAGCATCTTTTGTCTGCTTTTTGTAAAAGACAGTTATAATTTACATTTGACATTTTTTGAAAGATCGCAAAGACAAAACAATAAAGCACGTATCAATCATGTAGAGTTCAGAATTATGCTCTTTCAAAAGTAACTTTTTTTGTAGAAACTAAAAATTCTGCATTAAAATAACAGAAGTGTATTCTCCTTCCCCTCAATCCATTTTCCAGAAGTCATTCGGCTAAAAGTTTCGAGGGAGTTCCTCCAGAATTTTTTCTATGAGGTCTACTAGAAAAGGCACATCGCTTCGTATGTGTGTTTTTTCAAACAAGGAATCCTATTTCACAAATTGGTCTCTATACTGTTCCTTTTTCTTAGCAATATATTGGGTTTTTGTTTTGTTTTTTAGAGAGAAGGGATTTTTTAAAAATGTTTTTTATTTATTTTTGGGAGAGAGAGAGACAGAGACAGAGAGAGAGAGAGAGAGAGAGAGAGAGAGCAAGAGCCGGGGAGGGGCAGAGGAAGGGGGAGACACAGAATTCACGCTCCAGGCTCTGAGCTGTCAGCATAGAGCCCTACGCGGGGCTCGAATTCGTGAACCAGGAGATCATTACCTGAGCCAAAGTCGGACGGCCAACCGACTGAGCCACCACCCATGCGCCCCTTAGCAACATCTTGTTAACTTCCTTCGATGTCAGGCATCTGAATCTGCTTCACCCTTTAAAGAGAAAACCGCAATCAGAAGCTACCTCATAGTCCCAGGAGCCCTCGCTGGTGCTTTACCCGGGGCGGGGGCTCCCATTCTCAGACACGCGGCGGCTGCAGCCCTACACAGCGCTGCAACTCCGAGTACACAGTGGATTCGGGACGCCCGCGGTTCGTGAGAAATATCGCGCATCCTGCCTCCCACGGGTGAAAGGGGAAGAGGAACTGGACTGCGAACGGACCCGCGGAGGCCAGGTGGGTTGACGTGTGCAGGTACCGGTGGACACCCGGACAGAGTCACCGACTAGCCGCATGTGAATATCCATGGTCTCCGCTAGGAGGCGGCCGAGCGCCATATTTGCGGTAGTGCGCCTGCGCCTCGGACGCCGCTGCGTCCACTCTACGCAAGCGTGGCGCGACCTGGCGCTGACTGGAGCTCGAAGATGGCGGCTTCCGCAGTTTGCCGGGCGGCTAGCGCCGGGACTCGAGTGCTGCTTCGCACCCACCGCTCGGTGAGGCGACAGCGAGAGCACAAGGCCGCGGAGCGCGGGGCTTCGGAACCCGAACGGGGAGTGGACTGTTAGCGGCGACGGGTCGAGGTTGGGGAGGTTCCGGGGTCAGGGCCATGGGAAGGTCACGGCGCTGAGCGGGGATAGGAGTCTCGCGGCTGACCGGAGGTCCGGGGACGGGGTTCCCACTGCTGGCCTGGGAGCCGAGGAGCGATCCCGCAACCCAGCCCTAAGTCTCGGTTGTCCCTTTCCAGCAGCCGGCCCTGCTGAGGTCGCCTGCCTTGAGGACCACCGCCACCTTCGCTCAAGCTCTCCAGAGCGTGCCAGAGACACAGGTCAGCTTGCTGGACAACGGGCTGAGAGTGGCCTCCGAGCAGTCCTCCCAGCCTACCTGCACGGTGAGCGGGGCCCCCTCTTGGGAGGTCGCCTCCATACTGCTCCTGGCGTCTTTTCTCAGGACAGGGTGTGACCTTGGGCTCGAGGCTTCTGTGGTTTGGGTCAGACTTCTCTCCGCCGCTGGATTGATTCTGCTACCTTAATCCCGACCCCAGCTAGGCTTGACTTCTTGGGCCATTCCTTACTATAACACTCATTTAGCAGATGATGCCTGCCAAGCAGGAGGCCAAGTTCCTTTCCAGCGTTTTCCTTTCCTTAAGCAGCGCATACGAGAGAAGTGATCCTGTTTTCATTTTACAGTGAGGAAAATGGGTTTCAGAGACCTAAGGTGACTGCTAAACTCATGGCCCAAAGTCATGATCTCCTGGCTAGACCACTCACGCACTTGCGAAAGGAATGCATTTGAAGATTCCAAAGAAATGGATGACTTTCCAAAAAATACAAATTTTCAAAATTGACTTAAGGAGAGAAATCTTGGCTAGATACAGTATATGAATAGGTGAGAAGATTCTCAAGATGTAATCCTCTTCTCTGGACCCCACACTCCAGGGTTAAGTGGTTTTATTGGTAAATTCTTCTGGTTTTTCAGGAACAGATAATGTCTTTTGTTATAAGTTGTTACTAAATACAGTAAAAGATCATGGGCAGCTTCCTTATATGACACTGCTATGAACTGATCTGTTAAGACAGTTTGGGAGATGGGGCACCTGGATGGCTCAGTTGGTTAAGTGTCTGACTCTTGGTTTTTGGCTCAGGTCAGGATCTCAAGGTTTGGGCATTCAAGTCCTGCCATCGGGCCCTGCACTGACCACGCAGAATCTGTTTGGGATTCTCTCTCTCTGTCCCTCCTCTGTTCACACTCTCTCCCTCTCTCAAAATAAGTAAATAAACTTAAAAAAAAAAAAAAAAAAAGTTTGGGAGAGAATGCTGTATTTCATGGACTCTGAGACGCTCTAGATTGTAAGGGGCACCACTGTGCTCCAAATGCCAGAGAAAGATCGCTGTCAGTTATAATCCAAAGATAACAGGTTGTTAGGCGAACTCTACTTCCTAAGATGTTAGTTATGAAATAGATGTCAGTGTAAGAATTTACAACATATGTGTATCAGCATCTCTTAGGAAAGTAAATGTGAAATTTTTAAATCAACTGTGAAGGAAAATTAAAAGACTAGAACTATGTGACCTATGTGAGGTGCATGGTGTGGTGTGTGTTTCATAGCACACCAGGAGACTATTAAGAAAATCATGCGAGGGGCCCCTGGGTGGCTCAGTCGGTTAAGCGTCCAACTTCTGCTCAGGTGATGATCTTGAGGTTCGCGAATTTGAGCCCCGTGTCGGACTCTGTGCTCACAGCGCAGAGCCTGGAGCCTGCTTTGGATTCTGTGTTTCCCTCTCTCAGCTCCTCCCCCGCTCACACCCTGTCTCTCTTTCTCTCAAAAATAAATAAGCATTAACAAAAAAATTTTTTTTCTTAATTATGGGATTCTCTCATTGGGTGCCAAGGAGACACTGTGCAATGTTAGGTATCCAGGTCTGATTAAAACTTTTTTTAATAATTGTGAGCGAAGTCTACTTGCTTAATAGGATAAAACATTCAGCGTCTAAACCAACAGCTTCCTTCCTTAATGGGGAAATGAAAGAATCACCAGAACAAAGGTAGGGTATAATTTTTAGAAAAGAGAAAATAAATTGTTGTTTGCAAATGATGTGTTGCTTGCCTAGAAAAAATTAAAAAATCAACTGAAAAGCAAGACAGAATATAAAAAGTTCATATTGGTAATGGAGCCGAGTGAATGTGCACAGTTAGAAACTTCCTTGGAGTAGGTCCTTTTTCAGCCAGTGCCTGTGCCCAGGGCATAGCTGTATCTCCAAGCACAGGGGGCCTACTGAGACAGCTCTCCCCCACTCTGGGACCATGAGCCCCATCCTGGGGCTTCTGCTGAGTCACCCAGAGTAGGGTGTGAGTGGAGTCTGGGGTGGTTTGTGTGTTACCTTTGTTGGTGGCTTCTCGTCCAGGTCGGGGTATGGATTGATGTTGGCAGCCGTTACGAGACTGAGAAGAACAACGGGGCAGGTTACTTTCTGGAGCATCTGGCTTTCAAGGTGAGGCTCCTGAAGTCCTGCATCACCCCTGGGCTTACAGCTGCCTGTTGTCCCTCCTGAGGATGCAGGTCAGCAAAGCCAACCTCTTCAATTATGGGCTTCAGCTAGGGGGGCGATCTCTGGCTGGCCTTTCTGGGAGGAACCATGAGGGCTTGGCCTCTCCTGAGTGAGCACTTACCTGGTCAGCCCCTGCACAAGGCTCCTAGAGCCAGAAAAAAACCCAGGGAGCTGCGGGAACCCCACTCCTCACAGAGAGGCCAGGCCTTTGTTATGTGCGCACGCTGGTGTGGAATCGAACACGTAGATAGATAACGGGCATTTTAACAAATTCACAGACACAGGCAAGTTGTGTTCTTGTGAAATATTCTGCTCTGGCAGAATATCCGGACATCTCTTGTTTGTAGAAGTAAATACTGAGCTTTCTTGAAGGTGGGGACAGTCACCACCCTCAGCCCCTAAGCCAGCCCATGTTGGTATGGAGTCTGAGTTTTTTGAATGAATGAAAAAATGGAGAAGGAGATATGGATCGGTAGGGGTGTGGAGCAGGACCGGGTAGGTAGCTTAGCCAGCAGCAGCATCACAGATGTGTATGTAGATCTCAACATGCGTGTGTGTGTGCCCGTGGACAGCAACACCCACACATACATAGGGGACTGGGGTCGAGTCCCACAGAGGTGTCCACTAGCACATACACAGTCATATGAATGGCATGGGGGTAGAGTGGGTAATGACAGTGTCATCTAAACATTGATGTGACATAATCTGGCTATGACTGTCAGTAAGGTGATTGGTAAGATCAGGCTGCTATGGGGATCTGGATTTCAGGCAGCACTTGCACTGACCGTGCCCTTCTCTCCTGGCCCCTGGCTGTCTCCATTCTGTTAGCCCATGATACTGTGGCCTGCTCGGCACTTGGTGAGGACAGACTGTAGACTGTACATCCCCATAGTCTTTGATGAGGAAGGTGCCTGTAGACCACTGGTCCTGCTGGGACTTTAGCCTTTGAAGATAGGGGTCCTCAGTTCCCATGTGGCTCCTGATGGTCGTGTTGATATCTGGTTCCAGGGAACAAAAAATCGGCCTGGCAACGCCTTGGAGAAGGAGGTGGAGAGCATGGGGGCCCATCTCAATGCCTACAGCACCCGGGAGCACACAGCATACTACATCAAGGCGCTATCCAAGGACCTGCCAAAAGGTAACATCTGGAGGATGGGGCAGGGACGGGGATAGGACTTCAGGGGTACAGAGGACAGGCCCCCAGGAACTTGGCCTGGCTGAAGAGTGGGGTTACCATGACAGCAGATCCTTGCCGCAGGGCAGGCAGGCATGCCAGGCCTGGGGGTTTTGTGCTGTTACCGGCCTGCAGTGGCCCCACCTGCCCTTTGGTTCCCAAACCTGCCCTTCTCACGTCCAGCTGTGGAGCTCCTGGCCGACATTGTGCAGAACTGTACCCTAGAAGACTCCCAGATTGAGAAGGAGCGTGATGTGATCCTACAGGAGCTGCAGGAGAATGATGCATGTATGCGGGACGTGGTCTTTGACTACCTGCACGCCACAGCATTCCAGGGCACACCTCTAGCCCAGGCTGTGGAGGGGCCCAGCGGGAATGTCAGGTGAGGGTTGGCTGGGCCTGTGCTGGAATGTGTTCAAGCCCCGTCCACACGAGTTTGGTTTTAGTTGCCCTTTGCTATTATACGTTCTTAATTTGCACAACTGGAAATGTTTTCTCTGTGCCCTGTGGTCCTTGCAGGGCTTTTTAAATACCTGTACGGTCTTCACTCACATTGCGGGCTTCTTTGTAGGGTATGATTCTGTGCGTGTCCTGAAATCCTGAGGGAGGGAGCGTTGGGAATCTGTGTGGCTCCTTGTTCCCGGGTGGGATAAGCACTGATACCGCCCCTTGAGAACCTCACAGCATCAGCTCACCCCCTCAGAGAGGAAGGACTGAGCCTGACCTAAAGGCAGACGTGAAGCGGGGCCCCAGAGGACTGGGCGACAGAGATGAGAAAGGGGATTGAGGGCTGTGCTAGGGCTTGCTCCCCGGAGAAGCCATGTCTTCCCTTGTCTGTCTCCTCAGCACTGTTTTGTGAGGCCCAGACTGCTGTGGTTTGGGAGAGGCATTAAGCCATTGGCCATATGTCTTGCAGGAAGCTATCTCGTGCAGACCTGACCGAGTATGTCAGCAGGCATTACAAGGCCCCTCGCATGGTGCTCGCAGCAGCCGGAGGTGAGTGATGGGCTCCCTGAAGCCCTGTGGTAATGGGTGCATGGGCACCAGCCTTGCTTACTGGAGCCCAGGTCTCTTGGTTCTGACCACAAGGGATCTTCCACTCCTGGGCACCCTGTTCCTGTCTTGTTCTTGTGGAGAGTGATCTCTCTCCCATGCTCTCTGAGGTGGGAGGGCATTCTGCCCTACCACCACCACTGGGACCTGCCACATAGGGATGCTGCTCCCCCTCATTAGTACAGGCCTTTCTCAGCCCCACCTTTGTTAGGAGATCCAGTTTGCAGGCTGGTGGGAGATACTAGCCCCAGGTTTGTTCCTTGTAGCTTTGCTGGTGGGCAGGCCAGACACTGGGGTGTGACAACACACATTCAGTGACAAACCGGGAAGTGCTTTCAAGGGGAGGCACCCAGTGGCAGGGGGACTGAAATGGAGGACCCAGAGTTGGAGGTTAGGGGGTGCTCTTGGAACACATTATTGTTGGAACTGAGGTCTAAAGAATAGGGGGGTCATTCAGGTGAGGAGTGGGGAGCCCGAGCAGAGGGGCAGGGCGGTGTCATGGCCTGACGCTTGGCTGCCACATGGAGGGCCAAAGCAGAGGCAGGCCAGCCAAGGAGGGGCTGTGGCATGTTTCTGGTGGGAGGCAGCAGGAGCAAGGGAGGGAGGTGGATGGACTCAGGATGGTTCTATAGATGGAAATCTGCAGGAGGTCTGGCCGTGGTGGGGAGGGTGGGATTAAGGATGTTTCTCTAGCTTGTGGTCTTGGCAGCTGGATGGGTGAAAAGGACTGATGAAAAGAGCATGATTGGTGGCTTCAGGGCCTGGGAACCTGGGAACCAAGAGCAGTGTAAGCTAGTGACATGTGAGATTGTGTTGAGTCCAGTGGGGTCCGGGCACCTACTGGTCGAGATGCTAGAGCAGCAGAGGCCTCCTCTTGTCAAGGCGAGGATGTGAAGTCTGCAGGGGTCCTGAGGGCCTGAAATTACAATGTTGTTTATAAACGTACCCGGAGCTGGTCACGGCCCTGCAGTAGCACCTCTTTGTGTCCTCTCATTTGCCACCGCCCACAGGGCAGCAGCCCCCATCGGCTTGAGGAAGGGCCAGAGGGGCAAAGCAGGACAGGTGGCCTTGTGCCCAGGGAGCCCCCATCTCGTCCTTGATGTGGGTGAGAACGCATCACATGAGGACCCACCTTCAGGCGCAGCATGCAGCTGCTTCCCTGTGGTTGAGGGGACGGATGCTGTTCGATCCTGAGGTGCTTGCCCTGCCCGTGAGGCGGAGTCCGTCTGGCGGATTCTCTTCCCTCACCCTGTCCTGATGTCCTGTTTTCCTTCTGCCGTCTCCCAGCAAGATGGGACGTGGGGTCCTCCCCCTGTGTGTGAGTCCCCTGACTGGTAACCATGCTCTCTGTCTCGGCAGGGGTGGAGCACCGGCAGCTGGTAGATCTCGCCCAGAAGCACTTCAGCGGCGTCTCTGAGACATACACAGAGGACGCTGTGCCCACTCTCGCTCCATGCCGCTTCACTGGCAGCGAGGTAGGTGGCCTTGTGGGCAGGGGTAGTGTTCTCAGCTGGGGCCTCTGGAAGGATGCTTGCGTACAAGGTTATCTTCATGACTCCAAAGGTGCCTCAGGAATTGTGAACGGGTCCTGTGGCTGCTGCCTCACAAGCACACACGTTCACGCGCGCATGGGCATGCTTCACCCACACCCTGTACCTTTTCTCGTCGTCCGGACATTGTGGCCGTCCCTCAGTCTCGCCATGTACTGTTTCAGATCCGCCACCGCGATGATGCTCTGCCGTTGGCCCATGTGGCTATTGCGGTAGAGGGGCCTGGCTGGGCCAACCCGGACAACGTGGCCCTCCAAGTAGCCAATGCCATCATTGGCCACTATGACTGCACTTACGGTGGTGGCACGGTGAGTGCCAGGGCGGGCACGGGACTTTGTCCTCAAGGAACAGAGGGTGTCAGGCCGTGGGCTCCTGTACTGGGGTTCGGGGTGTGGACCACAGGCAGGAGGGTGGGTGCTGATGGTCCTTGTCCCGGTAGCACCTGTCCAGCCCACTGGCTGCAGTCGCCGTGGCCAACAAGCTGTGCCAGAGTTTCCAGACCTTCAATATCTGCTATGCAGACACTGGGTTGCTGGGTGCACACTTTGTCTGCGATCGCATGAAAATCGATGACATGATGTTCTTCCTGCAAGGCCAGTGGTGAGTGGCAGCCTAGTACTGCTGGGTGCATTAGGGGCCTTTGAGGACAGTGAGGGGCTAGGAGACAGCACGGTCTCTTGGGATGACCATCCCATCCCCTGCCCTTTTAGGATGCGCCTGTGCACCAGTGCCACAGAGAGTGAGGTGCTCCGGGGCAAAAACATCCTCCGAAATGCCCTGGTGTCTCATCTGGACGGTGAGTGCAGCAGCCCTGTGGGGAGGGGGTGGAGCGCATCCTGGCAGGGACAGCCCCAGTGTAGCCACCATTCCCAACCAAGATGGGAAAGGCAAACTTTGAAGGCCATGCCATACCCCACTCCCACCCCCAGGGGCTTGGCATGTCAGATACAGGTGTGGGTGGGCCAGGTCAACAACAGCCCATCGCTACGGTAGCAGATGGTTGTAGAAGTGAAGGTTGGGATCTGGAGTCTGAGCACAGTCCCAGTGTCAGCCTGGAGCCAGAGCTTCACTGTGTGCCTGTGGTCCGGGACTGGACCGGGTGGACCTGGAAGCCTCCCCTGACCTTGCAGGCACCACTCCTGTGTGTGAGGACATCGGACGTAGTCTCCTGACCTATGGCCGCCGCATTCCCCTGGCCGAGTGGGAAAGCCGGATTGCGGTAATGAGGGCCCCTGGGAGATGTTCTGGAGTCTAGACCTGGCAGGCTCCCCAAAGGGCGGGGAGTTGAGGCCTGACGGTGCAGATTGCTCCCGTAGGCTTCCCTGATGTCCTAGGCCGCGTCACCAGCAGGGGTGGCATAAGTGGAGGGCAGGGCAGAGGCACTGATGGCTGAGGAGATGGGTGGGGCCTGTGGCGGTCTACAGGAGGAGGGCCCTGCCGCCTTTCCCCTTTGGGTAAGGGGGCTGTGCCATGGTTCATATGGAAGATCTTGGTCGGCTGGGTAGTGTTGACTGTCTGAGGTGGTCCCAGGAGCCTGCCTGTCAGTTGGCGTGCTCTGTCTCACCCTGCAGGAAGTGGATGCCAGTGTGGTACGTGAGGTCTGCTCCAAGTACTTCTATGATCAGTGTCCAGCAGTGGCTGGATTTGGTGAGTGGCCTAGGGGGCTTGTTCTTTATCCTTCTCAGGTCTCCTCTTAGGCTCTCCTTCTGCCTCTGCTCCCCCACCCCCCAGCCTAGCCTGGCAGCAGCAAACTGAGGCCCCTGAGAGGCTCTGCCCAATAGCCTGGCTGCCAGGGAGTTCTTGCTCAGAAAACCTGTCCCAGCAGCTCCCTGACTCCCTGCCAAGGTGCCTCCATCAATACCCCACACCCGCCAGGTAACGGACACCTCCATGTATGGGGTGGGGCTCCAAGAGCCAGGGAGCATGAAGGGACAGGCTCAGCACCCCTGGGGGAATGTGCTTTTCCTTTTTTCCACTCAGAGCCTGTCTTGTGCTGCTCCGGGCAGCCCTGGATCGGGTGTGGCGCAGGGCCAGGTGTCCCTGTGCAGGCCAGGCACCCCACCCTGACGCCCCACCCTATCCCCACAGGCCCCATTGAGCAGCTCCCAGACTACAACCGGATCCGTAGCGGCATGTTCTGGCTGCGTTTCTAGGCTGGAAGGCTGTGCTGGCAAGAGGGCGGGGCCGGGGTTCATGGTCTACCTCCCGCCCCCTAACATACCACCTCAGCTCTTCAGACCTGTGTGCGGATTACCTTACCTCCAATAAAAGCCTGTGTTGAGAACTGCGTTGTTCTTCTCTTCACATTGCCATGGAGTCCACTGGGCAGTGGATGGGGGAGCATGGACTTCCCTCCAGTTGTGTATCCCCCAGATCCTTCCATCTTCCCACATGCTGATGTGTCCTCAGCCAGAGGCAAGCGTGGGGGCCACAGCACAGAAGCCGGAAGTCTTTGATGCCTGCAGGAGTTGAAGCCAGATGTTTCCACTTAGCCACATGGGGTATGCTCCTGGCTAGTCTGTCCCAAGAGTAGGGTGTGGGAACCCATGCTTTTGCCCTGGTAGAGGTCCCAGCTTGGGAACTCTGGTGGCTCAGGAGGGAAGCGCTTTGATGTGGGCCTTGCGCAATCGCCTTCTGGCAGTCCCTGGTTCCCTGAATGGACCAGGAAGGCCTAAGGACTGTCCCTGAGGAAGCCTCCTTCATAGGTCTACTCTGGATCCTGGGAGGAGGATATAGCCTGGGGCATAGTGTTCCTATTTGATTTCTAACTGTTGCCTGGACAGGCAGGGCAAGAATCCTTTGCCTCGATTTGCCGCTGACTCAGGCTCCGAGAATAGCCCTGAGCTCAGTGGGGCCTGAGCCCCCCTCCCTTGACTAGATCTGTCCCAGGCAAGTCCTGAGCTGCTGGCCTGATGATCCCCTTCCCATCTCCCTGAGGCAGCCAGGACCTGGTGGAGCTCTCAGCTATCTAGTCCCCCCACCCACCACCTTCAGGCCCTGGTCCCACAAAGCAGGTGGGCAGGTAGGCCCTTCTTCCTGTGTCCCCAGCCCTTCTGCAGTCAAGTTCCCTGGGAGCCCAGGAGGGAAGTGGAAATGAGAGGCTGGATTCTCCTACGAGAAGTGCTGCTGGCAATCAGTTGGGAGCAGGGTCCTGGGACAAGGGTTGTTGAGAAGTGGGCTCTTCAGAAGTCACCCAGCCTCCCAGTCCTGTAGTGGCCAAAACAACTCTTGAATCACTCTTGCCCTGCCCCAGTGCTTTCCCTCCCCCCCCTCCCCCCCCCATCTCTTTGTTGCCACCAGTTGTCAATTAGGAAATAACTTTCAAGCGCCTTCTAGAGCCCAGAGCTGGATCCAGGATTCAGGTCATCCTCCTACTTTGTGCGATTGGCTCAAGAGAACCTGCTGGACAGCACAGAACTCTGACAGACCCACCCTGGGTGCTTACAGATGCAACACACCCGGTCTGGGAAACAGCAAATGCTTAATCTTGGTCTAAAGTTTGAGCTCCTGGAATGTGGGGCTTGATTTCTAAGCCCAGGCATGGTCTTCAAAGGCTCCAGGTGTGCTGGACACAAGAGAGCCCAAGCGCCTGGAAGTGATCTGGTCCTAATGGGTCTTGCACACCAAGCCAGGGAATTTGCTCTTTACTCTGGAGGCATGTTGGAGGAGGTGCACTGGAGGTTACTGGGAAGAGAAGTGACTTGGGCAGCCTGAGACTTAGCACAAGGACTCTCAGGCTGGATTTCTGTGGCACACTAGTGAGCTGCAGTGTGGTAGAGCAGTGGTCACAGCTGTAGGAAGAGCTGGAGTGAGCTTCAGGGGACAAGCAGGACAGCAGCCCCAAAGGGGCCGGGGTATCCCAGAGGAGGGGTACCCTGGAAGATGATAACCTGCCTAGCTTTGGTCACAGTTCTGATGAGAAATTTGGAGAAATCCAGGACAGTGGGATGTGTGGGGCTGGAATCCTGAAATAAAGCCCCTGTTAGAGATGTGGTGCCACCTGGCAGAGGTAGTGACTGAAGCCAGAGAAGCAAATGTCTGGGGGATGTGAGAAGAAGGACAGAACTCTGGGGCCCCACTACCCAGATGGAAGGAGCTGAGCTCAGGAGCTGTGGCCTAGTGTGTGTGCCTGCCGGGAGGTTGGAGCCAGCGGTCTCAGAGGGTCACATTTGCTCATGGGCCTCCTGGGAGCTCGTTTCACACCCATCCCCACCTGTGCTCAAACCTCCCTAACAGCCTCTCTCAGCACCGTTTGAAAGATCCTCATGCAGCAGGCAGCCCTTCCTTTCAGGGGCACATCATGGTCCTGATACCTTCTCAGCCGGGTGTCCAGTCTCCCTAAAGGCTAGACCGTGTGTGTGACCATACTGTATGTGTCCTCTGCTGTACAAGAGGAGCTAAGGGTCTTGGGGACTGTAGGGAGATTGTGTCTGGTTCTCTGCTGCACTCACCTACCGGATAGCTTCAAGGGGTGTGGGTCCTGGGACATAGCTGAGGAGACCATGACCTTGGAAAAAGGTTCTGGGCCCCATAGGTCACAGCACTGTATCCTATGAGGGGGAGGGTTCAGTGATAAAAGGGGTCATTCTGTAGCTTCAGTCTTATGGGCAGTAGGGAAACAGACAGCATGATGGTCTTCATTGCCTCCAGCTCTGGCCATACCAGAGAACCCAGGCCGTGAAGGAGCCCAGGGAAAATGAAGTGCTGTCCCCATCTCTCCCCACCATTCTGTTGATTCCCAGGAGAGGGCTGGGGCCAGGCAGTCAGAAGGGGCCCGGTGGCAGTGATGAGTATAGACATACTTTGTGGGCTTCTCAGAATTCTCTAGGACTGGCAGGAAAACAAACAAAAAACGGGGCCTGCTGTTCTTGGGACTATCTCTGCCTTGGTGTCACTCCCCTATAAGACACGCATGTACAAAGATTCACCTCCTCTGGGTAGTATTTGTGACCTGGAGATGCGTTCAAGGGGACTGTCTACAGCCACAGAAGCCAGTTGAGGGAGATGGGTGGGAAGTCAGGCTGGTTAAGGGGAGAGCTGTGGGGCAAGGGTAGTTATAAAGGTGGCAGCCACAGGTGGCCCCTGAGGGCAGTGAGGAAAGGAGCGAGGGCCCACAGTGGCCTCTGGGCCTGGTGGGGTTAATGGGTGGAAGAAGGTCTTTGGGAAGAACAGAGTGAAGGAGGAGACTCTGGCAGGCCAGAATGAGGACATGTAGTTAGGGGGACTTAGAGCAGGACAGGGCCACCAGTGGGGGTGTAGGCAGGAAGGGGTGGATTCCTGAGAGCTGAGCTGTCACTGTGGGTGGTCCCATCCTGCACATATGGACAATCCCGGTCCCTACAGGCACAGCTGGATGGCATCTGCCTAGGACTGGTTTAGGGCATGGTAGGGGGTGTGGGGTACTGGGGTAGACACGTATGCCTATGCATGACACAGAATCTCTCCTCCTGGCTTCCCCCTCCCAAGGTGGGGGGGGGGGTGGGTGGGCATTTTTCAGATGCAGACCAGTGGTGCCTTGGTTTCCCTGGGATGAGCCCAGAGCACCTCATTCCCTGGGGGCTGTTCTGGCTGTCAGGGGGTTTGGGGTGGGGCACAGGAGATCCAACAGACAGAGGGATGGCTGAATCACAGGAGTGGCCGGCGGGACTCATGGCCTGAAGGCTTGTCTGGGCACCCCCATAGGGTGCGGGGTGAGTCATCTCCAGCTGCAGCCTCCCCCCACCACCATCCTGTTGTCTCCTCTGTCCCCAGGAACCTATTTGAATTCCAGCCTCCAGCAGTCATGTCACTAGTCACTCTGACCTTAAAGCAGCCAAGACTTCTGACCCTAGACAGAGTTGGAGAGGTTTCCCTCAGCATTTGTCAAGAACCTTCCCGGGGAGTCCCGGAAGCCACAGGAGGTGGGGGGCTTTACACTTCAGTAGACTCAGATCCTCTGTCGGGCAGGGGAGGTGGGGGCGGTGTCCTTTGGGACGCAGGGTGGGGGGCGGGCCGCCTGGGACCCCGCCCGCAGCTCCGCCCCCCGGGATCAGGGACTTTTTCTCTGCCGTGGCGAAGACCGCAGCAACGGCTGGCGGCGGGAGCCGGCGGACAGACAGACCGGCAGGCAAGACCCGGGCTAGGGGTGGGGGAGCGCTGGGCTCGGACTTGCCACAGCCGCGGGCCGAGGGACAGAGCCGGGGGCCTGGCTGACCGACTCCCCGACCCAGGATGAGGCTGCCGCTCCTGGTGGCCGCGCTCTGCGCCGGGATCCTGGCAGGGGCGCTCCGAGTGCGGGCCCAGCAGAGGGAGAGAGGTGGGCACCGCCGGGAAGGACGCCGTCCAAGCCGCTGCACCCTGTCACTTGTGGCTTTCATCCGGGACCCCCCACCACCACGACCCTCCCCGCATCTCTGCTAACTCTCCCCCCACTTCTCAAACCCTCCGCTGCAACCCCGTGCTGGCTCTCCCAAACGGCATCCTATTCTAATGGGTCTCAAACTCTGGCTCTCCAGATGTGCACTGGGTCGCCTACTCTCTGTCACTCCATCCTGGCCCCTTGAGGCCAACCCCAGCCCCCAGATCCGCACCTGCGTCCGTGGCTCTGCCTTCTCTAAACACACCAGTCCTCCATGGAGAGTCTGCTCTGGGCCCCTCCGTGCCACCCTCCAAGTCTCCCAGGCCCAAGGCGGCCTGGGCCGGTTGGCTTAGCTGATGAGGCCTACTCCATCCTCCCCAGCCCCTAGTGCGGAGGGACCATAGCGCAGGGAGGGGTGGGTGGGCTCCAAGAAAAAAGCATGATGGCTCCTCCCTGCCCCAGTGACCTGCACTCGCCTTTATGCTGCTGACATCGTGTTCCTACTTGATGGCTCTTCGTCTATCGGCCGTGGCAACTTCCGTGAAGTGCGTGGTTTCCTGGAGGGACTGGTGCTTCCATTCTCTGGGGCAGCCAGTGCACAAGGTGTGCGCTTTGCTGCTGTGCAGTATAGCGACGATCCACGGTGAGTGGTAGCCCCTGGAGCTGGGAACCCAGAGATCTGGCCAAGATTCTTCCCCCCAGAAGCAGAGAGCCCAGAAACCCCTAGGCCAGGTTTTCGGGAACCCAGAGACACCCTCCCCGCCCCCCCTCCGCCCCGCCCCTGGCCAGGACATCCTGTGGAGACAGAGGCAGGGATCTCCCAGGTAGAGTCCTCACACCTGAGACACCTCCAGTCTATTGTCCTGCCAAAGATGAGGCTGTCTTTTCTAATCTGGAGGTGGAGAGCCCAGGGGCCTCAGATGCCCCCTGCCTACTGAACTCTCCATGTTCCAGCCCTCTGCCTCTCCCCTCACACAGGGCCCCCCTGTCTGGCCAACATCCACCTCCCTACAACTAGACCCTTCCTCCCACAATTACTTAATTAACTAGACATCCTGCTGCCCGAGGCAGCGAGCCCCAAGAGCTCCAGCCACCAGCAGAGCACAGAGGGGTATCAGAGGAGTTTGTTAACTTAATGGCTTCAGAGGTGGAGGGCAGGAGTCACAGAACCAAGAGGACCCTCAAGGGGGCCTGATATTCACAGACCTCACCCGGAGGCCTCTTAGAGGCCAGGGCCAGAGGTCTGTTGCCACCTGTTGCCACCTTCCCTCCCCTGTTGCAGGACGGAGTTTGGCCTCGATGCACTTGGCTCAGGCTCAGGTGGCGAGGTGATCCGAGCCATCCGTGAGCTCAGCTATAAGGGGGGCAACACGCGCACGGGCGCTGCAATTCTCCACGTGGCTGACCACATTTTCCTGCCCCAGCTGGCCCGACCTGGTGTCCCCAAGGTGATCTCCCACCCTACCATTCCCCCCACCAAGTTAGCTGCCTGAGGCAGCACTGATTTACCCCCGGCACCTGCCCCAGGTCTGCATCCTCATCACAGATGGGAAGTCGCAGGACCTGGTGGATACGGCTGCCCAGCGGCTGAAGGGGCAGGGGGTCAAGCTGTTTGCTGTGGGTGAGTACCCATCTGGGGTGACAAGTGGGCTATGGCAGGGGCCAGTCAGAGGGCATGTGGACAGCTGAGCTCTGATTGGGCATCACCTCAGGCATCAAGAATGCCGACCCCGAGGAGCTGAAGCGAGTTGCCTCACAGCCGACCAGTGATTTCTTCTTCTTCGTCAACGACTTCAGTATCTTGAGGACACTGCTGCCCCTTGTTTCCCGGAGAGTGTGCACAACTGCTGGTGGTGTACCTGTGACCTTGCCCAGTGAGTTCCTGCCCCCACTTGTGCCCTGACCTAGACCTCTGACCTCCCTCCCCAAGCCTGGAGGTGCTGCTTCCATTCCCTGTGCTCCTGACACCGAGCTGGGGGTTCTGCCCTCTGATCCTGCCCTTGAGGTGCTGATCTGACCTTATGTGCCCCCGACCCTTGACCCCAATGCTACACTTTAAGTCTGACCCCTGATCCTCCTGCCTGATTGCCTGACTCCTCACCCTTCCCAGCTGATGACTTGACATCTGGGCCACGAGACCTGGTGCTGTCCGAAGCAGGCAGTCAATCCTTGAGAGTACGGTGGACGGCGGCCAGTGGCCCTGTGACTGGCTACAAGGTCCAGTACGCTCCTCTGACAGGGCTGGGACAGCCACTGCCAGGCGAGCGGCGGGAGGTAAGGATGTCAGGAGTCGTAGGTGGAGGGCTGGGGACTTGGCTGGGCAAGGTAAAGTGACCTCTGGCCTTGGGCAGGTGAGCATCCCAGCTGGTGAGACCAGCACACAGCTGCAGGGTCTCCGGCCACTGACTGAGTACCAAGTGACCGTGGTAGCCCTCTACGCCAACAGCATCGGGGAGGCTGTGAGCGGGACAGCTCGGACCAGTGAGCAATTCTGCTAACCTCTGACCCCGTTCATCTAATTGCCCAGTAACCCCTTCCCACCCCTGACTCCACTAATCCCTGCTGGACCTTCCCCCAGCTGCCCTGGAGGGGCCAGAGCTGACCATCCAGAATACCACAGCCCACAGCCTCCTGGTGGCCTGGCGGAGTGTGCCAGGTGCCACTGGCTACCGTGTGACATGGCGGGTCCTCAGTGGTGAGTGAGAAGTGTGGGCTGAGGGGGATTTTGGCACGTCAGACAGGGTTGTAGGGTCCTAAGTCTGCAAGGCGCGCTGATCCCTTGGTGCTTGCCCTGCCCACCCCCCCCCCCCCCGCCCGTGCAGGTGGTGTCACACAGCAGCAGGAGCTGGGCCCTGGGCAGGGGTCAGTGTTGCTGCGTGACTTGGAGCCTGGCACAGACTACGAGGTGACTGTGAGCACCCTGCTCGGCCGTAGCGTAGGATCTGCCGCCTCCCTGACTGCCCGTACTGGTGAGAAGGCTGGGTGCTTTCTTCGCGCTGGGTAGGCAGGCGGGCAGGGCACAGAGGCCACTGACATCCCCTGTGCTCTGGGCAGATGCTTCCGTTGAACAGACCCTGCGCCCAGTCATCCTGGGGCCCACATCCATTCTCCTTTCCTGGAACTTGGTGCCTGAGGCCCGCGGCTATCGGCTAGAATGGCGGCGTGAGAGTGGTCAGTGCAGGGGAGAGGGGCGGGCGGGCAGGGTCAGGCTCGGCTTCAGCCAGCCTGACGCTGTCGTCTTGCAGGCTTGGGGGTGCCACAGAAGGTGGTACTGCCCTCTGATGTGACCCGCTACCAGCTGGATGGGCTGCAACCAGGCACTGAGTATCGCCTCACGCTCTATACTCTGCTGGAGGGCCGCGAGGTAGCCACGCCTGCAACTGTGGTCCCCACCGGTGAGGGCTCTGTGGGCCTTGCCAAGTGAGAGGGGAAGGTACAGGGGCCCGGGGCAGCCTTTAATGCTGTGCTCTCCAACAGGGCCAGAGCTGCCTGTGGGCCCTGTGACGGACTTGAAGGCAACCGAGCTTCCTGGGCAGCGGGTGCGAGTATCCTGGAGCCCGGTCCCCAGTGCCACCGAGTACCGCATCACTGTGCGCAGCACACAGGGTGAGGTGGACACAGCCACACCCGGACACACATTAAAGTTCCAGCTTTTGCAGTCTGACTACACCTTCACCCCAACACATTGTACCTCTGGGTTTCTACAGCCTGCTCCTGTCTCCTTGTCCGACTATCCCCCAAGGTGGAACTGAGCCCAGGCCTGTCACGGTGTCTTTCTGCTCCCAGCCCTGCCTCAGCCCATCTTCTCACCCGGATCTGTCTCCACTCCCTGCCCTGCATCCCTGCCTGCAGCTTTGGCCCTTCTCCACAATCCCTGCCCTTCTGTTACTCTAGCTGGAACCACTGTCCACACTGACCTCTCATCCCCCGTCCCCATCCAGTACTGACCCCCATTACCCCACATCACTGTCTATCAATGACCTGTCAACTCATATCACTATCCACTGATTTCTGTCATCCTACATTCCATGTCCCTGTCCACTGACTCCTATCATCCTGTATCTCCGTTCATCACTGGTGCATTATCCTGTGTCATTGTTCATCACTGACCGCCATCATCCCACATCCCTGTGTCTCACGGACCCCTGCCCACCTACTCTGCCTTCTCTCTTAGGGGTTGAGCGGACCCTCGTGCTTCCTGGGAGTCAAACAGCCTTTGACTTGGATGATGTCCGGGCTGGCCTAAGCTACACTGTGCGGGTGTCTGCTCGAGTGGGCAGCCGTGAGGGCGGTGCCAGCACCCTCACTGTCCGCCGGGGTGAGCACACAGGAGGGCTGTGGGGGGACAGCTCCTTGATTCACTCTGGTCCCGGTCTTGACCCCTGACCTCTGCCTTTAACCCCCAGAACCGGAACCCCCACTTGCCATCCCAGGGCTGCGAGTTGTGGCATCAGATGCAACACGGGTGAGGGTGGCCTGGGGACCTGTTCCTGGAGCCAGTGGATTTCGGATTAGCTGGAGGACAGACAGTGGTCAGTGTGGGGTGTGTGGGAGGGCTGTGGAGAGGAACAACTAGGGTTTGGGGGATTGAGGGGGCAGGCAAGAGCCATGCCAACACTCCCCTCTGACCCTAGGTCCGGAGTCCAGCCAGACATTGCCCCCAGAATCCACTGCCACAGATATCATGGGGCTACGGCCTGGAACCTCCTACCAGGTGGCTGTGTCAGCACTGCGAGGGAGAGAGGAGGGTCCCCCTGTGGTCATCGTGGCTCGCACTGGTCAGGGCCTGACCCAGCCCCTTGACTGGCTATCTCCAGTGCCCCTTCAGACCCCCCTGCCCCCCTTCGCAGATCCTTGTTTCGCTCCAGAACAGCCTCCCTCTTCAGATTCCCACTGCCTTCTCCCTCAGAGTCCTGCTTTCTCCTTCAGCCTCCCTTGCCTCCTCTTAAGCCCCCATCTTCTTCAGATTCCTCTGCCTCTCCTCAAAGATCCCACTCTCTTTGCCCTCAGATTTTCACCACCTCATCTCTCAGGCTCCCACTGCTTTTTCTGCTCCACCTTGCTCTCCTCTTAGGCTTAAACTTTTCCCTTTGTCAGACCCCCTCACTGCCTCCTCAGACCTCCATCAGAACCCTATTATCTTCTCTGTCAGACCCTCTTCTCTTTGATTCCTATCACTTGCCACCTCAGATTCCCACTATCTCCTCTGTCAGATCCCCAGTTCTTCCCCCATCTGGCCCATTAACTACCTCCTCCATCGGATCCCTGCCTCCTTTTAGACTCTCACAGCCTTCTATTAGATAGTTCCCCAAAACCTCCTCCATCAGACCCTCCACTGCCTCCTCCATTGGACTTCCCATTGCCTCTCCCCACAGACCCACTAGGCCCAGTGAGGACTGTTCATGTGACGCAGACCAGCAGCTCATCTGTCACCATCTCCTGGAACAGGGTTCCTGGTGCCACGGGATACAGGGTCTCCTGGCACTCAGGCCATGGTGGGGACCAGGGGTTTTGGAGGGGACCAGAAGTTTTAGAGGGTCATGGGGGGCAGGTCTGGGTGGAATAGGGGCTGGGGGGTTTTATTAAAGGTCCAGGTGGGGCATTGGGGGGCAGAGTCTAGCTAGCCCTGGAGCTGCGTCCATCCTCACTCCCAGGCCCAGAGAAATCCCAGTTGGTTTCTGGAGAGGCCACAGTGGCTGAGCTGGATGGGCTGGAGCCAGATACGGAGTACACGGTGCATGTGTGGCCTCATGTGGCCGGTGTGGATGGGACACCCGCCTCTGTGGTTGTGAGGACAGGTGAGTGGGCCCTGGCCAGCTGGAAATCACATCTCATTGGCTACCCCGCCCCAGTTGACCACTCCATCACTGCTCAGTGAGTTCGCCACATTGACTAAGTGTCCACCCTCAGCG
The DNA here is from genome assembly GCF_018350195.1 of Panthera tigris. Classification (NCBI taxonomy): domain Eukaryota; kingdom Metazoa; phylum Chordata; class Mammalia; order Carnivora; family Felidae; genus Panthera; species Panthera tigris. The sequence goes on along the minus strand of NC_056661.1, from coordinate 17,810,541 downwards.
ACCTCCTGGCTGCCCCACACTGCCCACTCTGGGGCACTGGCCTCATCCCTCTCAGAGTTTGCCTACACTGACCGGTCCATACTAACCTCACACTGACCTTCAGACCTTCCTGCGTTGACCATGTTTGCACTGCCACCCCTTTCTCTGCCAGCCATCCAGTGGCCCCTGACCCCTTCCCCTGCCTTTGCCCTCAGACCCTGCGCCCGTGGGCAGTGTGTCGAAGCTGCAGATCCTCAATGCCTCCAGTGATGTTCTGCGGGTCACCTGGGTCGGGGTCACTGGAGCCACAGCCTACAGACTGGCCTGGGGCCGAAGCGAGGGTATGGTTCCCTGACCCTGCCCTTGTCCTTCCTGGCTGGGACTGCCCTCTCTGGTAAACCACCCCCACCCCGACCGTTGCCCCATGCTTGCCTGGCCAGGTGGCCCCACAAGACAGCAGATGCTCCCAGGAAACACGGACTCCGCCGTAATACGGGGCCTCGAAGGCGGAGTCAGCTACTCGGTGCGAGTGACTGCTCTTGTGGGGGACCGTGAGGGAGCACCGGTCTCCATTGTCGTCACCACGCGTAGGCGGAGCTTGGGCTGGGGCGAGTCTGGGATTGGCCTCCACGGTTTGGGGGCGGGGTTTGTGCTCTGCGGGTTAAAGGGGGAAGGAAGGATGAAGCCTGGGATGGGAAAAGGGGTCGGTGGGGATTGGCTTAGGAGCCAGTTGGGGGGCGGAGCCTCCCTGAGTCCCTTGCTTTCCCTGTAGCGCCTGAGGCTCCGCCAGCCCTGGAGACCCTTCGCGTAGTGCGGCGAGGCGAGCACTCGCTGAGTCTGCGCTGGCAGCCGGTGCCGGGGGCACACGGCTTCCGTCTGCGTTGGCGACCCGAGGGTGAGAGGTTTCCCTCGGTAGGGGGTCAGGGACCGATGGGGGCGGGGCTGGGGGCGGGGTAGGAGAGGTAGGTCAGTGAGTGGGCCACGTCTGTCAGTGTCAGTGGGGGGATGTGCTGTGCGCTGGGATCAGTCATGCGGGGTCAGTAAAGAGAACAGGGTGAGCGAGAATGAGGAAGATCGGTTAGGAGGGTGGATCTGGTTAGCAGGGTCAGTCAGTGAGGTGGGCGAGATCATTAATGCCCGTCTGTAGCATCTTCCCACATGCCTTGGGTCCCCACTTCCATGCCTGCCCCAGGTGGCCAGGAACAGTCCCGGGTCTTGGGGCCCGATATCAGCAGCTATGAACTGGATGGGCTGGAATCAGCAACTCCATACCGAGTGTGGCTGAGCGTTTTGGGGTCAGCTGGAGAAGGGCCCCCCACAGAAGTGATTGCACGCACTGGTGAGCCCAGAGTCCACTCTTCCCTGGTGTGATGTTTCCCCCACTGATAACCCGCACTGGTTTCCTGCACCCCGTGGCCGTGAGTGACTCCTCCTGTAGCCCCTTACCACTCCTGACCCCAGCATGATCTCCCTTGACACTTCCTTTGCTAAGATGATCCTGCCCCAGAACCTCTTCAGATGATCTCTCTCTTCTGGGTTCTCAGGACATAGACTCTGATCCCTGGTTTTTGATTCCTTCTTCAGAGTCACCCCGGGTGCCAAGCACTGAACTGCGTGTGGTGGACACTTCAATTGACTCAGTGACTCTGGCCTGGACCCCAGTGTCTGGAGTATCCAGCTATATTCTGTCCTGGCAGCCGCTCAGACGCCCTGGCCAAGGTGAAGGGGAGGCCAGGATTGGGGTGGGCTGGCAGTTGGGGCTCTGTGGAAGACCTCCTGTTTAAACAGGTTTTATCTTTTGCAGACATCCCTGGGGCCTCACAGACACTTCCAGGGATCTCGAACTCCCAGCAGGTGACAGGGCTAGAACCTGGCATCTCCTATACCTTCTCCTTGACACCCATCCGGGAGGGTATACGGGGTCCTGAGGCCTCTGTCACACAGAACCCAGGTAAGGTGGGCACAGTGGGAGGGGCTTAAGGGGGTAGCTAGATGGGCCAGCTGCTTCAGTAACTCAGCCCCTTTCCTGCAGTGTGTCCCCATGGCCAGATGGATGTGGTGTTCCTGCTGCACACCACTCAGGACAATGCTCATCGTGCAGAGGCCGTAAAGCGAGCCCTGGAGCGTCTGGTGTCTGCGCTTGGGCCTCTTGGGCCACAGGCAATCCAGGTTTGGCCCCGGAGACAAACAGACCCCTTCCTATCCCAGCCCTTCCCCATCCCACACTTCACAGCAGCTACCATTTCCCTCCTCCACCACTGGTCCAATCTGTCTCCCAGCCCTTTCCAGGCTCCAGATCTCCTCATCTGCTGGTTGGCTGCCTATACTGCCATCACTGCTGACCCCCTAGTGTTCAGGTTTAGTCCCATTCCCTGAGCTCTATATCCCGCCCCCCACTCCCCGCCCCGATAGGCTCTGCCATCCTTGCTTTGCCATCTTCCCCAGGCTCTGTGTTCCCCCACCCCAGGTTGGCCTCCTGTCCTACAGTCACCGGCCCTCCCCACTGTTCCCACTGAATAGCTCCTATGATCCTAACATCATCCTGCAGAAGATCCGCAGCATCCCTTACATGGACCCAAGTGGGAACAACCTGGGTAAGGACTGCATTGTACATGGACTCTTGGGGCCTACCTGTTGGGAGCTGGGTGCCCTGGGTTCTGACATGTTCTTTCTCCCAGGCACAGCTGTGGTTACTGCTCACAGACACCTATTAGCACCAGATGCTCCCGGGCGCCGCCAGCATGTACCAGGGGTAATGGTTTTGCTAGTAGATGAGCCCTTGAGAGGTGACATCTTCAACCCTATCCGTGAGGCCCAGGCTGCTGGTGAGGAGGAGGGCTGGTGGGGATGGGGCCTGGGAGTCGGGCTGGCTCCAGCAGGGTTGTCATGCAGGCTGCTGGACCCCTCCTTAGGGCTCAGAGTGATGATACTGGGCCAGGCTGGAGCTGACCCGGAACAGTTGCGTCGCTTGGTGCCAGGCATGGACCCTGTCCAAACTTTCTTTGCTGTGGATGACGGTCCAAGCTTGGACCGGGCAGTCAGTGGTTTGGCAACATCCCTGTGTCAGACAGCCTTGGCCACTCAGGTTTGCAAGGGGCCTCTGGGGGAGGGGTGACTGGTGGGGGAGAGGGTGCTGGAGACTCTTGGGACAATTGCCTAGTCTCAAAAAGACCTTATGTCCACAGCCAGAGCCAGAGCCTTGCACATTGCATTGTCCAAAGGTAAGTGTCCAGGGTTGAGAGGATGGGCGAGGGCCACACCCGGGGCTAGCCACTCTGACCGTCATGTAATGTATCTTTCCCCAGGGTCAGAAAGGGGAACGTGGAGAGATGGTGAGTGACCCTATTGGGGGCAGAGAATGGTTGGGGGTCAGTGTGGCTGGGGGAAGTTGGTGGCACAGGGCTCACTGATCACCCTTCCTAGGGCCTGAAAGGACAAGCCGGGCCTCCTGGCCCCCCCGGCCTCCCGGTGAGTGCCTCCCCACACCTGTCCTCTGCCCCCTGACCAGAGTACTGCTTCCTTACCTGCTCTCTCCTCTCAGGGCAGGGCTGGTGCTCCTGGACCCCCAGGGCCTCCTGGAAGTACCGTTGCAAAGGGTGAGAGGGTGAGTGGAAATCATTGGGGTTCCCCGAAGACACTCCTCCAAGTGTTCTCAGGGTTTTTAGAAGACAGAAGTAGAGAGCAGGGCTAGAACCGCAAGGGTGTTAGAAGTCTAAGTGGACATTTAAACCACACCAGAGACTCTTGGGCAGGGCCTACAGTAGAGCAGCCAGTGGGGTTTTGAGACTCCCCCCGAGAGCCTGGGTGTAAGTTCTAAATCCCAGAGGCAGGGAAGGCCCCTCCACCTCATCATTGCCCTGGTACCTGGGATGAGTCCCTATTTAGCTCAGAAGGGCTGCTTCTCTGCCCCACTGCTCCACCCCAGCAACACTCAGGGGCCTGTGGGGTGGGAATCTAGATAAAGAATAGTCTCGGCTCCTCCGGCAAACCAAGGGCACGGAGGGAGGGTCCCTTCCTGCCCTGACCTCTTTGACTCCTTAGGGCTTTCCTGGGGCAGATGGGCCTCCAGGCAGCCCTGGCCGCCCTGGGACTCCTGGAACCCCTGGCTCCAAGGTAAGCAAGCCTTGCCCTTGCAGGTCACTTGGTAGGACTCTTTGCTTGAGTGGGTGAGTAGGTGGTCTGACTGCCCTGACTTCTTCCATTTATAGGGCTCCCCAGGGTGGCCTGGCCCTCGTGGAGATCCAGTGAGTTGCTTTCCCTTCTTTGCTCACCCAGTGTCTTCCCAAAGTTCTTTCTGGAGGGTGGGGACCCGTTGGGGGTGGGCAGTGTGGATGCGCTTGAGCCCAAGCATCACCCTTTGCTCTATTTTGTCCTCAGGGAGAGCGAGGACCTCGAGGCCCAAAGGGGGAGCCGGTAGGTGAAGGGGGAAGGGAGGGAGCCAGGATGTCCCAGGGAGGAACAGGCTGGATGCTATGCGGGGCCTGTGGCATGATAAGGAATACCTGGGTACCTCTGGGAACTTCTCCCGCCTCAAGGCTCCCATGCCCTGAATCCTGCCCTTTGCTTTCTGACCTGCAGGGAGATCCCGGACGAGTCATTGGAGGCGAAGGCCCAGGGCTTCCTGGGCAGAAAGGGGACCCTGGACCTCCAGTAAGTTCTAGGATGTGTGGGGGCAAGAGGTGTGTGGTGGGGAACCAGCAGGAGACAGGGTAGGAGTAAGGGTCAGTGGGGTTGTACTTTATACTTTGTCTCCTCCATTAGGGCCTCCCTGGATCCCGTGGCCCACTGGGGGACCCAGGACCCCGTGGTCCCCCAGGACTTCCTGGAACGACTGTGAAGGTGACAACATGATCCCTTTATGGTCTCATGACCTCAATGTGATCCAGTGACCTGGTGACCCCATTTGAACCCATATAACCCCTACTGGTTGCTCTGACCCCATATGACCCCTTAGCCCCCCATGACTCCTCAGTTCCTCCGTGACCTTTGTAATCCGATTTGTCCCCATGACCTTCATTTCTCCTGGTATATTTGGGAGTGGAGGTGTGGTCCAGGGTCATGGAGTCATGATCTGTCTTCCAGGGTGACAAAGGCGATCGTGGGGAGCGGGTAAGTGAGGGGCAAGGTGTCCTGGGGGTGGCTTGGAGTCTGATTCCCATTGGCTGGCTCCTGACCTACTGTTCTCTCTCAGGGCCCCCCAGGACCAGGTGATGGTGGCACTGTTCCAGGGGAGCCTGGGCTGCCGGTGAGGGAGCCTTGAGGCTCTGCTGGGGAACTTGGGGGCCATCTCAGGGGTGTGGATACTGAGGCTGAGGCTCTTCTGGGGCAGTGGGTGGGTGCTGGGCCTCATAGTTTGGGGCTCACGTTTTCACTCACTTTATCCTAGGGTCTTCCCGGAGGCCCTGGACCCCAAGGCCCAGTTGGCCCCTCTGGAGAGAAAGGAGAAAAGGTGGGAGGCCTGACCTCTTGGTGTGCCCATTCTGGGGCGGAGGCTGAGGGAGGTAGGGTCTTCTACTCATCTGTTTCTCCTTCAGGGTGACTGTGAGGATGGAGCCCCAGGCCTCCCAGGACAACCTGGGAGCCCGGGTGAGCGGGTGAGTGTAGGGGCAAGGGTTCTGAGGGATGGGCACAGCTCCCTCAGCTTCCCACCCTCTATCCTATGCTTATGCCCAAACTCAAGTCTCCAAACCCCTTCTAGGGCCCACGAGGACCTCCTGGGGACATTGGCCCCAAAGTAAGTGCTATTTTGGGAGGTCAGGTGTGGGGTGTGACCACTGGGACAATTCTAGGACTGGGGGCTGGGGGAGGATCAGGAGATGAGGGCTCTCAGCAGGTCAGAGGTTGTAGTTTTGGAGGCAGGATAGCTAGAGTTTGAGATGCCTTCTCTAGGGTTTGACAGTCAAGGCGCCTCTCCTATCTCTCTCCCCTTAGGGTGACCGAGGACTGAAAGGGGCTGTGGGTGAGATTGGAGAGAAGGTAAGTGCAGCCTAGGGGTTTCTCAGGGCCCCAGAGGGTCTGTGGCCAGACTCAGCTCTGACCCATTCTGTTCCATCAGGGTGAACGTGGACCCCCTGGCCCAGTGGGACCGCAGGTGAGCCCTCTGGCCTGATGCCAGTGTCCAGCTGACCTGTGCTCTGTGCCCCTTCCTGGTTCTGACTTCTCAACCTTGATGCCCCCTGTCCCTGGCCCTCCACCTCTCCTCACATGACTCTTGCTAATGCAGGCTCCAACCCTTAACCCCCGGGACCTGCTTTTTACTTCCTGACCCTGCTGAACTGACCTTGACTTCCACTGATCTGGACTCTGTCACCCCTCAGTTTGACCCCTGTTGCCTAAATCCTGACCTTTTGTGCCCTCTCTTCAGCATCCCCACAATTTCTAGCCCTTGCTTGCTACTATCTCCCTGCCCATCCCCATGGATCAGCATTTCTGCTCTTCTTTCCCAGGGGTTGCCTGGAGTGGCTGGACGTCCGGGAGCTGAGGGGCCCGAAGTGAGTCTGTGACTATGGTAGGATGGGGAGAGGGGTTTTCAAGGGTTCCTCCTGCTCTGGCTTCATACCTTTTCCATATGCAGGGGCCGCCAGGACCCACCGGCCGCAGAGGAGAGAAGGTGAGTCATTGCCTGGGGGTCAGTCCCTCCCACCCCCTGCACTTGGGATTGTGGCAGGTGGGACACCAGGACCTGGAGTTCCTAGATGGATCTCTGACTCATCCCTGCCCCCATCCTTTTTCCACAGGGGGAGCCTGGTCGCCCTGGGGACCCTGCAGTGGTGAGCAAAGGGAGGACGGGGCTCTGAGCACAGTGTGGCTCCTTGAGCACTAGCCTGCCTGTAGACCAGTATTCTAGGCTGAAACCCCATAACCTTGGGACCATGGGAAGGCTAAGAGTTCTGTGACTCTCCTGATGCCACCATGCATCTCCCGACTCTTGGCTGTAACCTGTGACCCTGTGACCATGATACAGGTCATGAACTCTGTGTAACCCCTGCCCTGCTCCCAGCGGTGACTCTGTGACCTCTGGACAGAGACTGAGCTCTATGACTTCTAGTTCCATATTACCTCATCCCCAGTCAATCACGTAGTACTGTGATCCCCAGGCAGGGCCAAGTGTGTCTGTCCTGTTTGTTTTCAGGGACCTGATGGTGCTGGGGCCAAAGGAGAGAAGGTAATTCTGGCGAGAGTGAAATGGAGGCTGATCCAGGGTTGAGGTCAAGGTCATGGGGTCTGCCTTTAGGCTTTCCTGGAGGCCCCTGGAAGTCATAGGGTTGTGGCATGATTGCTGGATTGTGGGGTCATGGAACCTGGGGCTGATGCTGATGGTTGATGGTCTTTGTTACTCCCAGGGAGATGTGGGGCCCACAGGGCCTAGAGGAGCTACAGGAGTCAAAGGGGAGCGGGTGAGTGAAGGGACAGTGTCTAAGGGGGTAGGGCAGGTGAGGGTTGTGCTCCCTGACTTCTGATCCTTTCACCACAGGGCCCACCTGGCTTGGTTCTTCAAGGAGACCCTGGCCCCAAAGGAGACCCTGGAGACCGGGTGAATAAATGTGGGGCTGGGGAGTGTGGCAGGAGATGAGGTAGTACCCGGGAGCCCCAACTAAGTCCTGTACTCCCCCCTACACCCTGCAGGGTCCCATTGGCCTGACAGGCAGAGCAGGACCCCCGGTGAGTACCTATGACCTTGGGTAACCTCAAGGTTTCTGGGGTTACCACCCCTCAGGGACTGGCTGCTATGTGCATCCTGCATCACCCCACTTTTGCCTCCTCCACAGGGTGACTCAGGACCTCCTGGAGATAAGGGAGACCCTGGGCGGCCTGGCCCCCCAGGACTCGTCGGCCCCCGAGGACGAGATGTAAGAAAGCTGGAGTTGGGGGAGTCTTGGGGGGTAGGAGAATAGAATGTTGCTGTCATCGCGGGGTATCTTAGGACCAGGACTGATTCTCATGTCTCTCAGGGTGAAGTTGGAGAGAAAGGTGATGAAGGTCCCCCGGTAAGACTCCTTCCCACTCTGATTTCTGACCCGGTACCCTTGCATTGTGATCCCACTGGACTGGGGGCTCCCCCAGGTCATCGAATCCATTCCCTTGCCTACTGTCTATCTGGTGCCCAGACCCTTCTCTGCCCCTGCTCCTTGAGTCAGTTTGAGCCCAAGCCACCTGCTCAGTGTGGCTTTCTCTCCATCACCAGGGTGACCCAGGTTTGCCTGGAAAAGCTGGCGAACGTGGCCTTCGGGTGAGGCTGGCAGGGAGAAGTAAGGGGGTGCATATTGTGATGGGAAATTCAGGCATGGTTTTGGGGGTGATGGGGAACCTGAACAGTATGGGGGGTCATGGGAAACCTGCAGAATGCCACGAGGGCCTGTCTCAGACCAGCTGCTCTTCTCAGGGGGCACCTGGAGCTCGGGGACCTGTGGGTGAGAAGGGAGACCAAGGAGATCCTGGAGAGGATGGACGAAATGTGAGTCCTAACCCTGACCCCTAACCCCAACTTCAGCCATCCAGTTCCCAGCCCCCGCTCCTGCCATCCCAACCCTGCAATGATAAACGCTCACAATCCCCTGTGACCCCTTCGTCACAACCCCCAAAGGCCACCAGGATCCCCATGAGTCTTTAGTTTGCTTCCAAAGCTTCCTGAAATTGCTGCCTATCTTGAGTGACCCCTGACTTTCTACAGGGCAGCCCTGGACCATCTGGACCCAAGGGTGACCGTGGGGAGCCGGTGAGTAATGCCAGTGTTCTGGGCTTGGAGGGATGGGAGTTTCCAGTGCTTGGTCTGGTCAGTGTGTACATAAGGGGCCTGGAGGTCAAGGTGGGGAGTATTGATGGCTGTCTCCAGGCCTGACCTGCCTTCTGGGTGTTGGCATTGGGGTGCTTCAGGGAATCGGGGAGCAGAGTTGAGTCTGGGATGAACAGCCATGCCCTGTGATCTTGGGGCTCCTATTGATCATAATCATTTCCTTTCCCAGGGTCTCCCGGGACCCCCTGCACGGCTGGTAAGGGCTTAGCTGGGTGTGGTCCTCTATCCTGTCCCTCACCTGCTCCTGTTGGCGCCACATGGTATCCCTTCATCCCTTCCACTGCCCCCTGTTCCCCTCATGGCCTCCTGATAGCTCCATTGATCCCATAGCCCCTCACTGGCCCCAATTCTCCTTGTTGAACCATTCACTGACTATCCCCCCCCCACCCGACAGGTAGACATGGGACTTGGACCCGGAGAGAAGGTATCAGGGTCTGTGGGTGGAGTGAAGCTCTGAGCACAGGGAAGCCCCCCTGGTACCTCCATGATGGGCATGCCTGCAGCCTTAGGGACATTCCTTCAACCAGCTTGTCTCTGCCACAGGGAGAGCCTGGGGACCGTGGACAGGAGGGTCCTCGAGGACCCAAGGGTGACCCAGGCCCCCCTGGAGCTGCTGGGGAGAGGGTGAGTGTGGTTGGTCCCATGAGGAGGTGTGGGTCTGGGAAAGCCTGGTCTGATTTCTTCCTTCCCCTATCCTCAGGGCATCAGTGGACTCCGGGGGCCCCCAGGCCCTCAGGTGAGTGATACTCTTTGCCCCAGCAGCCTCAGTCCTCCTCTTACCCTCACCTCTTATCTGACCTTGTTCCCTCCAGGGGGACCCAGGTGTCCGAGGCCCAACAGGAGAGAAGGTGAGAGGGCATGGAGGTTTTTAGCCCCGAGCCAGGCTCTTAGGTCCATCTTATCCTTTGAGGCCTCTTACTTCTCTATTTTCCTCAGGGTGACCGGGGTTCACCTGGCCTGGATGGCCGCAGTGGGCTGGATGGTAAACCAGGAGCCCCTGGCCCCCCTGGGCTGCATGTGAGTCATGATGGTCATGGTCTGGTCACACCTTTCCCTTTCCTCTTCATATGACCCCAGCCTCACCTGGGTCTTCTTGGTCTTGATGAACTCGGGAGCTAGACACCTATCTGTGTCTTCTCCTAGAACCTTCCTGGGTGGGGGATGTTAGTGCCTTGCAGGCCTGAGTTCACAGGAACTAGTGGTGTTGTTGGTGGGTGGTGCTCCTGACCCCGTGATCACTGCAGACTCCCTGACTTTGAGTCTCTCCTCAGGGTGCTGCAGGCAAAGCTGGAGACCCAGGGAGAGACGTAAGTGAGGGGAGATCTGTTTGTTTGTTTGTTTTTTTAACATTTATTCATTTTTGAGAGTGAGAGAGACAGAGCATGAGAAAGGGAGGGGCAGAGAGAGAGGGAGACACAGAATCAGAAGCAGGCTTCAGTCTCCAAGCTGTCAGCACAGGGCCCGATGCCAGGCTTGAACTCACGGACTGCGAGATCATGACCTGAGCCGAAGTCGGACGCTCAACCGACTGAGCCACCTAGGCACCCCAGTGAGGGGAGATCTTAGGCCGGAGGGTGGCTCAGGTCCAGCATAAATTGCCCGGGGTCATCATTTCACAGTACCACTGGGAATAGGAGCAATTGGTCCAGCCCTGTCCTTGGGAGGGGTCTCAGTCCCTGGCAGGCAGGTTTTAGCAGGGTCCAGCTTTCTGACCTTCTTGACCTCGCCTTGCGGGCCTTATTAGGTCCCCCAAGTCCTGTAGGTTATTCCCTTGGGAGTTTTAGTAGGGGGGGGGGCCCTAACCAATGGAGTCTCTGCCTCAGGGGATTTCAGTGAGACCGCCAAATTTTGGGGGTCTCTACACTCAAGGAGGATCTTAATGGGGTCCTCCCCAGTCCCTGGGTGTGCTCCAGGGGCTCTCAGTGGCTCTTTCAACCCTAGCAAAGACTTTTTCCAGGGGCTTCCAGGCCTCCGAGGAGAACACGGACCCCCTGGCCCGTCTGGCCCCCCTGGAGCCCAGGTGAGACTGAGTTTTCATGGTAGCCATGTTTTTAAAGTTTAGTTACATATGTATGTATATAATCTCTACACCCAACGTGGGGCTCGAACTCATGATCCTGAGATCAAGAGCCTCATGCTCTACAAACTGAGCCAGCCAAGCCCCCCTCATGGTACCCTTTTGCCCCGTTACTGCCCTCACCCAATCCCTGACTTAATGATCTGTTCCCACAGGGAAAGCCAGGAGAGGATGGCAAGCCTGGCCTGAATGGGAAAAATGTGAGTTTCTAGAGCAGACACAGGGACACCTACTGAGAAATGTCAGCACGTGTACCCAGACGTACTGCACATGGTACTGCACATGTAGCTGCACATGGGACACACAGACAGACACTTGCTGAGGTGTGTCAACACCCATGTACCTAGCCCAGACCTACATACAGATACATACTGAAATCCACGTCACGTGCACATCGGGCAGCCTCGCAGTGAGTTATGTGGGCATGCTGATTTGTGCCCAGATGGACTGACACCTGCTAGAATAACCCACAGCCACGGGATCAGGTGAAGAGCCACAGACACATATTGAGAGGGGCAGACATACTCGCATGAAGCCACATTGACGGATACTTGGAGACTTGTTGACACAGACACTTCCACCCAGACCAGATATGTGCTAAGACATGGGACCAGGGCCACATGTGGACCTGTGCTGAAACATAATGAGACACACATCCAAGGCTCTGGCATGTGACACGTGCATTCATATCCGCAGTCACTCACCTACATATGGCCACACATGTTGACTTGTACACAGATATTGAGACATAGAGACAATTCTCAAGGCACCAGAGACATGTAGACACATGTCCGCCCTGTGTATACATGTACATGCCCATATGTAGATATGAGTCACAATGTGCAGACCAACAGACACCTACTAAGTGCCACCTATGAGGACATAAGACCCATGCATGGATACACATGCTAACACACACACACACACACACACACCTACACACACACACACACAGATGCATAGATGTGGTATTATATCTAGAAAGCCAGAGATAGAGAACATGTGCAGTTACATGTAGAAGTGAGAAGAACCACACAGGCATGCCCTCAGATGTATAAAGGCTCACTCAAATGGTCATAGGCCGTGCTCCAAGACACAGAGGCTTGGAGTCATAGACACAGACATACAATCATCTGAGACCAGCCAAGCCAGTGTCTTGCAGCCAGACACCAGTGAATTTTGGGGCTGATGTGAATCTTGTGCCCACAGGGGGAACCTGGGGACCCTGGAGAAGATGGAAGGAAGGTAAGACCCCTCGCTTGGAGTCTGTTCTGCCCTCAGAATAGGGCCCTATCTAAAGTACCCTTGTCCTCCACAGGGAGAGAAGGGAGATTCGGGCACCCCTGGGAGAGAAGTGAGTGCTGGAGCCTTCTGCAACCTGACCCATGACCCTGTGATATCTGTGATATATGGTTCCACTCTTTTCTGGGGCCTCAGGGTCCTGATCCTGGCTACATCCCCCACAGGGTCACGAGGGTCCCAAGGGTGAGCGTGGAGCTCCTGGTAGCCCTGGACTCCAGGGTCCCCCAGGCCTCCCTGGGCAGGTGGGCCCTTCTGGCCAGGTGAGTATCCAGGAGGGTCGTTCTAGGACTTGGGAGCGTCGGGGGCCATTATGTTCCCACTGGATACCATCCTGGGATACCATGATCCTATGTGACCTCTTTGTGTTCTCTCATATCTCAGGGTTTTCCTGGGGTTCCAGGAAACACAGGCCCCAAGGTGAGTGTGCATGTGGTGGGTAGGGGGTACGGTGAGGGACTAGTAGGGTTGAGGCATTTCCCCCCACCTCTCTTTGTGATCACTCTTTGTTCTCAGGGTGACCGTGGGGAGAGTGGACCCAAAGGGGAACAGGTGAGGTCCCCACCTTTCTCACATGCCCAGGTAGCCATAGCTCCCACATGGTGCATGCACACATCCCCCAGAAACTGGGTCCAGCAACTTGTCTCTTGGTGTCTCCAGGGCCTTCCGGGAGAACGTGGCCTGAGAGGAGAACCTGGGAGCGTGGGGGTGAGTGAAGCTTAGGACCTGGTCCTCGACTCTTATTTGCATGCCTAAAGGAGCCACCTCTATCCTCTTCCCCTTGCCCTGTGGCCCCATGGGTTCTGTCCTGTGTGTTCAGTCTCCTGTCCTATTGGGATTCCCGTAGTCTACACTGGGGGGACCAGGCAATGGGGGCATGCCAGGGAGGGGCTTCCAGGGCTTTGAGCCACCTCAACCAGCGCTAAAGTGTCCTGTGGGCAAGAGGCCTGGAGAAGAGAGTATGGAAGCTGTTTCTGGGAGCAGCGTGGGGCTTCTCTGAGGGCAGCCCCTCACCCAGCTTGTGTCCCCAGAATGTGGAGCGGTTGCTGGAAACGATTGGCATCAAGGTAGGTTGTTTGGGGGCTGGGAGTGGGGGTGGATGGAGGCCCCAGGGGGCAAGGAGTGCCCACATGGCCTGGCGAGGGCCTGGGTGGCTGCAGGAATGGTCCCTGTTTCCCCAACCCCTTGTTATCACTCAGACATCTGCCCTGCGAGAGATCGTGGAGACCTGGGATGAGAGCTCCGGCAGCTTCCTGCCCTTGCCTGACCGGCGCCGTGGTCCTAAGGGGGACCCAGGCGAGCGGGGCCCCCCAGGCAAAGAGGTGAGTGTCGATCACTCAGTGGGGATGTCCTGTGGACGGTGTCACCCACCTCTAGCGACATTCACTCTTCTGTTCCTCCAGGGACCCATTGGCTTTTCTGGAGAACGTGGGCTGAAGGGAGATCGTGGAGACCCTGGCCCTCAGGGGCCACCAGGCCTGGCCCTTGGGGAAAGGGGCCCCCCTGGACCTCCCGGCCTTGCCGGGGAGCCTGGAAAGCCTGGTATTCCTGGGCTCCCAGGCCGGGCTGGGGACGCAGGGGAGGCAGGAAGGCCAGGAGAGAGGGTGAGCTGGGCTAGCCAGGAAGGCTGGGGATGTGGGGCCAGGAGGGGCTGGGCTCCCCGTGGACGTGACCCCCACCCTGCTATTTGCACCTCAGGGAGAACGAGGAGAGAAAGGAGAACGTGGGGAACAGGTGAGCTGAGAGAGGCTACAGGGGTCGGGACTTCCTGGGTGTTGTGCTGGGGAAGCCACACCGTTTCCTTCTTCTCCACAGGGCAGAGACGGCCCTCCTGGCCTCCCTGGACCTCCCGGCCCTCCTGGCCCCAAGGTGATCAGCCAGCCCTACCCTGGGCCTGTGACTGTTGTTACCAGGAGGCCACCATTAACTTAGGCCCCAGAAACTCCATATGGTGTCTCTAACCCATAATCCTGTGGGATCCTTTAATCTGGGGTGACCCCTCCATCTGTGATAGACACATTTCTCTCCTATGACCTGGTATTTGTAGGTGGCTGTGGATGAGCTAGGTCCTGGACTCTCTGGAGTGCAAGGACCCCCTGGACTCAAAGGCACTAAGGTCAGTGTGTGCGATCAACAGGGGGGCCACTCCCTGCCATGGCACCAGGGTCCAGCTTGACATGTCATCCCTACAGGGGGATCCAGGCAGTGACGGCGACCGAGGCCCCAAGGGAGACAGGGTGAGGCCTGCTAACCCACCATGCTTCCCTCTCCTTTAGGGGGGCACATGAGCAGTGGTGTGTCTATGGGCACATAGCAGTGACCGGGGGCTCAGGACATGGCGTTCTGCTTGCAGGGTGTGCCAGGCATCAAGGGAGACCGGGGAGAGCCTGGACAGAGGGGTCTTGATGGCAGCCCGGTGAGTCTGTGCCACAGGTCACCCATGTGCCTGCACAGGGCTCTTACAGTATTGTCTGGACTGGAGTCTGCACTGCCTGGGACTGTCTGGGGCGGCTGGGATGTGGGAACAAAGAGGATCCATGTGGTCTTAAACCTGTTCTCTTCAGGGTCTACCAGGAGAGCGTGGTGTGGCTGGGCCTGAAGGGAAGCCGGTAAGTGGTGGCAGGAACATCCTGGCCCAGGCTCCTGGGAACAGCTGCCCTCTGCTGGGAGCTGGCTGCTCTGTGCACATGTCACCAGTGACAAGGATGTTGTGCCTGCGTGCCAGGGTGTGAGTGCAGGGGTGTGTGTGTTATCCCTGAGGGTATGGGGTGATCTATGCCTGAGGGGTGGCAGCCTGCACGTGGGCTCCCTAGACAGAGGCCTCTGCAGGTTGGAAACAGGCCCACATGAGGCCCGGATTGAGGCTCAGCAGCCCCCCTTCTCTATCCAGGGTTTGCAAGGTCCAAGGGGGACCCCTGGCCCAGTGGTGAGTATCAGAATCCTCACCCCTCCTGCCCCCATCCTGCCCCCATCCTGCCCCATGCCACAAGGGGCAGTACTGCCTTAGTTTCTCTGGTGGGGTGGGACTGGCTCCGCCTCACCAGACTCCTTCTCTCTCCAACAGGGTGGCCACGGAGACCCTGGACCTCCTGGTGCCCCGGTGAGTAACAGGAGAGCACTGCCTGGTGGGGGTGGGATGGGCAAGCCTTGTTTGTGTTAATCCCCGAGCAGATGACTCTGACTCCCATCTCCTGCTCTTGATACTTTTTTCTAGGGCCTTGCTGGCTCCACAGGACCCCAGGGTCCTTCTGGCCTGAAGGTGAGTATAGGTGTGTGCAGACGTGTGGCTAAAAGGCAGAGGAGGCTCCTCTGAGCCATGTCCACACCAGGATAGCCCCTGCCACCCCCCTGGGTTGTCATCACCCTGCGATGGGGCTAAGCACCAAGGTGCCCCATCCATGTGGGCTTTTCTTATGGGCAGAGGGCTGAGGAGCCTCTTGTCTTTTTGTGGGGTCACAAGGTCTCTCTGTTTTTGGCAGGGGGAGCCTGGAGAGACAGGACCACCAGGACGGGTGAGTGGCCCAGCTCAGGGGTTAGAGTCACAGGGAGCCACGTGGGATTGGAGCTGCCCTGAACTGTTTCTTCCCCCAGGGCCTTCCCGGACCCACCGGGGCTGTGGGACTTCCTGGCCCTCCTGGCCCTTCAGGCCTCGTGGTAAGTGAGGTCCCTGCAGGAACACCGTGTCCTGCCCCCTGGGTCCCACGTTCCCCCATGTTCCCCTTACATCTGACTTGTCTCCTTCAGGGTCCTCAGGGGGCACCGGGTCTGCCTGGACAAGTGGTGAGTCCTGGGGGTCAGGACTGAGCTCCAGGGGGTCAGGAGTCAGTGGGCAGGCCCGTGACAGAGCTCCTCCCTTTCAGGGGGAGACAGGGAAGCCGGGAGCCCCAGGTCGTGATGGTGCCGGTGGCAAAGATGGAGACAGAGGAGCTCCTGGTGTGCCGGTGTGTATTCTGGGGGAGCTTTCTCCAAGCCTGTGATGGGGCCGTGTGCCCGGTCCTGGGCCTAGAGAGTAGGGAGGGCAGCGGCAGCAGGCCCAAGGTGGTGGGGAGGCACTGAGTCCTTCCCATTGCCCTGTCACAGGGGTCGCCAGGTCTGCCCGGCCTTGTTGGACCTAAAGGAGAGCCTGGACCCATGGGGGCTCCTGGACAGGTGATCCTGACCCTGACCCCGACCCTCTGTACCAGCTCCTCTGCCTCACCATCCAGGCCGGCGGGGTGGGGCTGGGGAGAAGGCGGGGGGGCTAGGTAACTCACTGGGCATTCCCCACAGGCTGTGGTCGGGCCCCCTGGAGCAAAGGGAGAGAAGGTGAGTGTGCAGAAGGCCTGGGGGGAGGGACTGAGGGGGGCCAGGGCATCCCACTGACCCTTCTCCCTCATCAGGGAGCCCCCGGAGGCCTTGCTGGAGACCTGGTGGGAGAGCCGGTGAGTGTGGAGCCTCCGACAGCATAGTTCACCCATCCTCATGACTCTGGGCTTTCATAATACGTGTTACATTGGACCCTGCACCTCCTTCCTTGGGTGTCCTCTTTCTGTGCCCCTAATGCCCATGTTGCTTCCTGTCCCCTGTCTCTACAGGGAGCCAAAGGTGATCGAGGACTGCCAGGGCCTCGGGGCGAGAAGGTGAGGCAGACTCAGCCCAAGGGCCTAAGCACTGTGTAGAGGGGGGCCAGGCTGGGTGGCTAGATCCTCTACTACCCTTTCTGTGCAGGGTGAAGCTGGCCGTGCAGGGGAGCCTGGAGACCCTGGGGAAGATGTGAGTCTGGGGTCTGGGCAAGTCAGCTGGGAGTGAGGAGTGCAGGTGTGGACATGAGGGACCATTCCCAGGCCTGTGCACCCTCCAGCATTCAGGGTCCTGCTCCAGGGAGTACACAGGGATCCAGCCTCTTGACTTCCTCCCACCTAGGTGGGGGCGGGGGTGTGTCTTTGCTTCCTTGTGCCTGTCCTAGGTCTTCTGCTCCTCACTGTGTCTGAGCACACGTGTGTGTCCCTGTCTGATGCCCTAGGTCTCCTGTTAATGTACCCCTTTCCCCTGCCACCTCTGCGTTCCATGTATCTGAATGCATGCTTGTGGGCCTGTCTTAGCTCCCCAGGATGGGGCGACATTTGTGTGCTCCTGGGAGCTCCTGTGTGTCTGTGCTCACACCGGAGGTCCCTATGCCTGTGCTTCTGTGTGGGCTCCCCGTGTCTGTAGCCACGCCTAAACTCCCACATATCTGTGGTCACCTCTGGGCTCCCGTGAGCCAATCCTTGCTTACGTGTCTGAGTTCCACATGTGAGCTACCCTGGGAATATTCTTGGGCCGTGTCTAAGCTCTGGGTTCATGTTCCTCCCATCTCAGGTACCGTTTACTTTGCTTTTTTAGGGTCAAAAAGGGGCTCCTGGACTCAAGGGTAATAAGGTATGTGTACCCTAAAGCATCCCTGCTGGGGGTCATGTTCCTGGGACTCGGAGAGCTGATCTGACCCCTCTTTCCCTTGAAGGGTGACCCAGGAATCGGGGTCCAGGGCCCCCTTGGGCCAGCTGGTCCTCCAGGTCTGAAGGTTAGTCGATGCCCCATCACCAGTGGTGTGCAGCAGGCAGGGAGGTGCCTGGAAGTGGGAAGAAGGCATTCTGGGCCTGGTTCTGGGAAGCAGTCCTGTTGGGGCCATTCCTCCCTTTGCTATCTCTGTTCCAGGGAGATGCGGGCCCCCCTGGGCCCCCTGGTGCTCCTGGTGTTGTCGGATTCCCCGGTCAGACAGGCCTTCGTGGAGAGACGGGTCAGCCAGGCCCCAGTGGAGAGCGGGTAAGCGTGCTGGGAGCAGCATGCAGGGACTTGGTGACTTCAGGACTTCTGAATTTGGTAGTGGGTGAGGAGAAGGGGGCCCAGGCCCTGCCTCAGGGGCTCCAGTCTTGGAGGGGCCATAGGGGAGGAAGGTCTCCAAGTCATTCTCTGCCTCTTTTTCTTTATTGTTCCCGTAGGGTCTGGCAGGTCTCCCGGGGAGAGAGGGAGCCCCAGGTCCCTTGGGGCCACCTGGACCACCAGGGTCAGCGGTGAGTAGAAGTGCTCTCTGTCCCGGGTATCTGATTCCTGTGTGTTGGAGTCTGTCCAGGTGGGAACTGGGACACACTGTGTGGCTGGGTATGTGTGTGTGCTTTTGAGGGCATGGGACACTCACCTTACTCTGCCCACAGGGAGTGCCCGGGCCCTCTGGACTCAAAGGAGACAAGGTAGATGGGACAATGCTGCTGGCTCTCCTGTATCCATCACTCCCTCCACCCTCCACTGACCTCCCTTGACCCTCTGTCCCCCACTGATTCCCCTCTCATATCCCTGGTGTCCTGTTGATCTCCAGGGAGACCCTGGAGCAGGGCTGCCCGGGGCCCGAGGCGAGCGTGGGGAACCTGGTGTCCGGGTATGTACTTCCTGCTCTGCAGCCATGGCTCCCTTTACCACGGCTCTTGCCTCTCATTTCCAACTTCTGAGTCAATGAACTCAATGTCACCATCCAGGGTGAAGACGGCCGTCCCGGCCAGGAGGGACCCCGAGGACTCACGGTGGGTCCCATTGGGGAAAGCACCAGTGATGTGACTTCAGTCCCCTGCCTGTGCCCTCTGTGCTGTTGGGACACACTCTGTAGACTTCTGGTTCTTTTTATGTACTCTCTGGTCCTTCATGTCTCCCCTTCCCCTTGGACCCCTTGGTTGTCCCCTACCCCCTGAGCGGTCTCCCCGCTAATGACCCCAAGTTTATTTAGCTCACTGTTGTCTTCTCATACAGGGGCCCCCGGGCAGCCGGGGGGAACGTGGGGAGAAGGTAAGGACACGTGGAAAAGGCCCCAGGGTGGGTGGGGGTGGAGCCAGATCTTGGGACTGTCCCAGGACTTGGGACTCCTCAGTTTGGAGAGATTCACACTCTTCCACCCAATAGGGTGACACTGGAACTACAGGGCTAAAGGGTGACAAGGTGAGTGTGGGCATGCGGGAGGGCAGAGGCAGGGGCTAAGTGTGGTCCTGCGTCCTCTGATTGCCCTCTGTCCACTCAGGGTGATGCAGCCATGGCTGTGGGGCCTCCAGGGCCACGGGGTGCCAAAGGGGACATGGTGAGTAGGTCTGGCTCATGTACAGAATGGGTCTATCTTGGGTGTGGGAGGAGCTCCCGTGGGGGCTGGGCCAGGGAATCTGAGAGCTCAAACCCTCAGATGGTGACAGACCACCAGTCCCTGACCCTCACTTCTGACCCCTGACCCAGGGCGAACGAGGGCCTCGGGGCATAGATGGTGACAAAGGACCTCGAGGAGACACTGGGAACCCTGGAGAGAAGGTACAGAGAAGAGGGTGGGGTACTCTATATAGGGTCAGGAGAGGGTTTCTGTGGGCTGTGGGGGCTCTATTGAGGGTCTGTGAGGAAAAAAGGGGAGGATGGGGGCTTTCTGGGGGTTAGAAGGAGGGGGTTCAGTAGGCTGTGGCAACTCTGTGGAGTGGCTGAGAGGATGGGGGCTCTACAGTGGGCTCAAGGACCTCCATGTGAGGGCGCCAGGGAGCTCTGTGGAATGTAGCTCGAAGAGAGGCCCTCTGGGAACAGACAAGGGGCTTCTTAGGTGTCAGGAGTACTCCAGGTTGGTTCAGGAGCCCCATGGTAGGAAGAAGGGGCAGGGATCCGAGGGCCTGGGATGAGAAGTGAGCCACACTGAGGGTGATGGGTGGGAGCGAGCGCTGCCCCATCTGGCAGGTTCCAGTCATACTTCAAGCCTCCAGCCTGGTGTGGTCCTGATTATGTCCCTCTCCTGGTTACACCCACAGGGCACCAAGGGAGAGCCTGGTGACAAGGGCTCAACCGGGTTGCTGGGAGCTCGTGGACTCACAGGACCCAAGGTCAGCCCTGCCCCAGGCACAGACCCCAAACCACCCGTCACACACATCTGTCTCATGGGTGTCCTCTGAACGTTGGAGGGTTTCCAGCCTCCCTCACTGTTGGCCACGTGGCCATGTGATTACATGGGATTTGTGTGCAGCCTGGGAGTCACTGAGTGGCACGGGGGACAGTCACACTGAAAGGTGGCCCTCCCCCATCTGTGTTTCCTACAGGGTGAACCTGGTGCCGCAGGGATCCCAGGTGACCCGGTAAGATGCCCCTGCTCCCTCAGAGACCCCCTGCCCCACAGGGCCCCATCTCCCTGTGGTGGCCTTTGACCTTATAGTGATCCAGTGGTCTCATGGTGTCCTCATGCTGCCCAGTGCCCCCACCTTCACAGTAACCGCTATGATGTCTCCACCCGCATGGTGACCTCTGCCCATGGAAAATCCTGCTCTTCCATTAGCTCTGGCCTCCAATAGTGACTCTCACCCCTGTGGTGTTTCCTGTTCCTTTCATCCAGAGTGATTCCCCTGGATCCCTCCTGACCTCCCTTGACTCCATATTGACCCCTCTCTCTACCAGGGATCACCAGGAAAGGATGGAACCCCTGGTATCCGAGGCGACAAAGGAGATATTGGCTTCATGGGTCCCCGGGGCCTCAAGGTGGGAAGGGGCTGGGCTTTTTTCCTGGTCAGGAAGGCCTGATGTTGGAGGGCAAGGTATCTGGGGTCAAAGGTCAGGTATCTGGGGTCAGATGTTGGGGTATATGGGATTGAATGTGGGGCATTAGATTAGGGGTTGGAAGGTCAGAGATTAGAGTGTCTGAGGCCAGTTTGGAGAGTGGTTACATGGTCTGGTCAAGGGGTTAGGTGTCTGGAAGTCACTTTTCCATTTCTTTCCCCCCTCCAGGGTGAACGAGGGATAAAGGGGGCCTGTGGCCTTGACGGAGAGAAGGGAGATAAGGTACAGAGGTGATGGGAACATGGGCGTCTGTGGGGCCTGGGGCCTGTCTGACCCTTCTACCTGATTGATCCCTGCAGGGAGAAGCTGGTCTCCCTGGCCGCCCTGGGCTGGCAGGACGCAAGGGAGATGTGGTGAGTGTGGGGCACCCAGAATGGGGAAAGGATGGGTGGGCCAGGGCCCAGCTCATGTTTTCTCTTCTCCAGGGGGAGCCGGGTATGCCGGGCCAGTCGGGGACCCCTGGAAAGGAGGGCCTGATTGGTCCCAAGGTATGGGCCCTCTCGACAATGGACAAAAGGGGGTTAAAATGGGGCAGGGAAGGTCATGGTAGGGTCATGGGGGTTTCATGTCAAGAGGGTTGTGGAAAGTTGGGACACTGGGGGGTAGAGTAGGGTTGGTTTTGAGGTTTCAGGGCGAGTTGGGGTCACAGTGGGGACTTTGGATTAAGGGATGAGAAGTGGAGCAGTGGGGAGAGGTGCATCAGGGCTAAGAGGTCAGTAGGGGAGGCTGGTGTGTGTATATAAAGGAAATAGGTGGAAGCAGGGCAAGGGGTATTACAGTCAGGTCAGGGTCATGGGGATCACAGCAGATTGAAGGTCCTGGGATGGTAGGGTCACAGGTGCTTGGGTCATGGAAGATTGTGGCCATTGGACCAAGGGGCTCATGGCAGTTGAACTGAGGACATCAAGACAGATGGTCTCTCATGCTTCTTTCTGTTCCCAGGGTGATCGAGGCTTTGATGGGCAGCCAGGATCCAAGGGTGACCAGGGTGAGAAAGGGGAGCGGGTAAGTGGAGACCAAGGTCAAGCTAAAGGGACTGTACTTTCTGGAAGTGGGTCCATCTTTGGGGGCTTTGATCACTGACTCTGACCTGTCTCTCCACAGGGGCCCCCAGGAATTGGGGGCTTCCCAGGTCCTAGGGGCAATGATGGCTCTAGTGGCCCCCCTGGGCCACCTGGCAGTGTTGGTCCCAAAGGCCCTGAAGGACTTCAGGGCCAGAAGGTAAACAGCTCTGACCCTGACTCCTGATCCCTGAACCTCCCTGACCCTTCCAATGTCACTGACCTCTGACCCTGCAACCCATCGCCAATACCCTGAGCCTAATGATCTCAACTTTCCTTCCTTCTGACCTCCACTGACTCTGACTGCTCACTCATCCTTGTGTCTGACAGGGTGAGCGAGGTCCCCCTGGAGAGAGAGTGGTGGGTGCCCCTGGGGCCCCTGGGGCCCCTGGAGAGAGAGGGGAGCAGGTAAGTGGGGATTCCTGGGGTTGGGGTCAGAGACTGGGGTGACCTCTGGTGTCCCTAAGATCAGAGGTTACAGTCTGGTCCCATCTGTTGCACACAGGGGCGGCCAGGGCCCGCTGGCCCCCGCGGGGAAAAGGGAGAAGCTGCGTTAACAGTAAGTGTAGGCCTTCGTGGGCTGGGCCCCTGACTCAGCGCTGTCCCCCTGTGATCCCTGCATCATATGCCCTTTGTCCCTCCTGTGATCCCTGGGTTCTTCATGATCCTTGTGGTCTTGTGCTCCCAGGAGGATGACATTCGGGGCTTTGTGCGTCAGGAGATGAGTCAGCATTGTGGTGAGTGGGGCCCAGCCCAGAGCCTCTTGGGTCTCATTCCCATTCTACTCCAGCACCCCTAGACAGGGGCAGGTGGGGTCCCCAGAACTTATGGGGGACCAGCAGTCACAGAGATGGGTGGAGATGGATAGATACACAGGAGGGCATGTATGCTCAGGACAGACATGCTGTGAGGACTTTCCCCAAACGGTGACACGCAGCAAATGTGGGTGGACACACAGTGTTCCTAGAAGCCCAGTGTGGCCGTGTGTGGAGGGGTGGAGGCGGGAGCAGCCCAGTGGGGCTCTGATGGCC
Organism: Panthera tigris; assembly: GCF_018350195.1. Classification (NCBI taxonomy): domain Eukaryota; kingdom Metazoa; phylum Chordata; class Mammalia; order Carnivora; family Felidae; genus Panthera; species Panthera tigris. The sequence goes on along the minus strand of NC_056661.1, from coordinate 17,787,726 downwards.
CTGAGGGGTATCAGAGAGTGAAGCTCCGTCTCCTCCTGTCTCTGCTTCCGTTCCCTCTCCGTGCCTGTCTGTTTCTGACGCTCCCTCTCTTGCCCTTTGTTGGCCTGTTCCCAACTTCTCTTTCGTCCTTTGTCTGTTTCTCCTCTGCCTTTCTTCCTCTTTCTTCCTTCCTCTTTCTCTGCTTCCCACCCTCTCTCTCTTTCTGTCCTGTCGGTCTCTCTGTCACTCTCTCCTGCTGTCTTTCTCTGCCCCGCTGTGTGTGTCCCTCTGTCTCTCTCTTTCTCTGTCCCTTTCCATCGTTGTCTCTTTCTCTCTGTTCTTTTCTCTCTCCCTGCCCTTCTCTGCCCCTTCCAGCCTGCCAGGGCCAGTTTATTGCATCTGGATCACGTGAGTAGTTTTCTGGTATTTTCTGCTCCTGGGACTTTCCTCATGCCAGGTCCCACTGTGTCCATTACCTGGGTTTGCTCAGCAGGGACTTGGCTGGGGTGGCCGCCATCATGACCCCAAGGCCCTGTGCCCCTGCTCCTTGCTCCAGGACCCCTCCCTAGTTATGCTGCAGACACTGCCAGCTCCCAGCTCCACCCTGTGCCTGTGCTCCGGGTCTCTCATGCAGAGGAGGAAGGTGAGGACAGGGGAACCATGGGGCATGTGTGGTGGGACACAGACACATGCGGGTTGCTCATGCATGTAGGGCACATGCCATGTGTATAGGGGCGACATGGAGGGCACAGCATGAACACTGGGCACACACGTGGGAGACCAGCGCTACCCGCCCCACTCTCAGGGCCGGGGTTGGGCAGCATGAACGTGGCCCAGCAGCAGCCTCACTCATAGCACCCCACCCTGTGTGCAGGCGAGGTGCCCCCAGAGGACGATGAATATGAATATTCTGAGTATTCTGTGGAGGAATACCAGGACCCTGAAGTTCTTCAGGATGGCGATGGTGAGAAGGGGGGTTGGCCCAGAGGGACTCAGGGAGGGACAGTAGTGACCCCTGCTGACCTCTCACTGACCCTCAGTCCCTGACTGCCGCCACCCCTGCTGACCTCCTGACCCCCGTTGGCCCTAGACCCCTGCTTGCTTCCACTGGATGAGGGCTCCTGCACTGCCTACACCCTGCGCTGGTACCATCGAGCTGTGGCAGGTGGCACAGATGCCTGTCACCCCTTTGTCTACGGCGGCTGTGGAGGGAATGCGAATCGTTTTGGGACCCGTGAGGCCTGTGAGCGCCGCTGCATGCCCCGCATGGTCCAGAGCCAGGGAACAGGTATGGGCCTACCCCTCCGCCCCGAGAGGGACCTGGACACTGAGCCTACCCAGATCAGGTCTTGGTCGGGGTCCCACGTCAGGACCCCCCTCAGACTGGGAGGCCTGGGACAGACCTCCCCAGACCAAGTTGCTGAACAGAGAACCCTAGCTGTGGAGTCCCCTCCATGCTCCCTCCTCAAGGGTCTGAGTGAGGATCCCCTCTCTGAGGTCAGAGCCTCACTCTTGTGCTCCCAGCTGCCCCACTGACCATCTGTGCACTGCCTCTCCGTGGCCTACGTGCTCGGTGAGGCCAGATGCCTGAAGTCAGCTCCCAACCTGTTCCACCCAGGTGCTGCCCGAAGCTGAGGCCCAGATGATGAGCTGAAGTCCAGCATCCCCTGGTGGACTCCTGTCCCTCCCCTTGGTGCTACAGGCCTGAGTGCATGTGAGCGTGCATGAGCGTGTCCGTTATTTCAGTGACTTGGTCCCATGGGTCTAGCCTTCCCCCCTGTGGACAAACCCCCATTGTGGCTCCTGCCTCCCTGGTAGATGACTCAGTGTGGGGGTGGCTGTGGGCAGTGAGCGGATGTGACTGCATCTGACCCGCCCCTTGACCCAAGCCTGTGATGACATGGTGCTGATTCTGGGGGGCATTAAAGCTGCTGTTTTAAAAGGCCCCTGTTGTGACTGTTTGGGGAGATGGGGATGGCAGGGGGTCTGGTTTTCCCTGGGAGGTCAGTGCTCTCCTGCACGGGTGCAGAGTCCCTCTGTCCAGCCCTGGTCACTGTTCTGTGGCTCTCAGTGTCCAACGTGTCCCCAAAAAGGAGTATACAGAGTGGAGGCTGAGGACATGTCCTCACTGCCCCCCCAGGAGGGGATGAGTCAGAGGTGGGGGGCTGCTTCATGCCGGAGCCGTGCCCAGCTCCTACCTCAGGGGCTGAGAGAGATAAATGGGCCCAGAAGGGGGGAGAGGCCCGACCACAGCACAGCACCGCCTGGTCCCAACCGCAGGCAGCCCCAGCGGCCCCACCTTGCTCCAGAAGAGGCTGCCGCTGGTAGGACTGGGATGGCTCTGGGTGGGATGGGCAGGGCCTTGGGGGCTGAGGAGATCCGGGTATGGGTTATTGGAGGTCTCCAGACGTGGAGTCTCTGGCTGCTTCTCTACCTTGAGGACCGCATTCCTGCCCTTCTTTGTCCACGATCTGCTGCAAGCTCCCTCAGACCTGAGGCTCCCCTTTTGTCCCTCTGTGTTCTCTCCATGCCTTGGTATCCTTATTTTCATCATGCTGTCTTTCTCTGGGGTGGCTCCAGCCTCTTTGTCTTCCAGTCTCCCTCTCTTTTGCTCTGCCTCCATGTCCTCCCTCTCGTCTTTTTCCCTCTTCTCCCTCCCCTCCCCAACTGTATCCATCTCTACATCTAGATCCAGACCTAGCTGTGCTCTCTGTCTCTTTCACTCTCCTTCTTGCTCTCTCCGTCTCCCTGGCCCCTGCTCTGTCTGGCTGTCTTGTGCTTTCATCTCTGTCTCTCTTATCTCCGTCCCATGCCTGGCCTCTCTAATCTCTGCCTCTCTGTCTCCTTCCCTTGGTCTCCCTCTCTCTGTCTGTCTACTTTCCCCGTCTGCATCTGTCCATGCGTCATGGCTGCCCAGAACCCCTGCCCTGAGCCTCTTTTCTCCTCGCAGCCTGACCACGCAATGACCAGGTGGGCTCTGCTGGTGCTGATGATCCTGACGTCGGGCAGGGCCCTGCTTGTCCCCATGACCCCTATTCCAGCCTTCCAGCTCCTCCCTCAGAACCCTCCCCAAGCCACTCCCCGCCCTGTGGCCTCAGAGAGCCCCTCAGCCAGCACCGTGGGCCCCTCCACTGCTTGGGGCCACCCCAGCCCTGGCCCCCGCCCAGGCCCCCGCATCACTCTCTCACTGGATGTCCCCATTGGCCTCCTGCGGATCTTACTGGAGCAAGCCCGAGCCAGAGCTGTGAGGGAGCAGGCCGCTGCCAACGCTCGCATCCTGGCCCATGTTGGCCGCCGCTGAGCCTGAGGGCGGGGGTCACCCTGAATTAGGAGACCTGGAAGGCAGCAGCAGAGCAGGACGCACTACATCTGGGCACAGTGCGCCTGGCCACAGCCCCGTGCAGTCACCACCATGTGGTGTCATATCACAGCTGAGTGCCTCACAGAGCCACAGTTTGTTTGGACAGCCCGGACATTGCCATATCGGGTGACTGCCAAATGGAGTCTTGCCATACCTGGAGCCCCACAGACTTACAATATGTCTGGACAGCTTGGACACTACTGTGGAATGTGACTACCGTGTGGAGTCTTGCCATGTCTGGGTGCCCCACAGTCAAAGAGCAAGAATCTGGACACTGCCAGTGTGGCCACTCTTGTGCCAGTTTTAGGAACCTCAACATAGGAGCCCAGTATTGCATCTCAGACCCATCCACCTAAGACCAGACCTGCAGGTCTTCCCTGCCCCCAACAGGTCACCACACAGGGGAGTGCAGGCTGAGGGTCACATGCATGTTTTGTGCTTCATGAGGCAGCACCCACCCCAGAAGAATGGGGCCGTCACAGGCATCTCCAGGCATGGGTGACCGTATGTGGAAAGTCTGTGGTTGTGACAGCCTTGCCTTGTGGTAGGTGTACGTGTGATCGGTGGGTGCATCTCTGCTGTGGGTGTGTGTGGGTGAGGGGAGGGCATGCGAGGGGGCTGGGAAGAACAGATACTTGTCCCCCAAACCCACATGAAGCACACTCAACACACAGCCAGGCACTGTCCTACCCACAGCCCTGCACACCTGGCCTCGGCCCTTGGACACACATGACTCGGGAGAGAGGAGGCTCGGGCTGCTGGGGCTCCGGTCCAGCCCCATACCTCCTTTGTTGAATTGTCCCAAGCAAACTAAAATTTGCTCACCTTTCCAAGCCTTAGTTTCTTCCTCTGTAAAGCAGAATGATGCCACCAAGCTTCTTGCAAACATTGAGTGATGGTGCACTTGAAGGTTCTGGCATGCAGGAAGAGCTCAATAAATGTAGTGACTGGAGAATGGGATGAGTGAGAATCACAGTCATGTGCACCCAGGCAAGGACAGTCAAGGGTTTGGTCATAGCTGACTATGTTGCCCCTCTGCCCACTCCCCTCCACCCCTGCCCCATTTCACCCACCCGGTTCCTTGGTGTAGAAGGAGTAGGTTTTGCCTAATCTCACACCCCCAGCTCCATTGCTGGGCTAGAGATGGGGCTGACCTTCTGAGCAGTGTGGACAGGCTTGCCTGCAGATGGGGCGGATACCCTGGGTACTGTAGACAGCTGCAGCTGGAGACGAGGGCAGACACTGGGCAGTATGGACCGCTCTGCCTGGAGAGAGAGGCCACACGGGCAGGAGTTTGGCTGCCTGGGGTGGGGGCACTGTTGATCTCTCAAGTTGTGAGCAGCCTCGGGGGGCGGGCCCAGGGCGTGGCCGGGGAGGCGGGGCCACGGGGCACACCGAAGCTCCCTCACGAACCCGGAGGGCGGGGCTGCCTGGCTCCAGGCTGCAGGGGGGCAACGGTCCGGGGCCAGTTCGCTTTCAGTATGGACAGAGGCACGGAGGGAGGCAGCGCCCTGACGGACCCCGGGTCAGGGAGCAGTAGGCGGGGTAGGCACCGGCGGCGGGGCGAGGGTGGGGGGATTGGGGAAAGACCAGGGCGCAGTGGGGGTGGTGCTGGAAGGGGTGCGAGAGTGTTGGGTGTCTCTCTAGCTGTAGGGGTGTTCTGAGGGGGCATCAGCCTGTCGGTGGCAAGGAGGAGGGGGAACCCTGTTGCCGTGCAGGGGAGTGGAGGGGCTGGGCCAAGGGGGAACTATAAATAGCTTCTTCCTGCAGCCCAGGGAGAGGGACAGCCAGCTGGAGCTGCCTGAGGCCCTCCCGCTCTACCCTTTGCTGGCCTCCCAGGGGGTCAGGTTTGTCCAGGTCCCCCTCAGGGGTCACACATCAGTTTGGGGAGGCCCAGAAGCTCATTTGGGAAATGTTTCGTATGAAGTGGCTTTAGCCCTTAAACCAGGATTTCTAGGGCACCTACTGTGTGCCTTGTGTGGGTCCTGAGCTGCTCTAAGCACCTACTGTGTGCTCTATCCTGGTCATGAACCTCTCTAGCCCTTACTGTGTGCCTTGGCTGGCAATGAATCACTCTGAGTGCCTACTGTGTGCCTTGTGCCAAACTGCAATCAGCAAGTGCCGACCACAGTTCACAGGCTGCTTGGTCACATGGCTCCATACCCACAAGCTGGAACCTCACACCGTCTGTGAGCTCTGGGCCCAGGGAGACACTGGGGATGATCCTGGGCTTGAACTGGCTGGACGAAGCTGGAATTCCTGGGAACCTTCCAGTGGCACAGAGGGAAGAGGAGGAGGGAAATAAAGGGGAAAGGAGGCAGTAGAGAGCAGCGGGCTCTGCAGCCTTCCTGTCTGTGTAGGCCTGGGTGCAGGGCTTGCTAGTGTGTGTGCACGTGTGGCTCTGTGTTCATGCTTCCGTGCACTGGCATGTGGGGCTGTGTGGCATTCACTGAGGTCCCTGGGCCTTTATGCTGCAAAGGGTGGCTTGACGGTCTGGCCGGGACTGACCACCAGATACAGGTTTGGGGAAGAGTTTAAGCAGCAACAACTGAGGATCGAGGACTTCAGCCAACCTGTAGCTTGTAGCCTGGGACACTGGAGAGAGGTCTAGTGGTCAGTGCAGAGGGCACCACGGGAGCCAGCCAGGACCAGGCCAGGCAGGTTCATAGAGAAGGGGGGAGACTGAGCAGGACACATTCACACATGAGTGCACGCCGACATCCCAGCACACTTTCCACCCCGTCACTTTGGGATGGCTCCAAGGAAGGAAAAGCCATGAAGGCCAGCTGTTCTCTTGGACATCTACTGATGCTGTAGGAGCAGAAAGCCAAGAGAGCATTTCAATGGAAGGAACAAGCCAGAGCCCAGGGGTAGGGGTAGGAAATGTGGTGATATGGAAGGTGTGGGAGGTGAGGTTTTAAAGGGCTGGGAGTTCATCTCAGTCTGTCCTGCACTGTGGGCTGGCTCTGTGACCCCGGACCCTGCTCTCCTCCCTCAGTTTCCTACCTGAGAAATGGGTGGGGAGACAGGAGCATTCTTAGAGCAGAGGTAGACTTTGACCTTGGGGAGGGGCCCCAGCAGGCTCCTCCTGCTGGTGACCTGTGGCCTCCCACTGGATGTTGGGACTTGGGAAGGTGTGTCTGGGTCAGCCCAGGGTCAGACTGTTTGGGGAAGAGTGGGAGGTAAGAGTCATTGCTCTTCCTGGGAAGTCAGGCTCAGACTGGGCTTGGGGACAGCTTCCTCGAAATGGCCCTGGCATCCTGCCCTGCCCTACCCCCTACCCCCAGCTTTTGACTAGCATCCCAGGAGGGGTAAGGAGGAGAATGGGCAGGCAGAGGAGGTGCTGGGTGTCTGTGGGTGCTAGAGTATGTAGCTGGGTGCTAGAGTATGTAGCCTTTGCAGTGAATGCTGGGGGTTGGATAGGGTGTGGGCGGGTGGTGACAAGGTCTCTGAGGTCGAGGTGACCCCAGGATGGCCTTGGCAACGGCTCAGAGACAGACCGGAAGATTGGCTGTGCCAGGAACCAATGAGTGGCTTTGGAGAAGTAGGAAGCAGGTGGGTGGTCACAAGGGGCATCAGGAGCCGCATATGAGTGTGTTCAGAGCTGCCCTGGTGTGAGGTGGAAGGAGGTGGGAGGTGGACGCTGCAGAGAGAGGATGAAAGAGGAAGTGCTCAAGTCTGTCTGGGGCGGGGCATTCCTCTGGGGGTAGGCAGCTAAAGCTGGTTTCAGGAAGGATCTAGGTGGGCTTCCACCTCCCCATCCATCTCCTGTGAAGTGGGCAAGACATCTGTATCAGAGTTATCTTAAGGGTCCTTGCCAGGCTCTGAAGTGCTGGGTGGAGACAAGTGGGTGGCAGGGAGGTCAGAGGGAGGGGATGCTGCTCCCCTGATGCACTGGGCGGAGCCTTGTTCTCCATGTCCCTAGCACCTGGCTCCTGGCTAGGGAACACTTTGGGCAGAGAGAACCTGAGAGTGCCATGATCCTGTTGGGGGGTTTTGTGGAGGACATCGCTAGAGGGCAGTGTGACCCAGGTTTGAGCAGTGTCAGTGGGGGTCCCGGGACAGAAAGTGTACAAAACTTTGAGAAACTGGGCTGAGGAGACAAAGGAAAGTGACCCAGGGTTCCTGAACTTCTGGATTTCTCCCTTGCCCCCTGCTTCCACTGCATTCTTAGAGACGGGAGGGAGATAAATAATATAAATATCACTGATGTGCTTTAAAATGGATTTCTCAGACACTGACACATTTAATAAATACCAGAATCTTGTAGGTTGATGATGCCTGCATTCTGTTTTCCTGATGGAGAGACAGAGATTCACTTAAAAAATATGTAGATTTACAATTTAAAATTTAATTGGTAGAGATGAAATCCTGGCAGAAGTAAGATACTGCCAGGGAGCTTGGTTAAAAGGTCCTGCTCATGTGTTCCAGGTGGGCCAGAGTTTTAGCCTGAGCTTCCCACTAGCCAAGGTAAAAAGAGGAAACATAATCAATTTTGAGATTTGTCCCGTGTCCCTGTCCATGAGATAAAGAAACTTCCAGCGCGGTTGAGTCGGTCGCTTCAGTGGGCGAGGGAAGAGTCCTGGGGCTTGAGAGAGGGTCGAGAGGGGACCGGACGGACGCAGGGCTGGCGGGCGTGGCAGCTGACAACTGGGATTACGCAGGAGTCACCAGACAGGTCCCGAACAACTGAGACCTGAGGATCAAGCAGGCCCTGCCCCCGGGCATGCAAATCCCTTCCGCCTAGGGAACCGGAGGTCAAGGGTAGCAGTGAGCAGAACCCGGGTCCCGGGGGGGGGGGGGGGGGGGGGGGGGGGGTTGGGGGGGGGAGGGGGCAATCTATGCAGGCGAGGCCGTGGGTGAGGCCAATGCGTATCTGAGTGTACGGTTGGGTGTGCCGGGCTAGAGCCTCTGCACATCCCGGGCTAGAAGCTGTGGGGAGCTGGGCATGCGCGTCCTCGATCCCGGCGTTTCTGGCGAGCCTGCTGGGTCCAAAACCGGCTGGCAGTCGAGTTGGGCATGCGTGGTCGGAGGCCAGCCCTCTTCTGTTGGGGGTAGGGCCTATTTGTTCTGGGGAGGGGCCTGGGGGAGTTGGATTGGCGTCTGCACGGCTCGAGGAGGGGCGGGGCCGAGGGGCGGGGCCTCGAGTGGCCCGAGGTGGCCTGGCTGCTGGGTCGCGGTCCGCGCAGTCCGACTCATCCCATCCCGGGTATGGCGTCCCCACGGGAATTGACTCAGAACCCCTTGAAGAAGATCTGGATGCCCTACAGCAATGGGCGACCCGCTCTGCACGCCTGCCAGCGCGGTGGTGAGGCGGGGTCCTTGGGGAAGGGGAGGGCGGCGCATCGGGATGCGTGGATAGGGCGGCCTGGGCAGTGGTCTGCCATGGAGAGGGGGCCAAGGGCAGGTGGGAAACCGGGGACAGATGGGGCTGCCGTGACTGGTGGTAGAGGAGCAGGAACAGGCCGGGAGCCGGGCACAGGTGTGGCAGAGCAGGGGGAAGAGACATGTATATGGCCGCGTCTACGCTCGCTAGGGGCTAGGTCTGGCCGCCATCACCTCTGGCAGGTACTCACTAGGTCAGGGCAGGGGAGGATTCGGAGCTTCGTCCTGCCCTCTCTGCAGGCCAGAGAGTGTAGACCGGTTCTGAGCTGTGTTGGCCTTATGGAAATCATTTGGCCTCTCTGAGCCCAGAAGTTTCAAACGCCCAAGGGTGGGCCATTCCTCCAGTGGGAGGAAGGGTGCTCCTTGGACTTAACTACCCACTTCTGGGTCTAACACTGAGCTTTGAGAGGAATTTCAGGGAAGTGCAGTTGTGTTGAGGATGGAGAAGGTGAGAACACTGTCCCATATGGACCTGTCTTTGTGTTCATGGCTGTATATGCATCCAGATGGGGTTGTGGGCGAATGGTAGGGTTGGAAGAGAAAACATCCAGGAGACATGCTGAAATCCGTGGAATTGTTAATGAATTGTTACCGCGGGGCCTGCCTTTCCTGGGATCCCGGTGTTGAATCCACTTTACTTGACTTTCTATTTGTCCTTACATGAGTCTGCAACCGCTTATTGCCAAGAAAAACAAAGGCTGGTTTTTTGTTTTGTTTTTTTTTTTAGGAGTAACCGAAACATTATAATGAATTTGCAAATTGGCAAGGACCTCAGAGAACATCTAGTCCAACTCGTGGTACAGATATAGAAAAGGAGATCAGGAGATTGTGTGTTGTGCTAGGATCTCCTTGTACACCTTGATGTCTGCTTGGGCATAATAAGGGAGGGAGAGTGCCCCGTGCTTGTTTTGCTTTGGGCCAGCCTGGGGGCTTTTTGACCAAGGTGTGAGTCCTGTAGGTGGGCTGTGTGTATCTCTTACTGTACTGGGTCCTGGTATGGGGTGGTCATGGTTTTGACCAGACATTCTGGTGGGTCATGGCTCTAATCATGATGTAGGTCCTGGTAGGAGGCTGAGGTGGTGGTCAGTCTCTTAGCCCGGGGGCCATGGCTTTCCAGTCAGTACTCAGTCTGACTGGCTATGGCTCAGTACTGAGTCTATGGCTACACCCTAGACATCCCTTCTTCCAGACTTTTCTGGAGGGACCGAGGCCAAGGCCTCTTGCTCTTGTGCTTCTAGCCAGTCTGCATTAGGCTGTATTGTCCTAACAAGGGGGTGGCTGCTGTTACTACATAAAGGCGAAGGAGTCACAACCTGGGCTTTTGGAGGCAGGAACACTCCAGCCACATGGTAGCTCAGCTGTGTGACCTTGGGCACAGAGCTGACTCTCTCGGCCATGGGTTCCTCATCTGTGGGATGGAGGCAGCCATCTCCCTACTCCCAGAAGCTGCCAGGGGCCCCCTCAGGAGGAGGCGCTTGATAAGAGGCAGCAGGTGGCTCTGCCATTTCATCACCACTTTGCTTCTCTGTGTGTCAGAGTCAGGAATTGAAGCATCAGCCCTGAGCCAGCCCCCATTCCAGGTGGCAAAGATGCTGCGACCCGTTGGGGAGGGGTCTGTGTTTCTCCACACTCCAAGTATGCAATGAAAATGTGGCTCTGGTCTGAGCAGAGGAACTTGTGCCATGGCACTGTCTCAGGGTGTTGCAGCGGGTGGGATTCTGGACTGTCCCAGAACAGGAGAGCTTCCTGGAGGAGGAGGCACCCAAGAAGCCAAAGATGAGACCTGCAGATTGTGTGGTGGTTTGGTCCCCAAGCAAGGGTCCCTGAGTTCACAGCAGGGAGTAAGCCAGGAGGGAACATGGAACCTGTCTGGGCAGCACCTCCAGTCCCTAGAGACTGTTCATGCGGCATTGTACCCTCTACATGGTGGACTTATAACTTGATGGAAGACCACAGGAGACCCCCCTCTGAGGGAGGGGGATGGGTAGAAATTGACTTGATCACAGGGCTTTGTGGAGAAGAGGATATAGGGCCTACGGCTGATCTGTGCTGTGTAGTGGGTTGGCTTTGGTGTATAGTCCCTGGCTCCTGAGGGCACCACAGGCTGGTTGGCTGTGCTTCCTCCACCCCCACTCTCCATTAGCAATTCTTCTTTCGGTAAAATTCAGAGCTAGGCCTGGAAGTTGTTACCTTCTTCAGCATTGACCCCTCAGCTCAGACTTGGAGGAGTTCTGGGGGCAGGTGGGGCAGGGGATGAAGAAAGGAATCAAAACATGGCAGAAAGGACAGTACTTTTGATAGCTTTTATTTTATTTTATTTTATTTTATTTTATTTTATTTTATTTTATTTTATTTTATTTTTTAAGAGAGAGCACGAGCGTGCACACATAAGTGGGGAAGGGACAGAGAGGCGTGCCCAGCATGGAGCCTGATTGGGGGGAGGGGGGCTCAATCTCATGGACTGTGAGATCATGACCTGAGCTTAAATCAAGAGTTGGATGCTTAACTGACTGAGCTACCCAAGTGCCCCTATGATAGCTTTTATTAACAAAAAGGTAACAAGACTTTTCTTTTTTTTTTAATGTTTATTTATTTTTTATTTTTATTTTTATTTTTTTTAACATTTATTTATTTTTGAGACAGAGAGAGACAGGGCATGAACAGGGGAGGGTCAGAGAGAGAGGGAGACACAGAATCCAAAACAGGCTCCAGGCTCTGAGCTGTCAGCACAGAGCCCGACGCGGGGCTCGAACCCACGGACCGCGAGATCATGACCTGAGCCGAAGTCGGACGCTTAACCGACTGAGCCACCCAGGCGCCCCAATGTTTATTTATTTTTGAGGGAGAGAGACAGAGTATATGCGGGGGAAGGGGCAGAGAGAGGGAGACACAGAATCTGAAGCAGGCTGCAGGCTCTGAGCTGTCAGCACAGAGCCAGACATGGGGCTCGAGCTCACAAACCATGAGATCATGACCTGAGCCTAAGTCGGACGCTGAACTGACTGAGCCACCCAGGTACCCCAGGTAGCAAGACTTCTGGGCTAAGGACAGGATTGGTGCATGCACGGGACAATAGGAAAGATGACTTTCTGTCCCCTCTGAACAGGACAGTGATGCCAGGCTGCTTTATTTTAAAGAGTACTCCCTTCCCCAGCCTGCCTCAAGGAAGTAGGAGCACGTGCAGTTCAGGAATCAGTTCTGGAACCCACTCAGGACTTGTGGCTGCCCCTGAGGTGACAACGCCAGAAAGTCATCCCTGTGTTGCACTAGGCTTATGTCGGGCCTCTTGACTCCTGGGGCTCCTAAGGCCTTAAGCAAATTTATAGGAAAAGAAATCAGCGAGGTAAGTCGAATCGACATGTCTGCAGATTTCCCTCTGCACCCGCCTCGTGTTCTAAACGGTGCGTTCTGTTGTCTGGTTGCTCGGGACTGAGGTTCTTGAGGGCCCAGAGCTGCAGGTCCAGCTGTGCACCCAGCTCACCTGGCGCATATGCTCTCTGTTCAGGCGCGGTGGTGGGTTCCCTCTTGTGGGCCTCAGTTTGCAGATTCTCTACTGCTAGCACTTGCTTATGTTTTGCTGTTGTAAACAGAGCTATTGTGAATACACTTGTACTTTGATCTTTCTTTGGGTCATTTCCTTGGGAGCTTATCTTGAGGAACAGAGATGGTAGGTAATTTATTGCTCTTATTCTGCACCCAGCCCTGGTTTACTGCCCTGCCTGCCCACCATGGCTGTGCATGGGGCCAGGGGATGCTGTTACCAAACACTGGGAGAGGAGGCCGGGAGTTTCTCTGGGATGGGAGATGTGAAGACGGACCCTGAGGTGGTGGGAGAGCCCTTCAGGGAGCAATGGGAAGGAGTGGAGCAGGCTGGCTGCAGGTTTCCCCCATAGTTAGTAGCTGATTCACTGCTCTTTGGTTGCTTGAGAGCCTGGCCAGCAATTGTGCAAACAGCACAGGCCATCGTGTCGCTGGGCCTCAGGATGCAGGGTCTTGCTTAACTTGCTTTTCTCTCTCCTTAGCCAATGCTGAGGTTTTTCTGCAAGCTCACTCTTGCTCACTGTCATCCTGTGTTCCGTGGGATCCTCTCCTTCTCTCCCCTGAGGCTCACAGTTTGGGTCACATTTGCCCAACGGTCATGTGCAGGAGCGATGGAGCCCCGACTGGCAAGCAAAGCCCTTTACTTCTCTGCAGGGCCTGCCTGGAGACGGACAGGTGCTTCTGTGCCCTAAGTCTGAAGGGCAGTCTGTGCTAAGGTGCACTTGTGTCCTTAGCCGGTGTGCTGCCAGGGCTGGGCAGAGGGCACAGGTTCCCAGACATGCTCTGGCTTTCACATGGAATAGTGCTAGACCTCACTGAGGGATTGTCATCCCATTTTACAGGTGAGGACACCAAGCCTCAGAGTTGCCAGTAATTGTCAGAGTCAGTATAGGAACCCAGACCTGTCTGACTCCTGACCCCTAGACAGGGCTGCCCCTAGGGCCTCTGCACTCCAGCTCCAGTGGGGGAGACAGCTTGAGGGGTGGGGCCCAGTGATCTGTCCAAGGACTACCAGGTGAAGGCACTTGCAGAGCCTGGGGCAGTGACAGGTCCCCACACGGGCCCTCTGTCTGTCTGCTGTGGTTTCACATGGCCCAGGTGCTGAGGACAATGAAAGGAAAGCTTCCTCAGGTTTCTGAGGTGAGGCTACACTGAAAGCTGAGACGGGTCACGTGAGGCTGGCGGTTCTGCTGTCTTGGTGTCTGTCCTAGTGGACCAGGGTTTGGGGGTGCTGTGTCCAGACCTGTCCCCGCCTCCAGCCTTGGCAACTTCTCTGGCTGCCACACTGACCCGGTGACACGTGGGATGGTGGGGGGTGGGCTATCGGAGGGTCAGTCCTTGTGGACATTGGTCTCAGCCCCTCATGGCTCTCACCCCAGGGGATTTCGAGAAGCCGCCCCTCCCCCCAGCCTGCGCCCATAATTTTTGAGCATCAGTCCTGTGCCAGACCCCATGGTCCTGAATGGCTCAGATACTGCAAGGCTGCTCTTATTTCAAGTGATCAAATGCAGGGGGCGGACTTGTGGGTGAGGTGACCAGGACTGAGGGAGAGAGAGGGTGCCAAGGCAGTGCAGAGGTGTCTTGGAGGAAGGGTTCACTGAAGAAGCAGCTTTTGAGCTGGGCTTTGTACGATGAGGCAGGCAGGAAGGGTAAGCAGTGGGAATGGGCTAGTGGGAATGCTGAGTGACTGCTAGGCTGGGGTGCGGATTCCTGGGTGACAGGTGGCGCGTTGAATACCCTCTGGGCTTTGGCTCTGTCCTGCATGTTCATTCAGGGGTGTGGCACATCCAGCTTTATATCCACAGTGCACATCTGGATCAGGGGCTGGTGAGATTCTGCTGTATCCGCTGGAGCCCAGACAGGCCTGGGCAGTGGGGCCATGCCAGTGGTGGCTCGAGACCAGGGTATGAGGCCAGAAGGCCTGGAGGGCACATCTGAAGTCCTGTGCCAGGAGCAGAGGGAGGGGCACACTGGGAGGGGTCCCAGCTCTTGTCTGACACCAGCTCCTTGCCTTTCAGTTTGCATGACCAACTGCCCAACGCTCATTGTCATGGTAGGCCTGCCCGCCAGGGGCAAGACCTACATCTCCAAGAAGCTGACTCGCTACCTGAACTGGATTGGCGTGCCAACGCGAGGTGAGACTTGGCCTCGGCTTCCAAGGGGGCTTGGGGCTTTGTGAGGGGGAGGGGAGAGGAGGAGAGAAGGCGGGTCTGGGATGTGTCAAGGGCAAGAGCTGGGGCTGCTGCTGTGTGAAAGATGAACCTTTCTTTCCCCCAGAATTCAACGTTGGCCAGTACCGCCGGGACATGGTCAAGACATACAAGTCTTTTGAGTTTTTCCTTCCAGACAACGAAGAGGGCCTGAAAATCAGGAAGTGAGTGTATGTATGTGTGTGTGATGTGTATGTGTGATTGTGTGTGTTTATGGAGAAGGCCCTGGAGCCCAGGTGCCGATCATGACTAAGCTGCTCCTGAGCCCTGGCCTTGCCCTGCCCCCACTCGGCTGTGATAGGGCTAGTCTCCTGACCATCTCAGGATGTGGTGGAGCTGAGGATGTGTTGGATTTTGGAACAGTGGGAGAGGGTGTGTGGCCTCTTGGTAGTTGGCCCTGCCCTGGGGTTCGTGAACTCTTAGTAAGGACATCCTGTGGGAGGGGAAGAGGGGGCTTCAGGGAGATGCAAGGGGCTTAGCCAGGGCCAGTCAAGGGCTGGCTGCATAGAAGCCTCTCAGCTTGCTTACCCCAGGCCTTCCATGGGGATGACCTCTAGTAGGGAGGGAGGCCCGAGTAGGTGCAGGGACACAGGCCTCAGGGATGGGGCAGAGTGGGAGCGGGACTACCTCCAGGCAGCTTCTCACAAAGCCAGAAGGATCAGCCCAGAACCGTGGCCTTCCTTCCCTTGCCCCAGAATAAACTGTATACTTGGAGGATGTTTGGCATGTGCTTGGCATGTTCTTGGCATGTGTAGGGTAGGCCGTGGCTTTGCTTTCATGTGGCTCAAACTTCACACTCTTGCTCTTATTCACGAGATGGGAATTTGCATGTGACACTCAGACTTGAACCGAGAACACCAGCTGGTGGTCTGAGGAGCTATGCTGCATTCTTTTCGGCAGATGTCAGCTGAGGGTTCAAGAAGCTTCCTTGCCCTTGCTCTGGACCCAGCCATTGTGGTAGGGCATTTAGCAGAGGTCTGCCCAGCTGTAGTGACCTCTCCAAATCAAGTACCGGTCCAGGCCAGAAGCTACTGAGTTGTTGCCCAGGCCTGGATTCTAGGCTGCCTGCTCTGTCTCTGGCCACCAGGGGGCAAGAGCTCTTCGCTGTGGCGCTTGGCCCCTCCCCAGGGTTTGCTCTTGGGCCAGCGGGGCTGGGCCAGGCTGCTGCACCAAGAAGGTGGGGGAATCTGACATTTCAGGCCTGTGGCCGAATTGTGCGTCAAACATGAGACTGGACCCTTTGGTGAGCCTGACAATAGGGAGGGGAGTGATATTTGAACCCCTGCTGTGTGTTGGGTGCATGCTGCCCATTATCACCGCCCCTTCCCATTTTACAGATGAGGAAACTGAGGCTCAGGTGTCTCATATAAGATAACAAGTTACTTCAAAGAGCCCAGACTTGAATCTAAGCCCATATACCACTAAAAACTGTTGTGTCCATCTTCTAGTATTACCCAATTAGTAGGTCAGAGATCGTATCAAATGCAGATTCTACAGCATCCTCAAGCCGTGGGCACTGACTAGCTTGCCTGATCTTTCCTTCAGTGGGTGCTGGCACCTTACTCTCCCAGATGTGGAGACCAGGTCTGAAAGTGATGGTATTTTAGGATCACGCAGGGTTTGAATTTGAAGCCAGGCCTGTCTGAATCCAAAATATTTGTGGGAACAATAAGAGAGCTGGCACTCCTAGGGCTCACCGGTAATTCTGCTCAGGCTGCCAGTCGAAGGTAGGCGTATTGGGATTAACTGAGATGGGGAAACCCAGCCTCGGAGTGGTTGGGGAGCTAGTCCAGAGTCACCCAGCTGGAACAGAGGCCCCAGCGGTAGCAGCTGGGGGCAGGTTCACATGGGCCTCTCTGCAGGCACACCCTCTGCCTATTCCTAGAAACCCTCCCTTCTGGATCTAAAGCCTGGGTCTGTGCTACAGGACCATTTCCCAATAACCAGCCCCGAACGTCCCACAGCTAACTGGCAAAATAGAAGAATCAGACTTTTTAAAGTGGGAAGCCTGAGAAGAGAAGACTGTATTTCCCAGAGGCCTAGGTTCTTGTATATCATCGAGATCCCTGGAGCTCTACAGCATTGATGTCTGTCCCTAACACTGGGCACAGTGGTCTCCTACTACACACGAGCCCATATGGCGGCCGTGGGCGCATGCACATTTGTCTGACAATTCAGTTCAGTTCTTTTTTTTTTATTTTAATTTTTTTAATGTTTTTATTTATTTTTGAGAGAGAGAGAGAGAGAGGGAGACACAGAATCCAAAGACAGGCACGAGGCTCCAAGCTGTCGGCACAGAGCCCAATGTGGGGTTCAAACTCGTGAACCATGAGATCACGACTGAGCCACCCAGGCGCCCCAATTCAGTTCAGTTCTAACACTATCTATCTGGAGTTAGCATCAGTCTGCATAGGTTAAGGGCTCAGTCCCACAGACTGTCCCCACTTTACACTCACACCCCCATCCTCTCAGGCTCCCAGGCCGTTCCTCCCACATTTCCACTGGAGCCCTGAGATGTACGTGGTGCTGCCTTAGCCAGAGCAGCCCACAGATCTCAGCCCAGAGCATGGTGCTGAATGCAGGTGGCCAGAAATGGTTCCGGCAACGCCAACTTCCCAGACTCTCAGAATTCAGGTTTTTGGGCGTGCAAAAGCTTTTTGAAGTGTTAACTAAAAGACCCACTGGGGCACAGAAAGGTCACCAGGAGGCATAGGAACAGAGCTCCTCCCAGTGACCTGGACTCGGCTCTGCCACCAGTTTCCCCATGACCCCAGCAGGCTCTCTCCTGCTCCGCTTGGCCCGTGCCTCCATGCACGGGCACAGTGGCCTGGCCCGGTGGAGGCCCTGACAGCACAGCCCTTTGATGCACTGGGGGTTTACGTGCAAAATCAGAAGATCAAACAAATGGAAGAAGATCTAATTTTATTCTTACGTCAGACAAGATAAAAAGAAAGAAAGAAAAAGAGGAAGAAGGAAAGAAAGAAAGAAAGAAAGAAAGAAAGAAAGAAAGAAAGAAAGAAAAAGAAAGATCAAAATGATTTATCTAGCTGCAGACCTTGTGGGAGAAACGGATAAAATTAGGAAGATCCTTATATATAGCAGTATATTTAGCCGCAGTAAACCAAGAGGCTGAGATGTTCTGAAGGCAGTATAACCAATGGTCAGTCATGGGGAAAGTTTCACCTTCCACAGGGCCAGTGGACATGGTGCAAGAGGCAGAGACACAGCGTCCTCCTCCAGGAAGGGTAGTATCACGTGTTTTCTCTCCCAGGAAAGAAAATTGAATATTAAACGTAATGTTGCCCTGGGGACCAGCGATAGTGTCTTTTGTCTCCCCACCGCCAGCCCCCAACAGTCACATACGAGGAAATGTCTGGTTTTGAAAGTGCTTATTTTGATATCAGGGGAAATGCATGACACTTGGAAGTCATGCATATGGCAAAATGGCAGCCTGGATTTGCGCACAATGAGATGAGAAGAGAAAGCACAGAAAAGTGGTATTTTAAAAACTATTCCCAGTGGCCAGGAACACGTAGCCTTTCACTTATAGGAGCAGAGTTCACAAAAGCGCTGAAAATTACCCGAAGGAAAGAGAAATCTTGAGAAGAGAAGGGACCCCAGGGACTGTGCCCTCTCTGGTCTGGGGTAGAACATATCCCTGACCTGTTGCCCTCCTGCAGCCAGGGTCGGGTGCTGGGCTGACCCTGTGTTTTTTCTTCTGAAGGCAGTGTGCCCTGGCGGCCCTCCGTGATGTCCGGCGGTTCCTTAGTGAGGAGGGGGGACATGTGGCGGTGAGTGTAACACCCTGGTGACTTCTGCGAGTGACATTTGGGAGCCTATATACATCTAGCCCTTTGCTCATCAGGAATCCAGAAGGGAAGTCAGGGTGTGTGTGGCCCCAGCTGCCCCTGGGCTCCAGCCCTTGGGCGGAAATCTACAGCCACCATGTAAGAGGAAGCTAGAGGCTGGTTGTGTGCTGGGAATTTCCCTCTGGGCTTGTGGTTGCATTTGATCCTGTAGGACTTCCTTCTGAATACTCACATTATTGGCCACCACATGTGGTAGGTCATGTTACCAAGTCTTTAGCAAATGTGATTTCTCCTGGGGTGGGGAGAATCCTGGCCCGTATTTAGTGGCTGTTCTGGGAGCCAGCCAAATCCTGGGTAATGGAATTCCCCTGTGTGTTGGCCCCTCCTGTCAGGTGGATGGGTGGGACACAGTTGAGCAAGGGTGTCTGTTGGAAAGGGCCCTACCCTAACCCTATGCAGTCAAACACAGGGGCTGCTTTTTCCTTCCCTTTTCCTCTCGGAGACGTGCCTCCCACAGCTCTTCATCCTCCAGCTCCATCTGGATCAGTTGCCTTCTCAGTCTGTGGTACCCTGGGAATTCCCTTCTGACTCCCGAGTAGAAGGCCCTGCTCTCGGACCCTGTGTCTTCTTTTTCCTTGTTTACTGACTTGTTTTGTTGGAGCACATCCTCCAGTAGCTTCCTGAGAAAGGTACTTAGGAAGTACATCACATGAGACCTTGCATGTCTGGTAATGTCTTGTTTTATCCTTATAGTTGATGGTTGGGTGTAGGTGGGAGGTATTTTTCCTTTAGAATTTCCACAACATTGCTCTGTTGTGTTATGGCTTCTAGAATGGCTGTGGAAAAGTCAGACGGCATTCTGATTTGTTGATCTTCCTAACAGTTTCATCTCTTGGAGGGAAGTGGAGATGCTCATGGCCTTTTCTCTGGGGAGAACTTTAGGGCCTTGCCGTGGGTCCTCTCCTCCACGCTGGGTCCTGGGGTGACTTTTCCAATGGGAAACTCTTCTTTAACAGATCAAGAAATTGTTGTCTATTAATTACTTTGATAAACCACTCGACCACTTTCTGACAGTGATTTGCCATTCCACTCCCATTTCCTGAGCTGTTTTTTCTAGAACTCCTGGTGGCTTCATGCTAGGCTTGGGCCCTAATTTTATCTTTTTTCTCCTTATTTTCTATGTCTGTCATTCTTGTTCTATTTTCAGGGAGACTTTCTCAACAAGCACTTTACCTTATGAGCATTGGGTTGAATTTAAAAAAAGTCATATGATCATATTTTAATTTCTAAATTCTAAATTTCTTATTCTCCTAGTGTTCCAGTTTTTTATAACTCTGTCTTGTGGTTACTATAATATTTTGTATCTCTCTTTAAATAACAATTGTAAGTGTTCTTACATTCCTTTATATTCTATGCCCTGTCTTCTTTTGCTGAAAGTTCTTTTTATTCTTTTTTTATCTAGTCTGTTTTTCATGTTAGAGGTTTTGCTGGAGCATCCAGTGAGCCCTGATTGAATGCCCTTTTAAAAAAAGTCCTGCTCTAGGGCGCCTGGGTGGTTCAGTCAGTTAAGCATCCGACTTCGGCTCAGGTCCTGATCTCACAGTTCATGAGTTTGAGCCCTGCATCAGGTTCTGTGCTGACAGCTCAGAGCCTGGAGCCTGCTTCGGATTCTGTGTCTCCCTCTCTCTCTGCCCCTCCCCTGCTCATGCTCTGTCTCTCTCTTTCAAAAATAAATAAATATTAAAAAAAAATTTTTTTTTTTAAGTCCTGCTCTAAAAGCTGCTTGGACATGCATATAAGTGGGTTACCCCTGAGGGTGTGTGGACAGGCCCCAGGCAGTTCATAAGGAGTTCCAGGTGGGTCAGCCTGGCTGGATGTGGTGGGGAGAAGGCCTAGGGCTCCACCTGGTCTTTTCTGCACCACCAGGCAGTCCTCCCTCTTCCTCTGCACACATGTCTCTTTTCTCAGAGACACCTGTGTCCCGATTCCGACTATCCTGGTTCTGTACAAGTGGGTGTGCTCTGGTGGGTGAGGGCTTGTATTTGGTTTTCTCCATTTCTTGTGAGTCATTCACCCAAATTTTGTTAACATCTCCTCTCCTGTTCTCTTTACTCTTATTTTCCCCTTTTAGTAGAGTCTGAGAATGGCACGGAAATAAACAGGGGTTCAGCTCTCCATGTGTAACTGGTTTTACAGGAAGCATGAACTGAGTCAAGCGTAAACTGAGTGCCTGCTGCATGCAGGGCAGTGCTGAGTGTGTCCTTTGTGCCAAGGGTTTGCTGCCCTGCCAGGAGCAGAGCCACCCACTCCTTCCAGCTTCCTTGAGGTGTGTTCCTCAAGGAAGGGGAGTACCAACCCAGCCCTTGCAGGTCTAAAGAACACCGGCCAGGAGGGTGGCCTGGGCAACAGAAGGTCCCTGTGAGAAATCCGGTCCCCGTACTGCAGCTGTTGGCTGACTTCCCCTCTTCTCCAGGCCAGAGACTGAGTTAACCCTAGTTTGGTCCTAGGTTTTTGATGCAACGAATACCACCCGAGAACGGAGAGCGACCATCTTTAATTTTGGGGAACAGAATGGCTACAAGGTGAGGCCTCTTTGGTTTACCTTCTTGGTTGGGCTGTGGCATATTCGGACCCTCTGGAGCCCCTTTCATAGCCTGGTGACATGTGCTGGGAATCAGGCAGGTGGGTTCCAGAGTCGATTTGGGATAGAAGCGTTGCTATTTTCTTTCCACCTGGAATTTTCTGTTTGGGGAGGTGGGTGTCTTGATGGGAGAGTCCTGGATAGGGTGGCATCTTCTTTGGTCTGGGGCTTCTTGACCCTTCCCTCAAATGCAGAAATCCCTTGGGTCAGCGTGGCCCTCAGTGGGGTGGGGGCTCCCTGGAGCCAGGCCCAGGGCCCTGAGAGTGTCTGGTTCCTTTTCTCCTGCCCGCCCTGGTCCTTGCTGCAGACCTTTTTTGTGGAGTCCATCTGTGTGGATCCTGAGGTCATAGCCGCTAACATTGTGGTGAGTAGTGTATCTGACCTTGTGGGGCAATAGTACAACTGAGGTAGCATGGGACAGTGAGGTCCTCTCCAGGTCTGGGCTGGTGCCTGGGCCAGCCTTAATTTGGTCTTCTTGAACACTGGGGGTGGGGTGATCATAGATGCCCAAGGACCACTTGTGTGGAGGGCCATGTAGCTGGGGGCATTCATTCTTGCTCCCTCCTCTTCCCTTCCCTTCCCCTCCCTTTCCCCCTCATAATTCCCTCGACAGTGGGAGAGGAGCTTCAGCCTCTGGAGGTAGAGAGTGTGGTAGGAGGTGGTTATATCTGGAAAGAGAAAGAGATTTGCTCTCTCTCCTACCCCCTGTTTTACAAGGAATGAATATCTGGGGTTGGGAGGATGGTTCAGATGGCCTCACCTCCCCCAGTGCCACAAAAATGAGGGACTCTGATCTTAGGGTGCCCACTAATACTCTGTGGCACTGGTGTGGGAACTAAGACCAGGAACTGTTGAGCTCTTCCTAACGGGACCAGTCTTCTGGGATTGGCCTCCAGCCTCATGCCCGAAGCCTTGGCCTTGGCCTCTGGCCCTGCCTCCCCCTTCCCCCTGCCCAGCATTCTCCTTGGTCTCTGGCCCTGCCTGGCCTCCAGCCCTGATGTGATGTCTGTGCTTGGTCCGGCAGCAAGTGAAACTCGGCAGCCCCGATTATGTGAACCATGATAGTGATAAGGCCACGGAGGATTTCATGAGGCGCATTGAATGCTATGAGAATTCATATGAGTCATTGGATGAGGACCTGGACAGGTGAGTGAGGAGAGCACTATGTCCTGCAGCTATGATGGGTGGGTGGTGGGGATCCCCCTGAGCTGCCTCCTTGTGACTCCCTGTGGTGGTGGCTGATGGGCCACTCCAACAGGCAGAGATGGTCTGGCCTTGTTTCTTTCCTTCAGGCAGAAATTGAGGACCAGAAGTGACTTGCAGAACCCTATTACCTTATTGGAGCTCTGCAAGTCAGAATTTTCTGTTATTCCTTACAGTTCTTGATCTCAGGGTTGTAAGTTCAAGCCCTGTGGTGGGTGTAGAGCTTACTTTAAAAAAAGAAAGAAGGAAAGAAAGAAAAGGAAGGAAGGAAGAAAAGAAGGAAGAAAAGAATTTTTGCTATTCTGTTATAAAATCAAGCCTGATTTCTGTGCAGCGGATCTTTCTGCCAGGCATTTGCAAACATTATATGCTGCCCTTTAAGTGCGCAGTCTGCATTTTGAGCAGGCAGGAAGGAGTGCCCAGATGCTGCCTACAAACAGCTGGCAGTGACCCGTGCTGATTAATTCCACTGCCTCTTTCTGGAATGGCAGACCCAGCAGGCACTAGGAATTAGTGTCAGGTGGGGAGGGGCCTTTAGGCCCACAAGGGGCATTCAGCTGAGGCTCTTACAGTAGCAAACTTTTTCTGTAAAGAGTCAGGTAGCAAATATTTTAGGCTTTGGGGGCATACAGTCTCTGTTGAGCTATTTAACTCTGCCATTGTGGTGCAAAGGAAACAGACAATGTGTCAATAAATGGGTGTGGTCCAATAAAACTTTATGTACAAAAACAGGTCGTAGGCTGAATTTGACTTATTGGCCATAGTTCATCGGTTTCTGTATAACAGCAAAAGTGGGGGCAGTGGTTAAGTAAGTGACAGTGTGGCCCCTTGGTAAAGTGTTGTATAGTCACAGATCATACCGACAATGCATGGGAAGGTGTCAGTTATGTAGCATTAAGTGAAAGACTGGAATCTAAACTTGGGCGTGGGTCACTTATAATGACATGAGAACATCCGATGTATTCGAACTAAGGAGAACAAGCCACTGTAAGAGGGATGGTTTCTAGGGTTCTTTGCAGAGCACTGGCTGAGTCTCCTTGGCCAGCCGAAGGCAGTTGCACTAAACAACACTCATTGCCTGGGCCCCCTCTGTGGTTTTTCGTGTTTCTCCAGTCACTCCAGCTCCGCGGTTTTCCTCATGGTTCTGTGATGTGACCGTGCGAGACGCTTAACTGGAGCAGCTCCTGTTGGACTCCTCAGTTAACGTGCTGCTGTTTTTTGGTTTTTCAATTTATTTTTTTTGACATGTATTTATTTTTGAGAGAGAGACAGAGCACAAATGGGGGAGGGGCAGAGAGAGAGGGAGACAGAGAATCCAAAGCGGGGTCTAGGCTCTGAGCTGTCAGCACAGAGCCCGACGCGGGGCTGGAACTCATGAACCGTGAGATCATGGCCTGAGCCGAAGGCGGACGCTTAAGCGACTGCGTTGCTGCTATTTTTATTGGTGTCCATGTAACAACCCTAAACCTAAAGCCAGGCTCCCAGGCCAGACGGTGAGAGCTCAGATGAGAGCATGCAGGGAGCTCCTGGGCCAGTCCAGAGCACAATGCCTGAGAAACCCCACCTTTCCTCCTGATTCCTCCCCAACACCCAGCAAACATCAGCAGAGAATGTTCTCCCAGCTGCAGCGCTTCCCAGCCAGAACGAGGGAAGTGGCTGAGCTGGGTTTCAACGGGAGGGCTCACTGGGGGAGGGAACGACAGGTCCAGGGGTGGCTGGCCAGGGGAGTGGAGGAGGAGTGCTTGCCAGCTTCTTTCAGGTCAGTCCTGGAAAAAACTGTCTCTTATTCACCTTACAGACTGTGCGTTGAGAGCTCAGAGGTAGGCAAGCGGGGTCCGGGGGACACAGAGCAGTGGCGAGAGTCACAATGTGTATGACTGACCCTGTGCTTTGGATGTCACCTTTTGGAAACACGACAAGTGTTGAGCACCTCTCACAGGGTTTGTCTGGATGTCACACGTGTTGTGTTGCTCCCTCCTCACCCCCATCACTTACACACCAGCTGACAGTCCTGTGTGTTGTAACCTGAAGCCTCGTGGTCAGGAAGGCACCACTCTGCGGCCAGTTCCTGTGGCTGGCGGGATGGACCCTCAAGGGCCCTAGTAGCACTCACAGGGCTCTCTCTACCTTCTCTCTGGAAAGGGATCTGTCCTACATCAAGATCATGGACGTGGGACAGAGCTACGTGGTGAACCGTGTGGCTGACCACATCCAGAGCCGTATTGTATATTACCTCATGAACATCCATGTGACCCCCCGCTCCATCTACCTCTGCCGACATGGGGAGAGTGAGCTCAACCTCAAGGGCCGGATTGGCGGGGACCCAGGACTGTCCCCTCGGGGCAGGGAGGTCAGTGTGTGTGGGGGGGGAGGGGCGGGTGGGTGGGTGTGTACATGCTCACATATTAGGGTGGTGGTGCTCCAGCTCTTGTAGCTAATGTGTCATCAAGGTGGATGACTTTCATTCAGTCTGGAATGTTCCTGTCATTTAGGGAAAGTCACCAAGCACCAAGCTTGGATTTCTGGCTTCCATGCAAGTTGTCACCAGCTGAGCCCCTTTCTCTGGAGAGGCATGCCATTTTGGGAGTGATCCAAATCCCTACAGTGCAGCTGATGGCTGCACCACAGTCTAGGGGAGATATTGAGGCCACAGTTGGGGGTTATAAGGACTAGGACACATGGTCAGGAGGTGGGCAATGGCAGGGGACGTAATGATCCACAATGGGAACTACACAGAGGGTTCTGGAAAGAATGCCTAAGAACAGCACTTAAGGACATGGGTATTCTTAAGAGATTAGTTCTCTGTGTTCTTGGAGGCTGGGCACAATGCCATGTGCCCTGTGGCTTCATGGTCCTTGGAGGGCAGCCTGGAATCTGTGAGTCTGAATTTGCTTATGATGCATTTCAGTTTGCCAAGAGTCTGGCCCAGTTCATCAGTGATCAGAACATCAAGGACTTGAAGGTCTGGACGAGCCAGATGAAGAGGACAATCCAGACAGCTGAGGCCCTGGGTGTGCCTTATGAACAGTGGAAGGTCCTCAACGAGATTGATGCGGTAATCCCCATCTCTCTCTTCCGTTGCCCGGGTCTCCTGGGCATGGCTGCGCTCAGCCAGGGTGACAGTGTTGAGGGTCAGGGAGAGCTTTCTCCTTAACTTTTCTTCATTTCTTAGTGTTTTGATTTCTCCCTCCCTCCCTCTTTCCTTCCTTCCCTTTTTTTCAATTTAACTATCTAGACCAACTAGGATTTATTTTGATGTTCTAACATAGGCCTTAAATCTGATTTTTCCCCAGTTAACTCACTTACCTGTAACCATCTGTTTATCCTTGTCCTGTTGATTTATTTCACCTACTTTTACATTAGGTATGATTTACCTATCTGTTCACGTACCAATAGCACACTATTTTAATTATGACAGTTTTTACTAGGTTTCTTGGCCATTTGAATATCTTTTGTGAGGTCTTCTGCTCTTTTTCTCCCCATATAGGATTGTCTGCCTTTTTCTTATTAACTTTTAGGAGTTCTTCATGTATTTTGGATACAGAGCCTACCTGGTGATTTTTGATTGGGAGCTGGACATTTTGGATGAACAGTGTTGGAGATAAGTTAGGCTCAAGTTAATGTTATCTCTCTCTAGAGGATAAACTTTTACTTGGGGCAGGCAGTTGGGGTGGGTTACCTTAGTCTGCTCAGGAATAGAGCAGTTTCAAAGCTGCTTTTTTTTAAAGTTTATTTATTTATTTTTGAGAGAGATAGTGTGTGTGTGTGTGTGTGCGCGTGTGCGCGCGCGCGCGCGTGCGCACGCAAGCAGGAGAGGGACAGAGAGAGGGGGAGACATAGAGAATCCTAGGCAGGCTCCACGCTGTCAGTGTGAAACCCGACCTGGGGCTTGAACTCACAAACTGTGAGATCACGACCAGAGCCAAAATCAAGAGTGGGACGCTTAACTGACTGAGCCACTCAGGCACCCCCAAAGCTCTATTTTGATCTTTGTGGAGGCCACTCAATTCCCAGGTCTTCCTCCTTCTCCTGTAATATAGCCTTTAAGGTTCTGATGGAAAGACTTGTGGGCCCAACCTTTTTTTTTTTTGTCCCTTCAGCCCAAGATTGCTGCCAGTTCTGCCAGGCTTGTGTCCACTCAGTCCCTATACTTCCTGCTTGGCTTCTCCTCCTCCCCACTATCCCTGGTTTTATTGAGATATAATTGGCATATAACATTGTAGTAGTTTTGGATGTACAACATGATGATTTGGTATATGTGTATGTTTCAAAGTGATTACTAAAATAAGTTAACATCTGTCATTTCCCATAGTTACACATTTTTTTCTTGTGATGATAACTTTTAAGATCTAATCTTTCAGCAACTTACAAATAGACAATAGACTATTGTTAACTATAGTCACCACCGTGATGTACATTATATTCCCCAAGACTCAATTATCTTATCACTGGAAGTTTGTACCTTTTGACTACCTTCACCCATCTCCCCCACCCCCCAGCTTCTCATCCTTTTAACTGCCACTTTCTTTTCTTTTTTTAAATTTTTAAAAATGTTTTATTATTTATTTTTGAGAGAGAGAGAGAGAGACAGAGTGTGAGCGGGAGAGAGACAGAGAGAGAGAGGGAGACACAGAATCTGAAGCAGGCTCCAGGCTCTGAGCTGTCGGCATTGAGCCTGATGGCAGGGCTTGAACCCACGAACCTCGAGATCATGACCTGAGGCAAAGCCGGACGCTTAACCGACCGAGCCACCCAGGCGCCCCTAACTGCCGTTTTCAAAGCAACAAAATGATGCCATTAGCAGGTTTGCCTCTTTGGGCTTCCCTGTTCTCCAAGACCTTGGCCCCTCATGGCCTCTCTGCCTGGAGCTCTATGATAATATCAAACAAATATAAATTTTTTTCTATCTGGGTTTTCTAGTTGCTCTCCCTGGAGGGTTGGTCTAAACAAGCTAGTCCACTATTGCCTGAAGTGCAAGTTGGTAATGAGATCAGATTTGAATGGTAGAAGGGTCACCCCAGTGGGTGT
This sequence comes from Panthera tigris, assembly GCF_018350195.1. NCBI lineage: Eukaryota > Metazoa > Chordata > Mammalia > Carnivora > Felidae > Panthera > Panthera tigris. The sequence continues at coordinate 17,760,570 of NC_056661.1, read as the reverse complement.
AGAGAATGGTTTTGTTGTTGGGGTGAGGTAAAGGGGACAAGCTGGAGAAGCGAGACCAGCTAAAGGTGCTTACGGTGGCCTGGTTAGGTGATGACATCTGGAACTTGGCTGGCAGCAGTGCAAGAGAGAGAAGTGAATGGATTTGCAGGATGTTTATTCAGTTATTCACATATTTATGCGGGCCTACCCTGTGGTAGGAACTGGGACAGGTGCTGGGGACGGACATGTGGTGAAGTGATAGAAGCGATAACTGATGGGGCGCCTGGGTGGCTCAGTCGGTTGAGTGTCTGACCTCGGCTCAGGTCATGATCTCACAGTTCATGAGTTCGAGCTCCGCAACAGGCTCTCTGCTGTCAGCACAGAGCTCGCTTTGATCCTCTGTCCCCCTCTGTCTCTGGTCCTTCCACGCTCACTCTCTTTCTCTCAAAAATAAACATTCTTAACGACAACAAAAAGTGATAACTGAGTGGTGAGGTGAGAAGAAGACAGACGTCCAGGACAATTCCAGGTTCCCGGCCACTGGGAAGGGTTCTGGGTCACACGAGGACAGGAGCTGTGCCTACTTTGTTCACTACAGGGTAGGTGCTCAAAAAATATGTACTGAGTGAAAGGAGAAAATTTGGGGGAGAATTAGTGGGTGATCTCTTTAAAAGAGTAAGCACTTTTTGTAACCTATCTGGGAGCTCCCTTAACCATTTTGTAGGCTTCCATCACTGGTGGCTGCCGGGAATCCTGGGAGTCCTACAGCAATCGCTGTCTTTGTCCCCCTGATGCAGCTTTGTGCCAGTGTCTGCCCTCCAGGGACACGGATGTGGCTCCAACATTGGGTTTTGCAGAGAAGCCCTGGGCCACCCCAGTTTTTTTCCATTGTAGTTAATCTGATTATTTTCCTAGATGCTGGTGGATTCTCTTCTTTTTCTTTCAAATTTTGAGACTGTTCCAATATCTGTGTGATCTGTTCATCATCTTTCTATGTTTATCTTTGTTCTTTTTGTGGGTTCTGGTAAACAGCCCTGGGCTAGTCTTCTATTTCAACATTGGGATTTTTTTCTTAGTTCAATCCACAATTCACGGCCTTATTTTTCCTTTTTAACAAATACCAGCTTTATAGGGGTGCCTGGGTGAGTTCGAGCCCCACATTGGGCTCCAAGCTGACAGCACAAAGCCTGCTTGGGGTTCTCTCACTCCCTCTCTCTGCCGCTCCCGTGCTCATGTTCTCTCTCTCTCTCAAATAAATAAAACTAAAAAGAAAATTAAAAAAAAAAATACCAGCTTTATAGAGAATTAATTCACATACCATACCGTTCATCTACCTAAAGTAGTTCAGTGATTTTTAGTGTATTCACCCAGTTGTGCAACCATCACCAATTGCAATCAATTTCAACAGTCATTACTCCAAAAAGTAACCCTGACCCCCTGTCCCTTCATTTTCTTCCAACCCCTCCCTTCAGACCTAGGCTACCACTCATCTATTTTGTGTCTCTGTGGACTGGCCTAGTGGGGATATTTCATGTAAATATGTGGTCTCTCTCATAAATAAACATTAAAAAAATTAAAAATTAAAAATAAGTAAAATGTTTTACTCATTTTTTGAGAGACAGAGACAGAGGGTGAAGGTGAGCGGGGGAGGGGCAGAGAGAGAGGGAGACACAGAATCCAAAGCAGGCTCCAGGCTCTGCACTGGGGGCGGCACGGGATGGGGGGTTTGAACTCGCTAACTGGGAGATCACGACCTGAGCCGTAGTCAGATGCTTAACTGACTGAGCCACCCAAGCGCCCCCAGAATTGCTCTTAATGCCCGTATTTTTACCAAGAGTCTCATGGTTGCCAACAATCCTTGGCATTCCTTAACTTCCAGCTGAGTCATCCCAATCTCTGTCCTCACATGGCCTTCTTGCCTGTGTGTGTGTCTCTGTGTCTTCACATGGTCTTCTTGAAAGGACATTAGTAAGTGCATTGAGATCCACCCTGATGACCTCATCTACTTGGTTACATCTGCACAAGCCCTATTTCTAAGTAAGATCACACTGTCTGGCACCACGAGTTAGGCCTTCAGCATATCTTTCAGTGGGGACACATTTGACTCAACAACAAAGCCGGTTTGTCTTTCTAGGAATTTTCTTATTTCATGCAAGTTATCTAATTTGTTGGCACAGAGTTGTTGGTTAATAGTCCTTCAGAGCTTTTTTTTTCTTTCTGCAAGCTTGATAGTAATGTTCTTCTTTCATTCCCAATTGTAGTAATTTGAGCTTTTTCTCTTGTCATTCTAGCTAAAGGCTTGTGAATTCTTTTGATCTTTTCAAAGAACCAATTTTTCTTTCTTTTTTTTTTTATTTTTTAATGTTTATTTATTTCTGAGAGAGAGACAGAGCATGAGTGGGGGAGGGGCAGAGAGAGAGGGAGACACAGAATCTGAATCAGGCTCCAGGCTCTGAGCTGTCAGCACAGACCCTGACGCAGGGTTCGAACTCACAAACTGTGAAATCATGACCTGAGCCGAAGTCGGACGCTCAGCCGACTGAGCCACCCAGGCGCCCCATCGAAGAACCAATTTCTAATTTCATTGCTTTTCTCCATCTTCTGTTTTCTAGTTCATTAATTTCTGCTCTGGTCTTTTTTAAAAATGTTTATTTATTTTGAGAGAGAGAGCGAGAGTAGGGAAGAGGCAGGGAGAGAGAGAGAGAGAGAGAGAGAGAGAGAGAGAGAGAGAGAGAGAGGGAGAGGGAGAGAGAGAACCCCAAGCAGACTCCAAGCTGCCAGTGTGGAGCCCAGTGTGGGGCTTGAACTCAAACCATGAGATCATGACCTGAGCTGAATGGACGTTTAGCCAGCTGAGCCACCGGGTGCCCTGCTGTGATCTTTGTTACTTCCTTCCTTCTGCTTGCTTTGGGTTTACTTTGCTCTTCCTTTTTCCAGTATCTTTAGATGGGAGATCAGATTATTGATTTGAGATCTTTCTTCTTTAAAAAAAAAAAAAAAAAAAAAAAAAAAAAGCTTATTTATTTTGAGAGAGAGCAGGGGAGGGGCAGAGAGAGGGGGGGTGAGAGAAAATCCCAAGCAGGCTCAGTGCTGTCAGCATGGAGCCCAACATGGGGCTCAATCCCACAAACAATGAGATCATGACCTGAGCTGAAATCAAGAGATTGATGTTCAACCGACTGAGCCACCCAGGTACCTCAAGATCTTCTTCTTTTTTGATATAGACATTTATTTTTTATTTTTAAATGTTTACTTATTATTTGGGGAGAGAGACAAAGAGCGCACGCATGCAAAAGGGGAGGAGGCAGAGAAGGAGAGAGAATCCCAAGCAGGCTCCATGCTCAGTGCAGAGCCCCATGTAGGGCTTGATCCCGTGACTGCAAGATCACGACCTGAGCTAATATCAAGAGTTGGATGCTCAATCTACTGAGCCACCCAGGCACCCCTTGATATAGACGTTTACAACTGTAAATTTTCCTCTTGGTCTGTACTTTTTTATTTTTTAATTTAATTTTATTTTATTTTTTTAATTTTTTTTTAACGTTTATTCATTTTTGAGACAGAGAGAGACAGAGCATGAATGGGGGAAGGTCAGAGAGAGAGAGGGAGACACAGAATCTGAAACAGGCTCCAGGCTCTGAGCTGTCAGCACAGAGCCCGACGCGGGGCTCAAACTCACGGACCGCGAGATCATGACCTGAGCCGAAGTCGGACGCCCAACCTACTGAGTCACCCAGGCGCCCCGGTCTGTACTTTTTTAATAGACAACTTAGAACAAAGGCAGAGATCAGCAGCTCTCTCTTTTTTTTTTTTAATGTTTATTTATTTTTGAGAGAGAGAAAGAGCACAAGTGAGGGGAGGGGCAGAGAGAGAAGGAGACACAGAATCTGAAGCAGGCTCCAGGCCCCAAGTGGTCAGCACAGAGCCCAACTCGAGTCTCGAACCCATGAACTATGAGATCATGACCTGAGCTGAAGTTGGACACTCAACTGACTAAGCCACTCAGGCGCCCCTCAGTAGCTTTTTATTAGGGCATTTTATTACTTCCTCTCTCAGTACCCTTAAATCACTTTGGTGTTCTCAACCAGTGTTCTTCTTTGATGGATTTTTAAAAAATAGCATTTGTAGGGGTGCCTGGGTGGCTCAGTCAGTTAAGCGTCTGACTTCAGCTCAGGTCATGATCTCACGGTTAGCCCCACGTCAGGCTCTGTGCTGACAGCTCGGAGCCTGGAGCCTGCTTCGGATTCTGTTTCCTTCACTCTCTGCCCCTCCCCTACTCACACTCTGTCTCTCTCTCTCTCAAAAATAAACATTAAAAGAAAAATAGCATTTGTATAAGGTAATCTATGCTACGTGTGAGTGTGTGTGTATCCTGAAGGGACACAAGTGAAATCTTGCTTTATAGCTTGTACAACAATCCATACTTAGAGTATTTCTATAGCACAGAAAACAAAAGACACAAGAAAAGACACATAGTTAACATTCTGTGTTATTTATTTATTTATTTATTTATTTGATTTTAATGTTTATTTTTTTATTTTAATTTATTTTAATGTTTATTTATTTTTGAGAGAGACAGAGACAGAACACGAGTTGGGGAGGGACAGAGAGAGACAGAGACACAGAATCTGAAGCAGGCTCCAGGCTCTGAGCTGTCAGCACAGAGCCTGATGTGGGGCTCGAACTCACTAGCCATGAGATCATGACCTGAGCCGAAGTCTGACGCTCAGCCGACTGAGCCACCTAAGCATCCCTCTGTATTTATTTTTATGGCATAAACTGGATGGATGGAAAAGACTGTTCTGGTAGCTCTTTACAAACCAGAAGCTGCCCCCTTTGCTCAGTGGTCCCATGGACCTAGTCTTCCCAGATGCATTCTAAGTTCCGGGCTGGGAGGGCCCCCATGACCCAGGAAATACCCTGTAAACCTGATCCCCTCTGCCTGCCCTCCCCCCGACACAGGGCTGATCCCCGGGCCTGGCATGGGAGGTGTGATGACCGCGGTGTCTCCCTAGGGCGTCTGTGAGGAAATGACTTACGAGGAAATTCAGGATCATTATCCACTGGAGTTTGCCCTGCGGGACCAGGACAAGTACCGGTACCGGTACCCCAAGGGGGAGGTAGGTGGGATTTGGGGGCTTAGCCACCCGCCATCTGCCCCAGGACCACTGGGGGGTGCTCTGTGGAGGCTGTGTGGGCGGTAGGTGGGGTCTGACCTCAGAGCTTGGCCAGGCTGGGTGTGCGTGTCATCTCCATCACCTCCCAGCCATGGGGTCCAGGCCACGCAGTCCCTGCCCGCCTTGGACAGTGCTGCACGGACTCCCACCTCTGAGACTCTGGATCCCTGCTTCCCAGTGTTCCCTACCTTTGCCTTTTTCCCTTCCCCGGGGTATCACAGGGATTGTGTCCTCCCTGTGACTCCAGACACAGGCCCCCGAATGCAGACATAGGGAGACCTTCCCCAGTTGAGTCGTGACCACTACAAGCCATGTGCTCTTGTCTCCTTCCCTCAGGCTGGCTCCTGCTTCAGCCCAGGCCCCAGGTCAGAAATAGGTGGCCTTTGACTCCAGTATCTCCTACTTCCAGGAGGTGGCCTAGGGCGGTAGCCAAATAAAGATACCATTACAGACACACAAGTGTATGCACACATACACGTACACATGCGGAAGTCCCCATCCCCACCCCAGAGTCCAGACTCTGGGCCCCTTTGCTGTACTGTCTTCGGGAAAAGCACAGCTCTGGGTAGCATTACTTTTTTCCTGTTGTACTATGAGGCAGGGCTCAGATTTAAAACTAACCCAGATAACAATAAAAAGGAGTAAAGCAGCTGGCTGTTCAGACTTGAGAATACAGGAAAACAGCAGTTACTAAAAGGACTGATCTAGGATTCCTCCAGAACTACAAGGCATTGCTCTCAGTCAGAGCGTGGAGGCACATTCAGCTCCCAGCTTGAGACATTTGTTTTGCTGGTTGTGTGCAAAGAGGACTCGGTCTCCTGGTGGAAATCTCTAAACCTCATGGCTGAGGGATTGGTCTAAGGTGTCCCTTGTCAGCTACCTCCCAGCACCCAGGGGAGGCACAGGGCAGGGAGACTGCCAGGATCATTGTTCCTGGGCCCTTAGGCATGCGGACAGGTCTTGCTCCAGGAAGTTTTGGCAGCCTTTATTGCCCCTGCCCCCACAGCTCTTTCTGGGCACTCCATCTACTGTGGGCTGGAAGGGCACAGTGCCTCCTACCAGTCCTCAGTTGCCAGCATGTGAGTTCCAGCAGTGGAGGGTTCAGCCAAGGGCCCTGTAGGTGAGCACAGAGGTAGCCCCTTAGGATGGCAGCCTGAGGCCCAGCCCTGCCCTCTAGTCCTCTGGGGACCTGGCCTGGGGTGGAGGACGCAATCCCTTTCCCAGGCTGCCCATCTTTCTCCCCTCCCAGCTCCCCTCTCAAACTGGACATCTCACTGTCCTAGAGGGTCCCCAGGGGCCAGGCTGGAGGATACCAGTCTGCAACCTCCCAGAATGGTGAGCATCCTAGGACCGAGGAGGTAGCTGGTACCCAGGATGTCTCCATCACTTACCCCTGGAGCAGGGCCTGAGGGACCCTTCCCAATTGCACTTGCAGTCTTATGAAGACCTGGTCCAGCGGCTCGAGCCTGTCATCATGGAGCTGGAGAGGCAAGAGAATGTGCTGGTCATCTGCCACCAGGCTGTGATGCGCTGCCTCCTGGCCTACTTCCTGGATAAGGCCGCAGGTGCGGACCGGGCCCCCAGGGAGGTGGGATGTGTGTATGTGAGAGAGACAGTGGGACTGTCGTGTGGGCGTCCCTGGCGTGCCAGCCCTCCCCATCTGTGTCCACAGAACAGCTGCCCTACCTCAAGTGTCCACTGCACACCGTCCTGAAGCTGACCCCTGTGGCTTACGGTAAGGAAGCTTCTTGCACACTGACCTGGTTGCCAGATGCTGGCTTTCCACAGGGTTCCACGATTTTGCTGCAGATCCCTTGAAATTCCTTTAGGGACTCATTCTTCCTCTGCCCACTCCACTACCTTTCCCAACTTACCTTTTTTTTTTTTTTAAGGAAGCTCTCTACCCAGTGTGGGGCTTGAACTCACAACCCCGAGATTAAGAGTCACATGCTCTACCAACTGAGCCAGTCAGGGAGGCACCCCTCCCAATTTATAATTTTTAGTTGTTGTTTTTTTGTTTTCTGTTTTTTGTTTGTTTGTTTTTAACTTCTGTGGCCACTGGTGCCTTTCCAGTGATCCTCAACCATCACCCACCCACATGAGGGGCTTTTCTACTGGTTTTTCTGAAACCCCCGTAAAGCCCCAAAGCCTCCAGGACCTGGGCCTTAAAATATTCTGGGTGCAGGGCCTGAGCTCCTGGGTCTCAGCTCCTCACTTTCAACACAGGCCATGAGGCACCCCTCAGGTGGTCGTGTCCTCCGGAGAATGACCGTAAAGCCTAGTGGCAGCTGATGTCATTCCCGTGTGTGCTCATCCCCTCGTCCCCCATTGCATTGAACACCTGGCCTGTCGGGCTTGTGTTTGTAGTGTGCTTGGGCTGTAAGTGGTTTGGCGGCTCTGAAGACTCACAGAATGACTCCATGCCGAGCTCAGGCCCGCCACTCCTTAGACTGCCCTCCGCCCCGCCAGTGGGCAGCTTGGGTCCTTGGTGTAGCCCTGCCTGGGTGTTTGGGCTCCTCACCAAGGCTGCGCTGTGGCACGTGATAAATGTGGGCCTGACTGGGTACCTCATCCTTCCTCACATGCTCTGCAGAGCTGCCTAAGGGTGAGAGGACCAGGACGAGGCAGAGGATGGCTGTCTAGTCTATCATACCCCAGGCCTCGACCTGAGAGACGTTTCTACCCTCTGTGGCTCCAGCGGCCTTCCAGGAGGGGAAATGGATTTCCATCTTCCCTTTGGCAGGTTGTAAAGTGGAGTCGATATTCCTGAACGTGATGGCTGTGAATACGCACCGGGACAGGCCTCAGGTAGCAACGGGGTCACTGCTGTGGGGGCGAGCATATTCCTGGGGGTATCCAGGCACAGCATCTTCAAGGCCCAGAGCCAACTGGGGTGCCTGCCAGAGTGAGCTGGAGTTCTCTGCCAAAGCTTCTGTCTTATCACCAGGGCGAGGTCATGGCTCTGGGCTAGGCCTTCCCGAGGATGCTGGCCTGGGGGTGGAGAAATCCCTGGAGCTGGGTCCCCAGGCTAGGCAGTGCCTGCGTCTGGGTGTGGTGGCTTCTTCCCAGCAGCCCTACCATAGCGGTCTGAGCCAGGGGGTGGGGGATCCCAGCTGGGAAAGAAGCAAGAGGCCCTACTAGGGGGCATGTGGGGATCCTTCCATGGTCCCCTACAAGCTCAGGCCTCACAAGCATCTTTTCCAACTTGAGCACACCTTTAACAATTAAAGTGGTATTGTGCTTTGTTGTAGAAAGGGCCGTGCAGGTACTGAGAGGGTGTTGGCACTAGACAGAGACTGTCATGCAGAAGAGCAGTTCACTATCCTGTGTTCCCCCAGTGCCTTGTTTAAGATAGAAGCTCCTCAAAGTTTTGCCCAGAACCACTTTCTATGTCCACGTGAGGTCTCTCTTTCACTGAGGCCAAGGGCCGGAGTCGCCCTTCTGGACCTCATTCACAAGGTCTACTGCAGCAAGAAGGCCCCTGGGGCCTCTGTTGTGCCTGCTGCCACCTACAGTGGAGCATGGGGGGCTCTGGGTCCCTATCAAAGGTGCAAGCCTTGGGCTGCTCACCTGCCACCCCTCGACCTTGAACCCCACTGGCAGAGATATGTGCATGTTCTTAAGACTGCTGCCCATCACCGGGACCATCTACCATGTAGGCCACTTCTCTATTTGTCCTGAGAGTCTGCCCCAGGCCTAGCCTGGCACCCACAGGTCACAGGAGAAGGCATGTCCTAACAGGCACCCTTTGTGCAGAAGAAAGCCCAGAAGGCACTGGGCCCCAGTACTGACTGACAGGGTGATGGTAAGAGAAGCCCCTGGAGCCAGCAGTCATTGAGGGCTGATGCCCGCATCAACGGGACAGGAGCCGGCATGACCATGGGGTAGGTGGCAGCCACCTTGCCCACCTCTGCATGGTGGCTTCTGAGAGGCAAACTTCTGCTGGCCATAGGTTCCTGGCTGGTTTCCTTTCAGGTGGCGGGATCCCCGGGTCCTAGCCCATTCTTGGGAATGTGATGGGAAAGGGGGCCCTCGGGAAGCCTGCCCCACCCACCATGAGAATTGCACCTGCCCCTCCAATTCCAGTGGCTGGTTCAGGGCACGCACAGGTGTGCCCGTGGGGGCAGTGTCTTCCTCCCTGCAGATCCGGGCACATCACATCACATGGGGCTGTGGCCCAACGTGACCTGCTTCAGCAGGTGATGGTTGCGAGGGCCCCCAATCAAGAAGATGGGCCACCAGGATTTGGGGGTCCCATAGGACCATCTCAGGGAGCTGAGGAAGGTGTCAGGCTCTCAATCCCTTAGGCCACAGCCCAGCAAGCTGTGGAAGGAAGTGGACTTTGTGGTTTGACAGGGCCCATCTGTAGCCGAGGGCTTCAGGAGGTCCAGAGTGCCCCACCCCAGGTCTGAGAGGACAAAGCACGCCACAGACTACGAGATTTCCACAAGCTGCTGGGGCTACATCTGACACCTGTCCACCGACACTTCGAGCCAGGAGGAGGTCGCCCCCAGGAGCCGGTTCCCTTCCCTGCCCCCCACTGGCGAGGATGCAAGCCAGCTGTTTCCTCCTGGTTGACTCAGGCCTGGGGCAGGAGGTGGAGATAGCCTTACTTTGGGTGATGCCCGGCCTGTGTGCAAGGAGCAAGCAGGAACTGGGGGCATCTTCCACCCCTGCCTTTGAACACTTGTGTTCGTCCGCCCACCATATGTTGAGAGGCTCTTGGGCCCTTGCTCTTAGGGAAATTTGGGAAACGGAGTCCTGCAGCCAGGGCTCCTGGGGGGTGAGTATGTGAACCCAGAGGTACACAGTGATGAGGAAAGTAGGCAGCAGGACAGTGGATGTCTGTCTATTCTCACCACAGCGTGAATCTTCTGTGTTGTTTGTTTTGCAGAATGTAGATATCTCGAGGCCTCCAGAGGAAGCCCTCGTCACGGTCCCTGCTCACCAGTGACCATGTCTCATCCACTGCGACCCCCAGGCAGGTACTGATCTCTGCAGATGAGATCATTACAGGCCCCTGCTCCATGTGACAGTTTCTATGCTGGATCATCCTCAATGCCACACCTGGTTGGTGGCACCCAGAGCCCCCGCACAGCCCACCTGCTTCCTTGTTAATGGCGACAGGGTTATACGTGGTGCCTGACCTGCTGCTAAGAATCATTTGGCCAGACTGCGTCTGCCCTGGGCTGGTGAGAGGTTTCCTAGCAACCCGGTCCTTCTGTTGCAGCTGTGAGGTGTCCTCTCACCGGTCGGTTGGCTTTGTGAAGTGTGAAACCCTAAACATGTGAACAGAAAGCACTTGCTGTGACGATCCCACCAGGCCGAGCTGTCTGAGGTGGACCGGGGACCCCTGCAGGGGCTCCGCCGTCTCCTCTGTGGCCACTTCCTGAGCCTGAGGCAAGGTCTTCATGGCAGCCTGAGCTCCACTGCCTTGGGTGAGAAAGAGCCCTTCCCATCCTGCCCTGCCAGGACCCGTAGAGCCACCAAGGCAGGTACCTCCACTGGCTAGGCCACTCGTATGAGCAGTGTGCTCACTTCACCACGACATGATGTACAGAACACGCAGGGAACACAGCCTTTGTGGTCACCGCTTCTCAACTGCGCACACACTGGAACATTGGCGAGAGCTGATGGCCAAGGCCACCCCTGCCCACCTGCTGCACAGGGAAAGCACGTAAAGACAGGGTGGTTGTGTGAGTTCTTCCCAGTGTACACCCAGGTGCTTGAGGGAGGGGCTGCCGTCCCCCTCCCCTCCTGGCCCTGCCTGCTAGGCTACCTCTTGCCTGTTGCCGCCTGTGTCCACACAGGAGTGTACCCCGGTGGCTGAGACGTGCATTTGCTGTGAACGATTCAGAGAAAAATAAGCCTGTCCTGGCATTCATTGACCTCTGCCCGTGGGACTGAGCCGGGGAAAGGGCGGGCTCCTGAGGTACCCGTCCAGGGGAGGATTTTCTCAGCCATATCGTAGCTTTTGATTCACGTGTATGGGAGCCTGGCAGAAAACGATCTCAGAAGGCTACCATCTGTCACACCCCTGAGTTCTTTTGAGCCCAGAGAGGCAGGCTGGGCAGTGGGTTTGGGCTCCATTTTATAGCTGAGCAGGAGACCTGTCCAGCAAGTCGCAAGCCTGGGTGAGGAGGTGTCTGGACCTGTAGTCGGATGCCCCACCGTCCACAGGACCCAGGATCCCGAGCCCACCTTGTACCCGGAACCTTCCTTGGCAGAACAACCCACCTTTCCCAGCCTTCCGGGGCTTTGCAGCCTGCAGGTGCCACCTGTCCCTGAGGGAAGTTCATGTCCCTGCCCCAGCTGGCGGTCTGTCAGCCTTGGGTGCTGCAGTGGCTGTGGACAGACACAGTGGAGGGCTGGGGCAGGATCTTCTGGACTTACCTCCTGCCAGAGCCCCAAGCCCTAGACTCAGGACCAGGGGACCATGCCACTGCCTTTGGGACATGAGGACCACAGCCTTTGTTTCTGTGTCCCCAGAGTCTTGGGTGACTCGGTCACTTGGACACACTCACTTTTTGGCCATAGTGGTACTCTTTTGTTGGTGGCACCTACGTCTGGATGTCCCCACTTCGCCAGGACCTCAAACTGGCTGAGGCATGACCAGCGAGGCCTTTTCTCTGTGCCCAGAGGGCAGTCAGGAGCTGACAAGGCCTGGGATAAGGCAGAAGGAAGCCTGGGGGCATGGTGTGGGTTGGGGCCTTTCCTCTCTGCCTGTGCCCTGGAGTGGTCTCTGCATGGTCAGCAACCCACTGGGTTGACCACTGGTTCTATCCATGATGGTGGATGTGCTTGTGTTGAAGACACTTTCCCGTTCTTTTCAGAATGGAGGTTGTTGGATCTCAGCCACACGTTACACTGTGTCTAGCATTCTTTGCAATAAATACTTTTTCTAAAAAAATTGGGCACCTGGCTGGCTCAGTTGGTAGAGTGTGCAGCTGTATCCCGGGGCCGTGAGTTCGAGCCCCATGTTGGGCCTAGAGCTTACTTAAAAAAAAAATAAAATATATAAGAATCTAAGGTTGTATCTTGTGACCATCTCTCCATTTGTGAGGTATTTCCGGCTGGCTCTGCACACTCCCATGTAGTCTCTCGTAGGTCTGTGTTGGGGTCCTTGGTCCAGCTCCCACCTCCATGCCTACCCCTCTCTGGAGAGGAAACTGTCTTGCCCTGGAGTGTGCCCTGGGCCTGGTGCACATGGGCAGGGACAGGGCCGAGTTTTCTCTGGGCCAACCTAGGGTTCTGGGTGCTCATCCTTGAGCAGGAAGCAGATGTGTGAGGGGGCATTTGGAGCAGAGCACCAATGAGGGGAAATTATTGATCTCAAATGTCGGCATCCCTGGAGAGGGGAACCAGGGGCTGGATGGAGGATGGACGGAAGGTCTGCACGAGGCTGTGGGTGGGGGCGTGTTGGCTAGTTCTGTTGTGTTTTCTTTGTCACCTACCTCTGGATTGGGGAAGATGAGATGAGGGGCAGGGTTTTCCCTTTCTTGTGCCCCAGAAAATCACTGGACTTTCCATACCTCTCGCCCTGGGGCTGGGCTGTTGGGAGGGCAGGGCTGCTCTTCAGTGGACATGATGGGGCTGGACATGGCTGGGTGCCCATCTGCACCTCTCTCGGTGTGTCAGGTTGGAGGTGGCTGTGGCTGGGCTGTTTCTGAGTGGTTTGGTGTTGCCAGTGGCTATGGCTGTGCCTTACCCAGCTGTGTCATGATGGATGACAAAACCCCCTGGGCATCATCCCTGAGTTCAGAGGGATTCCAGCTGCAACGGTCCTCCTGGCAGGTGAAATTAGGAGACAGCTTGATGGTCCTCACCCTGTCTCTGGGCACTGAGTTCCTGGGTGGACACCTGACCTGAGAGGCCTCAGCACTTTTGGAAGAAGGTGTTAAAGATTTTTAGCAACAAAGCAACAGCAGAAGGAATGAGATTTAACACTATGAGAATTTTTCTTCGGGTCCAATGTTCTACCACAACCTAGAAAGAGCAATTATATATTGTCATGTTGAAAAATTTTGTAGCAGTTTGGATTGCTAGAAAACAATGACCATGATTGGATGTTAAGATCAAGCGTATTTGGATAGAAAGAAATGTTGCAAAGATATAGGTTTCAGCAATATTTGAATTATATTTATAATATAATAATATACTATATATTAATAAATTAAAATACAATTATCATCAGCAAAGGGGAGTGTTGGCATGTATGGCTTAAACCAATCATGTGTGGGGCTGGGCACATTGTTGTTTGAGCAGAACCTTTTTTCTTTAAGTAATTTATTCATTCATTTATTTATTTATTTTGAGAGGGAGAGAGAGAGCGTGAGTGGAGGAGGGGCAGAGAGAGAGAGGGAGAGAAAGAGAATCCCAAGCAGGCTCTGTGCTGTCAGTGCAAAGCTCATGTAGGTCCTGATCTCACAAATTGTGAGATCATGACCTAAACTGAAATCAAGAGTTAGATGCTTAACTGACTGAGCCATCCGGCACCACTGAACAAAACTATTAAAAGTGAAAGATGGGGAGCATATTGCTCTTGACCTTGGGGTCATGAGTTCAAGCTCCACATGGAGCATAGAGATTACTTTAAAAAAAAGAAAATGGGGGCACCTACGTGGCTTAGTGGGTTAAACATCGACTCTTGATTTCAGCTCAGGTCATGATCTCACAGTTTGTGAGATCAAGCCCCAAGTCGGGCTCTTCGCTGACAGCGCAGAACCTGCTTGGGATTCTCTATCTCCCTTTCTCTGCCCCTCCCCTTCTCTCTCTCACTCTCAAAAGTAAAAGAAAAGGAAAAAAAGAAAGAGAAAAGAAAAGAAAAGAAACATGGCTTTGGGGTAGATTAGAACTAATGTCGGCCACACCCTAGTCAATGGCCACAAGTCCCTTTGGGAAGGACTGTGAAGAAAGTGCCAGCATGAACCAGTAACATTTGCACAGGGCCCTCCTTCCTTAAAGGGCACCCACCCTACTTCCTTCAGGGACCCCTGAGTTTATGAACTGATTTTACCTAGAACGTTGGAGAAAAAAAATCCTCTCTGTTGCAGGCAGGTCTCTGTTGGTCTGACCTCTGGTCCTTCTATTACACACATCAAGGAGGACTCTATGGGCCTCCCTGTCGGTTTTGGTCCTAGGGGCCTGGTGATCCTGGCAAAGATCCTTTCAGGCCAGGCCATTCAGATGACCACTAAGTCTCCTGTATGTCATGGTCTCTGTACCTCTCTCTCCTCCGGCAGCTCAAGGCTGCTACTTGCCTCTCAGTGCCCAGGGTCCTGGTATCTGCATTGAAATCAAGGAGTCATCTCAATTACGGTGTCTCCAGTCAGAATCCCTGACCCATGGAGGACAGTGACTACGGTGCTTGTTAAGTAAAGGTTGAATTTTGTCCCCCCACAAAACAATTCATACACTGAAGACCTAAGCCTTGTACTTCACAATGTGACCTTATATAGAAATAGCATCACTTTTCAAAGATGATGTCCTTGGCAGTGAACTTCTAAATGATGGTAAAGGGAGTATCTCTGAGTGAGTTGTCTGATGAACTCAGCCCAACATTGGATTTCAGTGAATGAATGAATCTTCCTAAGGTTTTGGATTCTTTCTTCTACATTATACCAGGGGGCTTTGGACATCTCTGTTGCATTTAGGGAGACTCTGCTGTCTTCCAGCCAACCAGATAGACACACAGAACAAACCTTAGTGGCTTAAGCCAGCACACTGAATCCAAAATTTCTGTCCAGTGCACCTGTATCAATAAATTCAGCCCAATCTAAACTTAGGTTCTTATCTCCTGGGTCTAGGACCTCAATCTTTCCTCGCACATATTCTCCACATTGTCACGAAGGTAAGTTAACAAAAGTCTTACAGTTCCTTTGATACATAAGCCTTCCCCTCTGCATTTTACTTTGTAATAAGATCTCCAGACATGCTGGAATCCATCTTTTTTTTTTAATGTTTTATTATTTTTTCCTTAGTATTTTATCATTCAGTAATCTCTGTACCCAATTTGGAGTTCGAACACACGGCCCTGAGATCAAGAGTCACATGCTCCACCGACTGAGCCCACCCGGCACCCCACTGGAATGCATCTTTAGTTTAAGGCACTGGGGTTATTGAGGAGTTTGGGAAGAGGGGAAGGAGAAGAGTTGGCTTCCCCTTGCAAACGATAATGTTTCCTCTGAGTTCATTCATAGATCTTCATCCTGTGTAATTTGTTAACAGGTGAAGTGCCTACTGTGGGCTAAGCTGTGGAGACAGAGCAGTAAGCCCGACAGGCAAACTCCTGCTGTCATAGAACTGCCGTGGGAGACACAGTACAGAAATACATAAGGATGTAATTCCTCCCAGGGCGCTGGGACAGAGGGGAGGGTGTGGGAGGGCGTGTAAGTAGGCCTCACTGAGAAGGTGGCCAAAAGGCCTGCATGAAGCCATGGAGTGGATGGCTGCAGAAGCCAGAGTGAAGAAGAGGAAGGCCAGGTCAGAGGTCATGGGGTACAGGTGATATGGGGCCTTGGAAATAGGAGGCCCATGAAGGCCTTTGAGCCAAGTGACTTGATTCGATGAACTTTTTTTTTTTAATGTTTATTTATTTTTGAGAGAGAGAGAGAGAGCGAGAGAGAGAGAGAGAGAGACAGAGCATGAGCAAGGAGGGGCAGAGAGAGAGGGAGACAGAATCCAAAGCAGGCTCCAGGCTCTGAGCTGTCAGCACAGAGCCCGACGCGGGGCTCGAACTCATAGACTGTGAGATCATGACCTGAGCCGAAGTCGGATGCTTAACCGACTGAGGCCACCCAGGCGCCCCATCAATGAACATTTTTAAAGGGTCCCTCTGGCTGCTGCCGCCTCTAGAATAGACTTCAGTGGGGCAGAGTGGAGGTCAAGAGACCTGTCTGGAGCCACTGTGACAATCCGGGTGAGAGACCTTGATGCTGGCATTGGGGCTGCTGAGAAGTAGTCAGATTCTGCCTAAATTATGAAGGTAGAGCCAAGATTGGCTGCTGATGTGGATGAAGGCCTATGAGAAAGACGTGGTGCCCAGGGGTGGGGTCACCACTGTGGACATACGAAAGTCTGCATGGGGCAGTTCAGCTGAAGGCACATTCAGATTAAATGCCAGCTGGATATCTAAGTGGAGGTGTAACAGGAGTTGGATCTTGAAGTCTGGAGTTGAGGCCTGGGCTGGAGATAAGAAATGACATCATCAGTGTGTAGACGGTGCTTAGAGCCGTGACACTGGATGAGCTCTCAAGGGGAATATAAATAGAGAAGAAATGGCACCTGAGGACCAAGCCCTAGGGACCCCACATTACGAGCGTGACATGAAGAGCCAGCAGACGGTGTGAGAAGGAGCAGTGTGGGGAGCGTGGGGGAGCTGGGAGTGCCCTGCTGTGTCAGGTGATGCTCGTGGGTCAAGGAAGGTAAGGCCAGTGGATGTGGGCCTGCGAAGTATTTCCCAGTGTCGCTGCACACTCTCGGTGCTCTGTCCTGAGCAGTGCCTGACTTTCACATTAAAGATTTAGGGAGGCTGTGAATTCCCTCAGCATTTCATCTGGAAGCCATAGAATCTGCCTATGGGTTTGATAATGGGCTGTCTCAGCCCCATGGCGGCAAGAGATAGGAGACTCCTTTGCAAAGCAGAGAAAGTTTAAAAAAAAATTTTTAATGTAAATGTTTATTTTTGAGAGAGAGAGAGAGAGTGCGTGTGAGCCTGAGCAGGGGTGGGGCAGAGAGAGAGGGAGACAGAGGATTTGAAGCGGGCTCTGTGTTGACAGCAGAGAACCTGACACAGGGCTCGAACTCATGAACCATGAGATCATGACTTGAACGCTTAACCGACTGAGCACCCCCCAGGCGCCCGGAGAAAGTTTTCCATTTGTGCTTGGACACACAGCAGCTGGGAATCTGACCCTGTTGTTCTCTTTAAGCTGCTTGGATGCTGTTAAAAGCAACCACCTGGCAGCAGTCAGTGCATTTCTCAGGCCCTTCATGTTTTAAGGTGAAGCCCTTGGCCTTCCAAAGCCCGAGTATCAATGGATTCCTCACCTGAGGGGCTACCTGTGGTGTCTTGTTTTCTGATGCCACTTGGGACACTAAATTTTGTGGGGTTTTTCACACCAATAACTAATTCTCTGATTCTCCCACACCAACTAGGTGTCCAACAATTCAATCCAATTTGGACACCAACTCTTGAATTAGTGCAGACCCCACAGGTTAAGGGCTCAGTCCCACAAGACTGACCCTACTTCAGGTGCTGGTCCCAAGTCCCAAGAGGGCCACCCATAACTTCTGATCAACTGGCTATAAATCAGGTCTAAGCCCCCTCCTCAAATTCAATAACTCGCTGGAATGACTCCTAGAACTCAGGGAAACACTTTATTTGCATTTAAAAAGGATGCAATTCAGGAACCACCAAATGGAAGAGATGTATGGAATGAGGTACTGGGGAGAGGGAGAGGGTGGCGTGGAGTTTCCAGGATAACCAGGGCTATTGCCTTCCTAGCACATCAGTGCGTTCACTAATCTGGGAACTCCCAGAACTCCACTATGTAGGGGGTTTTACGGAGGTTTCATTACAGAAGCACCATTAATTAAATCACCGGCCTTTGCAAGTTTAAGGACAAGTGTAGAAGTGGGGTACTGGGAGACCTTGCCTTCAAAAACCCTAGAAACCAAGTTACATAGATCATAAAATACTTGGATTAGAATTTTTAAAATAATGTTTTGACTTTAAAACTTTATTTAAAAAAAAAATTTATGTTTGTTTGTTTATTTATTTAGAGAGCAAGCCGGGGAGGGGCAGAGAGAGAGAGAGAGAGAGAGAAATCCCGAGAGCTGGCTCTGCACTGTCAGCACAGAGCCCGACACAGGGCTTGAACTCACAAACTGCGAGATCATGACCTGAGCTGAAACCAAGAGTCAAGAGCCAAATGAAGAGACGCTTAACCAACCGAGCCACCCAGGCGCCCCTAAAACTTTATATTTGAAAGGAAAGAAAATTTGATATTGCTGGTGTTGATTATAAAAAAAAAAACCATTGGCCTCTGGTTGATAGAAGTGAATCTCCACCCCCCCACCTCCCCGGTTTGGGCTGAAAGTTCCTACCCTCTATTCATGGCTTGGTCTTTATGGTGACCTGCCCCCATCCAGAACCTTTCTAAAGGGTTTGGCTTTCCCCGGCCGGGAGTCTTATTAGCATACGAAAGACAGCAAATCCAAGTGTTTTTAGGAACTCCGGTGCCAGGAAGCAGGGACTAAGAACACGTATTTTTTATTATACCACACCCCCAGCGGTGGCTTCAGGCTGCCAGGTTCGCTAGAGCCTTTCCCTTCATCCTAGCTGGATTTCCACCGCCTTCAGCTCCTACCAGACAAATGTCCAGTCCGGACCCACCTCTATTTCCCCGCAGCACCTTCTGCCATTCCTGGTGACAACATCTCTATCACTTGCAGGAAACGGTCTCTGCCCGACCTGATCAGAAACAGAATTTGTGAAAAGGAACTTGTGTAGCTTCCAGAGCCACCGAGGGGGCCGGAGGACAAGACTCAGAGCCGGACAGCTCGTTTCCAGCCCAAACCTCCGTCCTGCTCTGGCCTGCTGAGCAAGCCACCACCACCGCCACCGCAGGATCCTCACCATAGCCCAGACACTGCAGGATCCTCATATAGCCCAGACACTTCGAGCCCTGAGCCTCGAAGGAGGCTCTCTGTTGTCCAGACGTGGCAGCCAGCCCCCCAGCGAACTCCTGGGAGGGTTCTGATTGGCTGGGCCTGGACAAAGGCCCTTGCCCTGGGGCGAAGGACAGCGAGCCCGTGAGTCTCTGGCATTTCTGCCTTCTCAAGTGGAAGAAAGGGGCCCAGGTGCTGGGTGAAGAGGAATGGCAGGGGCCTCTACTTCAGCATTTGCTAATTAACAAAAATTCGACTGAGTAAATTTTAAAGATCTAATTGGCTTTCTTAAGTGATTCCTGAAGTGGGCAGCATCTCATCTTACCCGTGGAGGGGAGCTCTGAGGAGTGGGACAAGACGGAAGGTTTCTATAGAAGGAGGGTGGGAGCAGGAAGGTTATTAGCAAAAGAAAAGGATTGTTCCAGACCTGGCCTCTTTCTGGGGGGCGAAGCAAGGTGTCTTATCATGCAGACGACCCCATCTTTCTTTGAGGGGTGGGAGAGGAGCAAGAGGCCGACTCAGTGGCGCTGATTGAAAAATTCCTGACTGACCGGTTAAGACTACATTTCTGGGAGAGGTTGAAACTGCAATTTGATCGGGTATCAAGGCCTGGTTTGGGAACTTGGTCTGAGGGACGTCATTTGGGGCTCGTGATTTTTGTTTTGTTTTGTTCTAATTTTTTAATGTTTATTTTTGTGTGTGAGAGAGAGAGAGAGCAGAGGAGGGGCAAAAGAGAGAGGGAGACAGAATCGGAAGCAGACTCCAAGCTCTGAGCTGTCAGCAGAGCCTGACTCGGGGCTCGAACTCACGAACCGAACCGTGAGATCAAGACCTAAGCCAAAGTCCGACGCTTAACCGACTGAGCCACCCAGGCGAGCCCGCACCACCCCCCCACCCCGCCCCGTCTTTTTTTTTTTTTTTTTTTTTTTTTCACAGCACTCACCTCTCCTGGCCCAGAGTCTCAGGCCTGGGCTGACAGGTTGCGCCCACCCCCTGTCAGGGACTGGGCTTTCTGGGCATCACTGGGTGCTCCCCATGCAGAATTGCCACTACACGTTGGCCACACACTGGGGGCTGGGCATTTGAGGTCAGCGCTCAATACAGGGGCCATTTACAGAGCTATAGACAGGTTCAAGTGGCCACTTAGGTCGGGGCAGCACCAGGGGCTAACATCAGGAGACCTTTCAGTCCACAGTCCTACAGGGGCAAAGTGGGGAAGGGTTACCGGGACCTGGTGTGGGACCATCCCTTAGCCACGTACTGGTCCCCACACCTCCAGTTTCAGTTCCTATAATCTGTCCACCAGAGGGATCTCTGAAGTCACTCACTCCTGTGGCCACCTAGATAAGTCTCCGTTTCTGAGCACTATGGCCCTGAAAGAGAAGGAGGAGAGAGGAGTGGCTATGGGGTGGCACATATTGACTGCAGGCAGGAGGTTGGGGAAGGAGTAGGGGGGAGCAGCCCCACCCCTGCACTCTCCTCTCCCACCTGACCACCCACCTTTGCCTTCTATTTGCCAAGCCTAGAAAGAAGCCCAGGAAAAGGGAGCCCCAGGACAGGGTAGGGTGGAGGGCGGGACTGGAGGGGAAAGTAGAAGATAGCCTGCTGCCACAGGCCCCTCCTATGGGTGGCACCGAGGACTGGGGGCACTGAGGCAGCCCGCCCCCAGGGGGAGTGATTTCAGGACTGGGACTCAGGGGAAAGAGGCCAGTGGGCTGAAGGGGAGCTTGTCTTTCCTTTTTCAATTATCTGGCACCTACTATGTGCATGCATGGCCCTTGTGCTGGATACAGAAGACAGACACTAGCCCAGCCTCATAGAGCCCCAGAGTAGCAGAAGACACCCACATGACCCAGGGGGTTGTTTGTGTTGGGCGGGGGGAGTCACAGAGGGGAGCCCTAACTCAGACTTGACATCTTGGGAGGCTTCCTGGAGGAGGTGGTATTTCAACTGGAATATAAAGGTTGAGGGAGGGGTGGGAAATGTGTGTGGTGTCTGCAGAGCCAGGAAGCACGAAGAGCCCCATTTGTTGCTGGGACCGAACTTGGAACTTTTTTTTTTTTTAAATGTAAACTCTACACCCAAGGTGGGGCTTGAACTCATGACCCTGAGATCAAGAGTGTCATTGGAGGACCCTCAATCTTTTTTCTTTTTAGTTTTTAAATTTTTGAATTTACATCCAAGTTAGTTAGCATATAGTGCAATAATGATTTCAGGAGTAGATTCCAGTGTTTCATCCCCTATGTATAACACCCAGTGCTCATCCCAACAAGTGTCTTCCTTAATGCCTCTTGCCCATTTAGCCCATCCCCCCACCCACAATGCCTCCAGCAACCCTCAGTTTGTTCTCTATATTTAAGAGTCTCTTATGTTTTGTCCCTCTCCCTGTTTTTATATAATTTTTGCTTCCCTTCCCTTATGATAATCTGTTTTGTATCTTAAATTCCACCCACATATGAATGAAGTCCTATGATATTTGTCTTTCTCTGACTAATTTTGCTTAGCATAATACCCTCCAGTTCCATCCACATTGTTGCAAATGGCAAGATTTCATTCTTTTTGATTGCCGAGTAATACTCCATCGTATATATATACCACATCTTCTTTATCCATTCATCCATCGATGGACATCTGGGCTCTTTCCATACTTTGGCTATTGTTGATAGTGCTGCTATAAACATAGGGGTGCATGTGTCCCTTCGAAACAGCATACCTCTATCCCTTGGGTAAATACCTAGTAGTGCAATTTCTGGGTCATAGGGTGGTTCTATTTTTAGTTTTTTGAGGAACCTCCCTCCTGTTTTCCAGAGTGGCTGCACCAGTTTGCATTCCCACAAACAATGCAAAAGAGATTCTCTCTCTCCACATCCTCGCCAACATCTGTTGTTGACTGAGTTGTTAATGTTAGCCATTCTGACAGGTGTGAGGTGGTATCTCATTGTGGTTTTGATTTGTATTTCCCTGATGATGAGTGATGTAGAGCATTTTTTCATGTGTCAGCCATCTGGATGTCTTCTTTGGAGAAGTGTCTATTCATGTCTTCTGCCCATTTCTTCATTGGATTATTTGTTTTTTGGGTGTGGAGTTTGATAAGTCCTTTATGGATTTCAGATACTAACCCTTTATCTGATATGCCATTTGCAAATATCTTCTCCCATTCCGTTGGTTGCCTTTTAGTTTTGCTGATGGAGGACACTCAATCTTGTTGAGACCCTCATGTTTGGCACAGGGAGTTTGATTTCTGCTTTGGAGGGGCTGATTTCCCTGGGCAGCTGTGGAAGTTACCATTTCCCAGCTTCACAGGCTTGGTGTCCTCTGCCCCCACCATGGGCATATGCCTGTTAGATGCATGGCTGTGATTTCCCAGCCACTGGGTGTTCCTGGCCTCCAGCCCCTCCTATCCATGCACAGCTCTGGGTGGGTCATGGAGCCGCCAGCATCCTCCACCATGAAGGTTTCAC
Organism: Panthera tigris; assembly: GCF_018350195.1. NCBI lineage: Eukaryota > Metazoa > Chordata > Mammalia > Carnivora > Felidae > Panthera > Panthera tigris. The sequence goes on along the minus strand of NC_056661.1, from coordinate 17,738,282 downwards.
GCGTTTGTCTGTGACGTGTGGGAGGATGAGCAAGCACGGGGATTCCAATCCTGAAAATGTCAGGGAGGATGAGGCCAGGGGAAAGGCACCTAGAAGAAATGGGGGGAGGTGTCAGAGCAGGAAAGTCAAAGACAAGTGACAGGAGGTAAGAAAAGACAACTCTTGGGAGTTTGCTGGGGATGAGGACTGGGTTATGAAGAGAGACAAGTCTGTGGGAGGCAGAGGCTGGACACCCAGGGAGTGGAATGGGGTGGGGGGTCAGAGGACAGCTGGACAGTGACGTGGAGGTGAGCACGTGGTGTCTGTTGTGCATGGGGAAGGGGGACCTGGGCTGTGTCCAGCTTCAGGCCGTGCCGCTGAGGGGGCAGAGGCAGCGCGGCAGGACGGGGAGGGCTCCTCATTCTAACCAGGGATAGTCAGCTTCTGCCCCGTGTGCTGAGCCCGGACCCCTTCCTGGCCAGGTGGTGGCCAAGCCCTCTCCTCCCTCCTCTCACATGCTGGCCTGGGGAACTGCACTGAGGACACCCCAGGTTGCCCTCTCAGGTCTCACTCTGTCCTCAGGTGAGAAACACGTGATGTGGTGCACAGGATGTATGCCCTGGCTCCAGGGCCCCGTTAGCGTGACCTTTCATGTTTTCTGCCTTGAGTATAATGTACTAGATGTGCCCGGTGCAGGTGGGAGGCAGGTCAGAAACCCTGGGTAAAAAAATGCTCACTATAGATTGAACACTTGTGTCCTCGTAAAATTCATATGTTGAAATTCTAACCTCAAGGTGATGGTATTTGGAGGTGGGGCCTTTGGGAGGTGATGAGATCTTGAGGGTGGAGCCCTCATGAATGGGGGTTAGTGCCCTTATAAAAGAGGCCCCAGAGAGGTCCCTGGGCCCTTCTGCCAAGTGAAAACAAAGGGAAAGGACAATCATCTGTGAACCAGGAAACTCTCATCAGACATAGAATCTGGCGGCAGCCTGATCTTGGACTTCCCAGTGGGCAGAACTGTTGTTTACAAGCCCCCAAATCTATGATGTTTTGTTATAGCAGCTGGAACAGACTTCTCGATTTCCCTGGCTCTGCCCAGACCCCTGCTCCACAGTGGGTGGCAGAGCCACCGTTAGCCATTGCCCCATCTCAAGGTGTCTTGTGTGAGCGTATGGTCTGGAGCAGACGCGGATGAGGCCCAGCCAGACTCCCCCTGAGCCAGGAGGTGGCCTGGTGTGCCTGGGAGCTTCCAGTTCCCATCCTCAGACCAGGCCATCTGAAGCAGGCTTGCCCTGAGCTGGGAGGGGTGTGGGGGGGGGGCGGGTAGGATGCCTGAAGGGATAGAGGTATCAACCCAGTGGGTGAGGTGATGGGCTAGGCTTGCAGAAGGGACTGGCATTTATTGAGTGCCTACTGTGTGCCCAGGTCTGCTCTGGGCACTGTCCCCACCACCTCACCTGGTCCTCCGATGCAGAATGAGGGCCCAGGGCCACGGGGAGGGGAGGGGCTGTGTCCAGCCTCCCAAGTGTTAGGATGCAGATTCCAGTGGAGACCCCCTTGGGGTCAAGGGCTAGGAACTGGGGCTCGGGGTGGAGGGGGAGCGGGGCAGGGAGCGGAAAGTATCCCGTGCACAGAAGTCAACGTCGGTGGTCGCCAGGTGCCTGTCAGCGTCCTAAACGGCCCCGGGCCATAGTTTTTGCTTGGCCCCCGGACGTGGGCCTGGCCGGCAGGCTGGGAGGGGCGTCCTCTCCCCTTCCCTCGCCTCGCCCTCCTCCCCTCCGCTCCCTCCTCCGGGCGGGGTTCCCGGAACAGGCCGCCGGGGCGGGGCGAGGAAGCGGTGGCCGCACGGGTCGCTGAGGCTGCGGCTGCACCTCGACCCCTGTTTCTTCTGTCTGTCTGTTCTTCTGTCCGTCCGCCACCCAGCTATGGCTGCGCGTGTCCCCGCGCCACGGATCCTCCTGCTGCTGCTGCTGCTCCCGCCGCCTCCAGGTGGTGAGCCTTTGGGGGTGGGGGGAGTTTGTCCCGGGCGGGGACAGTGTATAGGGGAGCGGGGCAGCCACGTCCGTGCGCCCCTGGCGTGAGCCCAGGCAACACCGTCCCCACAGTGTCCCGCACCCCATTAACCGCGAGGCAGTCAGCCAACCCTCAGGACTGACCTGACCTCCACCGCAGCACCCCTCCCAGTCTGAACTGACACTGCCCAGACCCTAGGAAGTTGCCACCATTGCTCTGCCCGGGAATGGTGGTGCTGGTGGTGGGGTCTGTGCTCCCTCACGTGTTACAAGGGATTGGGTCCCCAGGGGCTGGGGTAGGAGTTCCCGCCTGGCCTTAGCCTAGGGTGGTGGCAGCAGGGAGGCCTGGCCCCTCCATCAGAGGCTTTCCCTTGGGCTCTGTTTACTGGGTGTGGAAGCCCCTGCCGGGTTGAGGCCGGGTTGAGGCCGGTCTCCCCCCGGGGTTGGAGGAAACATCACTGTGTGTGTGTTGACGGTAGCCAGACGGGTGATTCACAGGCGGAGGAGGCCAGGCTGGGGGCCTTTTAGGGGTAGGAATTGGAAGAACCCCTTGCCCAGCCAGAGGAAGCGGATGATCCCTCTGGGGTGAGTGGCTTCCTCCAGGAGAAGGGCTTTATTTCCTGGGGGCTGAGATGAATGTGGGGACCTGGGGTGGGAAAGTGAGAAGATGGAGCCCAGGTCCCTGGTCCAGTGAGATCTGGGAAGCCTCCTCCACTGGGAAGTGTCTGGGGCCCAGAAGAGCATTCGTGTCATGGGCTCTTGGCCCAGACAGCGTCAGCGTTGTGTCTTCAGTCCCAGCTTGGAGGCTGGGCCGTGACTGTAAAGGCTGTAAAGACCCTGCTGGAGGTGGCTCACCCGAGTAACCCAGTAGCATGGGCCATGCTGACCATACCTGCCACCATACCTACTACCAGGGTGAGCCTGGTAGTGGTCAGGTCCTCTGTCCTGCAGCTTTGCCCAGAGCAGGGTTCTGCCTGAACCTGCCAAGAGCAGAGCACCCCTCCCCCGCCCCCATCCCATTCCTAGTTATCTCTTCTCAGGGAGGCCACTCAGTGCCTCTTTCTGTGGGCCTCGCTCTGTACATGGTCTCCAGATACTGCACGCTGCCCCAGGGCCCTGGCCACTCTGGGTCTCTGCGTTCCAGGTGCTGTGTCAGCACTGTTTCCAGGTGAAGTAGCCACACTTCATGGTTTATCAGCTACTGTAGTCATCTGGGCCTTACTGGATTGGGTGTTCTATGTGGGGGTCTGCCCAGGCACGATCCGGGACTGCCCCCTCCTGCTGGTGGGCACTAGGCCTCTGCTTATATAACCTAAGGATGCATGGGAACATTTGGCTGTAGCATCTTCCTGGAAGTTTGCAAGGCTTGTGGTCTCTCAAAGCCCCGGTCACTTCCCACACTTGTCAGCCAGGTCCTCTCAGCATGGCCTGGTACAGTGAAGTGTTGTCTATACCCCAGCCTGGGGGAATATCCTTAGATCCCAGTTTTGCCTGAGAGCCTTGTAATGGTTCTGGGACTCCAAGTGGTGCCACTGCCTCGGAGCCCTGGCCACTGAGGGCATAAACATTTTCTAGGCACCCGCTGCAGCCCTAGCCCAGGACTAATTGTTTCACAGACTCTTATATGGTGGGTGTAACTGTAGCCAATGGGGAGTTGGTCTGGAGACAGCCTGTCGTGTGGTCTGTGAGGGCCAGGCCCCTGCAGTCCAGTGTCTAGCAGGGGCCCAGGCCCAGGTGAGGAGAGGGAATAAGGATTGAGAACTAGTTGGTCCAGTGCCTGGGCCCCAGCAGCTAGTTGGGGGGGTATTACTGTTCAGGTCTGTGATTGCTGGGCTTGGGCAGTTTCTGGAGGAGGGGGCCTGGAGTGAGGCCTTGTAGGATGAGTAGATTTGAAGGTGGGGAATGGGAAGCAGGCAAGAAGAATATAGGCAGAATGTGGGTAGAGTTGGAAAGCTGGGGTGATCGTCAAGGCCTTTTGCAGTCCAAACCCCGTTTTGTGGACTCTGGACTTGATCCTGAGGCAGTAGAGACCAGGGATGGTCCGAGAGCAGGAAGTAGCCCAGTCAAACTCCCACTTAGAAAGGTCAGTCTTCTATCAGAAGGCAAGTGGCCGGTGGGGGAGGGAAGGGGGCTTGTTAGGTGCTCTGCTGTGGGACAGGGAGGAGGGCAAGGCTGATGGGGGCTTTGGCTAGAGGTGGCCAATGACTAGGATGGTTCACAGATGGCCCAGATGCTTGTGCCTGCTGGCAGTGCTGGAAAGGGGCTGTGCTAGCCAGGACATGGCTGAGATCTGGCATGAGGCCTGGCCCTGTGGCCACAGATTAACAAGTGTGTTTCTCTGCTCCAGTCCACAGTGAAGTGTGTGTGGCTTCCCGTGGACGCATCCTCTTCCCTGAGTCCTGTCCTGATTTCTGCTGTGGCACATGTTACAAACAATACTGCTGCTCTGATGTGCTGAAGAAATTTGTGTGGGATGAGGAAAAGTGTTCTGTGCCTGAGGCCAGGTGGGTGCCCGGTGGTCGCAGGGGGGGAGGCCTGAGCCCGCCCCGAGCAGGAGTGTACATGAAAGGGAAATAGCCCTGCCCCTCCGCCTCTCAGCCCCCTCGAGGTGGTAGAGCACTGGACCAGGGGTGGGGGTGGGGTGCCCCTGTTCTGGGCTGAGCTCCCCAGAGCTTGCTCAGTCAGCCCCTTGTCCCTTTCCCTGCGACCCTAGAGGACTGCAGCTCACCCACCTCACTCAGCCTTGGGCTGAGCAGGTTTCTCGGGGCTGGTGGCCTCAGCTGGCCCTGTGGCTCACCCCTGGATATGTATGTACCTGGATGTGTACCTGTACCAGCAAGGTGCATGCCTTGGTGTGAGTGTACCCCACAGTTCGTGCATGCACCTGGTGGGGGATTGTATGTGATTTGTGTAGGTATCATCCTGTGGGCCCTGGAAGGCACGTCGCACTGCACCGTGCCTGTGTCCTCTTGGTCTGGCCCCTGGATTTGCATTGCATCTTGGTTTAGGCTGTTTCATGGGCTGGTCCCGAGGTCTCCCTTTGCCACATCTGTGTTTTGTGTTTGGTCGCGGGTATAGAAACGGTTGAGATGGTCAAACTTCTCAGCTCATGGCAGGTTGATTATCATCAGTCTGGTCAAGACCAGCCCCTGTCATCTTACATATTTACTTTAATCTCACATGACCATTCCATTTCCCTCTCACTCCATAGGCTACCAGTGTGTATGTCCTTTTCATGGTTTGGGTTTTATTTATTTATAAATTAAATTAAATTAATTTTTTAATTTATTTTTTATTTTTAAAAGTTTATTCATTTATTTGTATTTTTATTTTTTATGTTTTTTTAAATGTTTATTTACTCTTGGAGAGAGAGAGAGAGAGAGAGAGAGAGAGAATGTGAGTGGGGGAGGGGCAGAGAGAGAGGGAGACACAGAATCCGAAGCAGGTTCCAGGCTCTGAGCTGTCAGCACAGGGCCCGATGCGGGGCTCGAAGTCACAATCTGTGAGATCATGACCTGAGTGAAGTTGGTTGCCCAACCGACTGGGCCACCCAGACACCCCACGTTTATTTATTTATCTATTATTATTATTTTTTATTTAAAATTTTTTTTTTTTTAGTGTTTTTTTTTTTTAGTGTTTATTTATTTTTGAGACAGAGAGAGACAGAGCATGAACGGGGGAGGGGCAGAGAGAGAGGGAGACACAGAATCGGAAGCAGGCTCCAGGCTCTGAGCCACCAGCCCAGAGCCCGACGCGGGGCTGGAACTCATGGACCGCGAGATCGTGACCTGAGCTGAAGTTAGACGCTTAACCGACTGAGCCACCCAGGGGCCCCCACGTTTATTTATTTTTGAGAGAGACTGAGTGCATGCACATGCACCCTTGCGCAAGTGGGGGAGGGTCAGAGAGAGACAGGGACAGTGGATCGGAAGGGGGCTCTGGCTGACAGCAAAGAGCCCGACATGGGACTCGAACTCACAAACCTTGAGATCATTACCTGAGCTGAAGTCGGACCCTTAACTGACGAGCCACCCAGGTGCCCCTATTTATTTAAAAAAAATTTTTTTTTATGTTTATTTATTTTTGAGAGAAAGAGTGAGAGAGACAGAGTGCAAGCAGGAGAGGGGCAGAGAAAGAGAGGGAGACACAGAATCCAAAGCAGGCTCCCAAGCTCTTAGCTGTCAGCACAGAGCCTGACACAGGGCTCGAACCCACCAACCATGAGATCATGACCTGAACCGAAGTCGGAGCTTAACCTTAACTGACTGAGCCACTCAGGGGCTGAGCCCCTGAGCCACTGAGCCCCTCCCACCCATTTGTTTTTAAGTTTATTTATTTATTTTGAGAGAGAGAGAGAGCGCGTGCGTGCCTGTGTGCATGTGCATGTGTGTGCCAGCGTGGAAGGGGCAGAGAGAGGGAAACAGAGGATCCAAAACAGGCTCTGTGCTGACAGCAGAAAGCCTGATGAGGGCTCAAATTCACAAATTGTGCGATCATGACCTGAGTCAAAGTCACATGCTTTAAATGACTGAGCTACCCAGACGCCCCTATTTTTTTAAATTTTATTTGAGAGAGAGAGAGTACAAGTGGGAGAGAGGGGCAGAGAGCCACTTTGTGCTTTGCAAAATGTACATTGTTTTGTGGGTACGATGAACTCTTTTACCTTTTGCATTCAGCACAGCGTCTGTAAGACCCATCCATGTTGCATTGTGTACATCCGGCCTGTGCCCACCCCTGTGGTGTCGTTCTCTTTGGTCTGAGTCCTAAGCTTGCTATCCTAGATAATTGTGATGGACATCCTCCTGTACTTCCTATCTCCTTTTATGGAACCATGTGAGAATTTTTTGGAAGTGTGCACGGGAGCAAATTGCCAGGTTGGTGAGATGTATGTAATTACTGACTAAGGAAGTGATCTTGGGAATGGCGGCACCAGGCTGCATACACTGCCAGCCACACCTGAAGATTACTTCCAACCTTTTGGTGTCCTTACATTTATGCATGTGTCTTTTTTAAAGAAATCCATTCCAGTAATTTTTTAAAATACAGGAGCATTTCATTTAAATTTAGTGTAATATTGTGCTGGGACTATATTTGCCATCTTATTTTGTGCTTTTTATTGGTCTCTCTCCTATTCATTCTGTACTTCTTTCTTTTTAACTTACCATATTGTTTTGGTTTGTTTTTATTCCATTTTTTTTCTTCTACTGTTTATTTCTTTTATACTCTGTATTGCTTTTGCTCCTTCTTGCCTCATTGCACAGGCTGGGACCTCCAGTGCAGTGTTGAATAGAAGTGATGAGAGCAGATATCTCTTTCTGGGTTTCGATTTAGGGAGAAAACATTCAGTATTAAGTATGATGCTAGCTGTAGCTTTTTCATTGGTGCCTCTTATCAGAATGAGGAAGTTGCTTTCTATTTCTAGTTTGCTTGGACTTTTAGTCATGAAGGGATCTTGAATTTTGTCAAATAGTTTTCCTGCATCTGTACTTTCTCCTAGGTAATTACTCTTTTAAAAAAAAAATCTTTTAAGTTCATTTATTTATTTTTGAGAGAGAGAGAGAGAGATTGCACAAGTGGGAGAGGGACAGAGAGAGAGAAGGAGACACGGAATTCAAAGCAGGCTCCAGGCTCTGAGCTGTCAGCATAGAGCCCCACATGGGGCTTGAACCCACAAACTGTGGGATCATGATCTGAACCAAAGTCGGATGCTTAACCAACTGAGCCATCCAGGTGCCTCAGTCTTTTTCATAAGTAGTATAGTTTAAAATTCTCATTATGTATTGATACAGAGAAAGGTAATATATTTTAATAAATTGACCTTGTATCCAGAGACTTTACTAAATTTACTTATTAATTTGAGTGATTTTAATTGAAATTTCTTTAGAATTTTCTACAAAAATAGTCACATCATGTGCAGTTAATGTCTTATTTTTTCCATTCCAATTCTTATACTTTTAATTAATTTTTCTTGTTTTATTACACTGGCTCGGATCTCCAGTACAATGATGATTGAAAGTGGTGATAGGTAGCATTCTTGTTTCTGGTTCCAGAGGGAAGGCTTTCATCATTTCCTGGTTAAAAAATGTTTGCTGTAGTTTTGTATGTGTGTGGTTTTTAATGTTTATTTATTTTTGAGAAGAGAGAGTGTTAGTGGGGGAGGGGCAGAGCTGGGGGTGGGGGGGGGGTGGCAGGAAGTTGGGGAACAGAAGATCTGAAGCAGCCTTTCTGCTGACAGCAACGAGCCTGACGCGAGGCTCAAACTCACAAACTGTGAGATCATGACCTGAGCCAAAAATGGATGCTCAACTGACTGAGCTACCCAGACTCTCCTGCTGTAGTTTTTTTTTTTTTTTAAGACACCTTTTATTAGACTAGGCTTCTGCTATTCTTCCCCCACCCCCCCACCCCCCGCTATTCTAATAGTGATATTAAGAACTCTTTTTCACAAACCTTTGGTGCCTTAAAAAAATTTTGTTTCCAACGTTTATTTATTTATTTATTTATTAAATGTTTATTTATTTTTGAGACAGAGAGAGACAAAGCATGAACGGGGGAGGGTCAGAGAGAGAGGAAGATACAGAATCTGAAGCAGGCTCCAGGCTCTGAGCTGTCAGCACAGAGTCCGATGCGGGGCTCGAACTCACAGACCACGAGATCATGACCTGAGCTGAAGTCGGACACTTAACTGACTGAGCCACCCAGACACCCCGTTTATTTATTTTTGAGAGACAGAAACAGAGTGTGACTGGGGGAGGGGCAGAGAGAGAGGGAGACACAGAATCTAAAGCGCAGAGCCTGGTGCGGGCTTGAACCCATGGACCTTGAGATCATGACCTGAGCTGAAGTCAGACACCCAACCAATTGGGCCACCCAGGCAAATATTTGGTGCCATTTATTTATTTATTTATTTTTTTAATTTTTTTTTTTTTTTTTTTTAACATTTATTCATTTCTGAGAGACAGAGACAGAGCACAAACAGGGGAGGGACAGAAAGAGAGGGAGATACAGAATCGGAAGCATTATCCAGGCTCTGAACTCTCAGCATGATGCGGGGTTTGAACCCAAGAACTGTGAGATCATGACCTGAGCTGAAGTCAGATGCTTAACCAACTGAGCCACCCAGGTGCCCCTCTTTGGTGCCTTTTAAAAGGAACATATTTCAGGGCGCCTGAGTGGCTCAGCTGGTTGAGCTTCTGACTTGGTTCAAGTCATGGTCTCATGGTTCACAAGTTCGAGCCCCACATCGGGCTCTGTGCTGATGGCTCAGAGCCTAGAGCCTGCTTTGCAGGTTCTGTGTCTCCCTCTCTCTCTGCCCCTCCCCTGTTCATACTCTGTCTCTCTCTCCCTCAAAAATAAATAAAACATTAAAAAAAATTAAAAAAAAAAAAGGAACATATTTCTGGGGTGCCTGGCTGGCTCAGTTGGAGGAGCATGTGACTGTTGATCTTAGGGTCATGAGTTTGAACCTCACATTGGGGATAGAGATTATTTAAATAAATAAATATTTCAAAGGAACATATTTCTTTTGGGTAAATATCTTGGAGTAAAATTGCTGAGTCACTGGTGCATGTGTTCAGCTTCCAGATACTGGCAGATACTTCCAGTTTTCTAACACTGTACCATTTACACTCTTGCCAGCCATGTATGAGAGTCCCAGTTTTCTATACATCCTCTCTAAACTTGGCATTGTAAGTCATTTTTAAAAATTGAGCTAGGGGCGCCTGGGTGGCTCAGTCAGTTGAGCATCCAACTTCGGCTCAGGTCATGATCTCACGGTCCGTGAGTTCGAGCCCCGAGTCGGGCTCTGTGCTGACAGCTCAGAGCCTGGAGCCTGTTTCAGGTTCTGTGTCTCCCTCTCTCTCTGACCCTCCCCCGTTCATGCTCTGTCTCTCTCTGTCTCAAAAATAAATAAACGTTAAAAAAAATAAATAAATAAATAAAATAAAATAAAATAAAAATTGAGCTATAATCACATACAGCAAAATGCACAGGTCTGAATGTTTCAGTTTGATGAGTTTTAATAAATGTATACTTCTCACATATAATATCTCAGTCAAGATCTAGATCATTGCTATTGCCTAGGTTTTAATTTCAGTAATTTTGGTGAATGTGTGGTGATACCTCATTGTGTTGTTTTCTTTTAAGATTTAAGTCTTTTGAGATTTATTGAGACTCATTTTATGACCCAACCTATACTGTACCTTGGTAAATGTTTCATATGAACCTGAAAAATGGTATATTCTGCAGTTGTTGGGTATAGTGCTTTATAAGTGTCAGATCAAGTTGGTTGATAATAGTGTTTAGTTCTTTTCTGCCTTTTGGTTTTGTCTGCTTGCTTTATTGATTACTGGAGACCACAGATATGTTTGTTGTTTGAGTTCTGTCAATATTTGCTTCATGAGTTCTGATGCTTTGTTATTAGGTGCATACATATTTAGGGTTGGTTTGACTTTCTGATGAATTTTTCATTTTATCATATGTAATGTCCCTCTTTATCTCTTGTATAACCATTGTAAGCCTCAAAGACAGTATTTTAATTGTTTTTGACAGTGAATATTTATTTATTTATTTCAATATGAAATTTATTGTCAAATTGGTTTCCATACAAGACAGTGAATATTTATTTACATTTATCCATATCTTTACCTTCTCGCTGCTTCTTATTGCTTCCTGCATCTTTAAGCCTCAACTGAGATCATGTTCCTTCTGCCTCTCATGAGGTATGCTGGTGTCAAATTTTCTTGGTTTTTGTTTCTCTGAAAATGTCGTTATTTCACCTTCCTCCTCAAAGTATATTTTTCCTGGTTATAGATTTCTAGGTTGGCAGCTACTAATTTTTCTCAGCACTTTAAAGCTTTCATTCCATTCTTTTTTTTTTTTTTACGTTTATTTATTTTTTTAGCAATCTCTACACTCATCATGGGGATCAAACTTATGACCCTGAGGTCAAGAGTCATTGCATAGTGGGGCGCCTGGGTAGCTCAGTCGGTTAAGTGTCTGACTTTGGCTCAAGTCATGATCTCACAGTTTGTGAGTTAGAGCCCCGCATTGGGCTCTGTGCTGACAGCTCAGAGCCTGGAGCCTGCTTCGGATTCTGGGTCCCCCTCACTTTTCTCCCCCTCCCCCACTCGCACTCTCCCTCTCTCTTTCAAAAATAAATAAACATTAAAAAAAAAAAACACTAAGAGTCATTGCATACCCTTCCTACTGAACCAGCCAGGCACCCCGTTCCATTGTCTTCTGTTGCCTATTATTTCTGTTGAGAAACCAGTTGACAGTTTAATGATTGCTCCTTTGCAAGCAATATGGTTTTTCTGACTAATTAAAAAAAAATTTTTTTTTTAATGTTTATTTTTGAGAGAGAGACAGAGGAGTGGCAGGACTGGGAGACAGAATCCGAAGTAGGCTCCAGGCTCCAAGTTGTCAGCACAGAGCCTGATGTGGGGCTTGAACCCATGAACTGCAAGATCATGACCTGAGCCAAAGTGGGACACTCAACCGACTGAGCCACCTAGGCGCCCCTGTTTATTTTTGAGAGAGAGAGAGAGAGAGAGACAGAGAGAGAGAGAGAGTACGAGCAGGGGAGGGACAGAGAGAGAGGAGACACAGAATCCGAAGCAGCTCCAGGCTCTGAGCTGTCAGCACATAGCCCAGCGTGGGGCTCAAACTCATGAACCATGAGATCATGACCTGAGCTGAAGTCAGACACTTAACCAACTGAGCCACCCAGGTGCCCCAATGATTGTTTATTTATTTTTTATTTTATTTTTTATATATTTTTTTAAAGAAGCTAAGTATTTATTTTTTTAAATTTTTTCTTAACGTTTATTTATTTTTGAGACAGAGAGAGACAAAGCATGAACGGGGGAGGGTCAGAGAGAGAGGGAGACACAGAATCTGAAACAGGCTCCAGGCTCTGAACTGTCAGCACAGAGCCCGACGCGGGGCTCGAACTCACGGACTGTGAGATCATGACCTGAGCCGAAGTCAAATGCTTAACTGACTGAGCCACCCAGGCGCCCCATTTATTTTTTATTTTTATTTATTTTTTAATTTTTTTAATGTTTATTTATTTTTGAGAGAGAGAAAGCATGAGCAGAGAGAGACGGAGACACAGAATCTGAGGCAGGCTCCAGGCTCCAAGCTGTCAGCACAGAGCCTGATGTGGAGCTCAGAGCCATGAACCAATAAATCATGGCCCGAGCCAAAGTCAGACAGTCAACCAACTGAGCCACCCAGGTGCTCCTGTTTGTTTAATTTTGAGAGAGAGAGAGAGAGAGACAGAGACAGAGACAGAGACAAAGAGAGACAGAGCGTGAGCAGGTGAGGGACAGAGAGAGAAGGAGACACAGAACCTGAAGCAGGCTCCAGGCTCTGAGCTGTCAGCACAGAGCCCAATGCAGGGCTCAAACCCACGAACCATGAGATCAGGACCTGAGCCAAAGTCGGACACTTAGCTGAGCCACCCACGTGTCCCTTTCTCTTTGGTCTTGTATTCATGTTGTCTAGTGTCCTAGTGTTTCTGAAAACTTTGTAATGTGTGCCTAACATTACATTTGCAAAATTGACTGTAGAAATTTGGAGCTCAGGACTTCTGAGGAGAAGTCTTGCTTTTGCAGGGACACGGCACTCTCAGACCACCTTGGCCTAACTGCAGAGGCCAAGAGGATTAGGAGCTCAGCTCTCTGCTCACTTTCTCCCTTATTCTTGGGGTGCAGCTTTTTAGGTCTCATCCCCAGTTGGTGGGAATCATCAGAGAATCATCGTCACTTGGTGGGCTCTGAGTCCAATCTCCACTCAGCCCCTCAGCTGCCCCTCTGAAGTTGGCTAGTGCCCCTGGGAGCAACAGGGCCTCAGATGCCGGGTTAGCTTCCCTGGGTCTCTCTTTCCAGCCTCCCACACACCAGCTTGGCATCCTCTGCTCTGTTATTGCTCACCAAAGCCTACATACTGATTCTTTTTTTTAAGTTTTATTTATTTGAGTAATCTCTATACCCGACCTGGGGCTTGAACCCATGACCTGGAGATCAAGAGTTGCATGCTTTTTTGACTGAGCCAGCCAGGAGCCCTTGCTCTCTGATTTTTTAAAAGTATTTTCTCCTCAGCTTCAGTTTTCCTTCAAATTTAGGGTGTAGTTGTTCCTCATGCTTTTGAATTTTGTTCTACATTTAATTTTGGAAAGTTTCAATATATACAAAAACAAGAGAATAATAACTCCACATCCATGATCTGCTTCCATAGTTACCCACACTCTGACCATACACTTTCCACCACTTTTTTTCCTCATTAATTAATTAATTAATTAATTAATTTTTTAACGTTTATTCATTTTTTGATAGAGACAGAGTGCGAGTGGGGGAGGGGCAGAGAGAGAGGGAGACACAGAATCTGAAACAGGCTCCAGGCTCTGAACTGTCAGCATAGAGCCCGATGCGGGGCTCGAACTCACGGACTGTGAGATCATGACCTGAGCTGAAGTCGGACGCTCAACCAACTGAGCCATCCAGGTTCTCCTTTTCCTCATTATTTTAAAACAAAATAAAAATTAAACCATCATAAAAATTTCTCCTCAAATGTTAGTTTTTATCTATACAAATGAGTCCTTTGTAAAGAAATATAACCACTGTATCAATAGTACATTTAGCACAATTAACAGTAATTCATTAATAATTTTCTTAAAAATTTTTTTTGTTTATTTTGAGAGAGACAGAGCGCGAGCAGGGGAGTGGCAGAGAGAGAGGGAGAGAGAGAATCACAAGGAAGCTCCACGCTGTCAGTGCAGATCCTGACGCAGGGCTCAAACTCACGAAACTGTGAGATGGTGACCTGAGCTGAAATCGGGAGTTGGACGCTTTACGGAGCCCCTACCATTTCTTTTTTTAACTTTGTGACATGGTAATCTTCCTTTGCTGATTTCTAGCTTAGTAGCACTGTGGTTCGAAAAGATACTTTGTATGATACCAATCTTTTCAAATCTATTGAGCCTGCCAGGCCTTACCTGTGGTCTGTACTGGAGAATGTTTCCATGTGCACTTGAGAAAAATGTGTGGGGGGCGCCTGGGTGGCTCAGTCAGTTAAGCGTCGGGTTGTGATCTCATGGTTGATGGGTTTGAGCCCTGTGTCAGGCTCTGTGCTGACAACTCAGAGCCTGGAGCCTGCTTCAGATTCTGTGTCTCCCTCTCTCTCTGCCCCTCCCCCACTCACACACACACACACACACACACACACACACACTCTCTCTCTCTCTCTCTCTCTCTCTCTGTCTCAAAAATAAAATAAACATTAAAAAAAAAAAAAAAAAAAAAGAAGAATGTGTGGCATTCTAGCCTGAGATCCTGGTGTGTGTGATAGTCATGCTCAGGAGGCCATTAGGGCTACTCGCCGGCCCCGTACAGGACTGGCTTTGGTGCATGTTGTGTGTGTGCACTAAGGTAACATTTGTTCCTGGTATGCTGGGTGGGGCTCGGGTGTATTAACTGTGAGTTTTCCTCTTTGCAGCGTGTCCACTGATATAGAGCCACTGGAGCAGCTGGGCTCGGCGCTGAGGTTCCGTTCCAGCTTGGACAGCGACCCCATGTCAGGGTAAATAAAACCTGCAGGCTGCGTGCATCTTTCTGGCCAAGATGACAAGGGGCTCAGCGGGCTAGAGTGAGGGCTGTGGGGACAGGGATGCCGCAGAGTCATTGTAGTGACTAGCCCCAGAGACTGACCACCGGGTCCCTTGCTCCTCATGTTGGAAAGTTGTGTCCTCATCATTGTACTCAGGAATGGGAGGACTATGGTTGGCAGTTGAAAGGCCAAGGGTAGGGGTCCATGTTGACCTAGGTGATAGGGAGGGCATGATGGTGACGGTGGTGACAGGGATGGTGTGATCGTGACGGCGACGGGGCAATGGTGGTGACGTGGTGGGGCTTTGGTGGCGATGGTGATACAGTGATGGTGGTGATGGTCTCAGGGCAATGGTGGTGACGGGGCGACAGTGATGGGTGAAGAGGTGACGGGGTGATGGCGGTGGGCGATGGTGGTGCAGGTGCACGGTGGTGAGGTAATGATGGAGCGCGGCGAAGATGCTGGGACAACCGATGACACCCAGTCCCCGTGTCTGGGCTTGTGAGTTATGGTTGCTGTGTCAGGGCCCTTCTGTCAGGGGGCCAGGGAACAACTCAATCTTTGAAAGCTCAGTTCCCTCGGCCAGTTTCCTGCTGTGTCTTGTTGCCACCATGACTAGGTGTTGTGACACACGTTTCATGCGGATGGAGTAAGCGTGCAGCCACTGGTGTGTTTTCCTGGTGGGGTCTGTTCCACGTGCCGTCTGCCCCTGCCCTGGTGGATCTAGAAGCCCCTTTTGGGAGAAGATCTGCCCAGGCCTGGTTGCCCCTTAGGAAGAAGAGACTTTGGGCTCAGGGCTTGCACGGGGGTCCAGGTGCTTGCCTGCCCCATCCTGCCCTGTGGACCTGGGTGGATGTGGAATCAGACGGGGCACCGGGGAGTGGGGAGGGGGGAAGTGCAGCCTGTGGTCCCCCCTCAGCGCCCAGGGCCCGGCCTCTGTACTCCCGTCTGCTGGCTGATCCTGCCCCCTTGGCCGACTGGGGACTGACGCCTCGATGAGCCCCTCCCTCCACATCCAGGGAATGCCCTTCCACTGTTGAGTCCCAGAACTGTGGGCTTTCAGATGGCCCCACAGGATGTTCTGATGTCCAGCCAGTGTGGGCCGGGGGCAGCCCAGGGGTGGGCCTTGTCCTGAGGACAGCGGGCAGCATGGGGTTCTGGGCAGTGCTCGTCTGAATGGTGTTTTAGGAAGACCACTCTGGCTGCTCTATGGAGGATGAAGGCAGCAGGCAGGGACGGGGTGGCGGGTGGCTAGTGGGAGGCAGCCATGGCTTCCCAGTCCAAGGTGTTGGGAGGCTAGAGGGAGACTGGGTTTGGTGGGGTGCTATGAGGGTGGAGACGGGCATTCAGCAGCTGCGCTAGGGAGGGGTGGGGGAAGCTGGTCTCTGTTGACAGGGCCAGAGGTCTGGCCCTGTGAGAGGATGTGGGACAAGGAATAGGTTTGGGGTGAAGGGCTCAGGTTGGGTGGCAGGAGTGTGTTGAGGACTGAATCTGAGGGTCAGCAACGTTTGAAGAATGGCCTCAGGAGGAGCTGAGCGGGAGGGTTCAGAAAAGTGGGAGGAAAGAGGAAGACGCCCGGTCCGTGGGGTATTGAGAAATGTGGATGCCATACCACAGAGGCCATGGCACCTGTGGCAGGAGCCGTTCAGTGCAGTGGATTGAAGAGTGAGTTGGAAATGGGTAGGTGAAGTGAGTGTAGACAGCTTCAGGGAGATATCTGGTTGTGAACCAGTGAGGAGTAAGACAGGAGTTGGAGGAGGAGTCAGGGTGAAGAAGGGCTTCTTCGGTGCTGGTGGAGACTTAGGCTGGGAAAGGGGACAGAGGGGACGCTGCAGAACAAGGTCCCTGAGGGGCATAGGAGGAATGACTGCCAGGGCTTGTGGCAGGCAGTTAGGGAGGTGACTGGGACGAGCCCAGGAGCACCTGTCGCGCCTTGAGGTGTGCACCAGTCACGGAACTGGTGAGCGGGGCCACACGCTGCAGCGTGCACACCACTGTGCCTGGTGGGGGTGCCTGTGCCTCCTGCCCTGCCTGTGCCCTTCATGCCTCCTGCCCCAGACGTGCTGCCCACTGAGAAGTGCTGACAGTAATGCTGTTGACTTGCCCCCACCCTGCTCTGCCCCGTCTCTTCTCTGCTTTCTTACCAGAGCCCCTGTGTCTCACATGACACCTGTCTTAATAAAGGTTTAGGGTTTGGGAAGTAGGTACCAGGCAGGTAAAAGGGCATAGTCACCAACGACACTTCTGTGAATGCCCTCAGGTGGCTGCCTGTCCATTCTCTCAGGTGGGCATCTGTGTGCTGCCCCCTCGGCCAAGGGTGCTGTTTATCCACTGGAGTGTGGGCTCCTTGGTGGGTCCGGCACCTGCTGCCCAGGCCATGGCTGGGAGCTCCAGGGAAGCCTTGATAGAAGGAAAAACCCCTTGTCTCCCTCTGTGAGTGACTCCTTGGGTTCCCCAAGAATGAGGCACCAGCTCAGAGCACAGGGACCCAGATGAGACTATTTCTGCCTGTCACAGCCTGGATGGGTGATATCTTCCCTGAATGTGGCACTGTGCTCCCTATGGTGTGGCCATGTTATCCATGGGCCTGGAGTTGGCTCAAGTCTTCTGCCTGCTCCCCACCTTTGGTAGGCGAGCCCCATCCTGCCCTATTGAATGGTCAGTGGCTGTGTCCCTTTTTGGCTTGTTCCCTCCCCAAAGCTTTCTTGCTCCTCTGTCATGGTTCTTTTGGATCCTGATTTCATTGTCCCTTCCCAGTCCCTTGCTACTCATGGGATAGTCAGGCAGGATTGGCATGTTTTTAAGCACCTGACTGGTAGGATGCATGGCTTCAGACCCCAGGCAGGCTGCTGCTGACCCTCCATCCTGACTCTGCTGTGACAGTTTGTAGGAAAGGCATACAGGTCCTTGAGGTGAGATGAGGCAATGGTGCACCTGTCCTGGCCCTCCCAGCATCCTTTCTGCAGCTCTCACACCCACTGTGTCACGGCCAGTCCCCTGTCTTGCCAGCGTCATGGTGAAAGTGCTGGTGTCCCTGCTCCAGAGATGGCCTTTCCCCAGTCTGAACATTGGGAGTCTTTGGCCTTCTGGGACCCCCAGTTCAGCCCCACCTGCTCCCTGCCTGGGCTGACTCTATATTTTGAACTTGGCCTTTGGTGTCTTTGATCTGGGAGGTAGCCCCAACCTTGGGAATATCATTCCTTCCTCTCAGAGGCATGGTTCAACTGGAATTGTGGCCATTGGTACCACAGACCCCTGCCACACTGCAACCACCCCTCAAATATTACCCTTCCCCAGAACATCATGCCTTGCTGTCCTACGAGGTGCTGCCCCTGGGTCCCTGAGTGAGTTTTTCATTCATCAGGCATGTATTGAACACTTATTGTATGCTTGTCACTGGAGTTACAGTGATGGCCCAAAGCAGGTGCAGTCTGTACCTCTGTGAATCCACGGGTGGAGGCAAGGTACATGTTAATCAAATGCTCACATTGAGTGTTTATAAACTGAGGTAGACAGGAAGTTCTTACCTAAACTTATCTGCATGGTCAGGGGAAGTGTTCCTGATGAAATAATATTTTGAGCTGAGTTCTGAATGGTGAACAGAAATTAATTACATGGGGGTGAGACAAAGAGAAGAGTGGATCAGGCAGGAGGCACTGCATGTGCAAAGGCCCTGAGGTAAGATACAGCATGGGGCTTTGCAAAGCTGAAAGGAAGGTGATGTGGCCAGAGCACAGAGAACAAGGTAAGGTGGGAGTCCCAGACCACACAAGTTTTATTTTATTTAGACTTTATTTTATTTTATTTTTTTAAAATTGTTTTTTAACGTTTATTTATTTTTGAGACAGAGAGAGACAGAGCATGAATGGGGGAGGGGCAGAGAGAGGGAGACACAGAATCCGAAACAGGCTCCAGGCTCTGAGCTGTCAGCACAGAGCCCGACGCGGGGCTCGAACTCACGGACTGCGAGATCGTGACCTGAGCCGAAGTCGGCCGCTCAACCGACTGAGCCACCCAGGCACCCCTAGACTTTATTAATTAAAGATTAAAATTTGTCTTATTGTAAGTTTTACTATCTGGTGAGACAGATCCTAGATCCCCCCCCTTTTTTGTAAACTATAATATATATACAGATAAGTACAAATAGATATACATAATTTATCTCTTTTTAATTTTTAAATTTTTTTAAGACTTTTTTTTGGTGGTGGGGGGACACCTGGCTGGCTGTCATTTCAGCATCCGGCTCTTAATTTCAGCTCAGGTCATGATCCCAGGATTGTGGGATCGAGCCCTGTGTTGGGCTCAGTGCAGAGTGTGGAGCCTCCTTAGGATTCTCTCTTTCTCTCTGTCTCTCTCTCACCCCTTCTGCCCCTCTCCCCTGTCCATGCTCTCTCTCTCTAAAAGAAAATTTAGGGGTGCCTGGATGACTCAGTTAAGCATTCTACTTCAGCTCAGGTCATGGTCTCACCATTTGTGAGTTTGAGCCCCACATCAGTCTCTCTGCTGTCAGCATAGACCCTGCTTCAAATCCTCTGTCACCCTCCCTCTCTGCCCCTCCTCCACTTATGCTCTCTCTCTCTCTCAAAAAAAAATTTTTTTTAAGGTTCATTTATTTTTGAGAGAGAGAGAGAGAGAGAGAGAGACAGAGTGCGAGTGGAGGAGTTGCAGAGAAAGAGGGAGACACAGAATCTGAGCTGTCAGCACAAAGCCTGATGTGTGGCTCGAACCCATGAGCCATGAGATCATGACCTGAGCTGAAGTTGGATGCTTGACTGACTGAGCCACCCAGGTGCCCCCAAATTTTTTTAAAACAAAATTTTAAAAAATATTTTATTTATTTATTTCTATTAAAATATCTGAGCTTTTTTTTTTTTTTTTAAAGTTTATTTAAGAGAAGAAACGTGCATGGATGAGCACGTGCAAACAGGGGCAGGGCAGAAAGGAGAGAGAGAATCCCAGGTAGGCTTCGTGCTGTCTGCATGGGGCCCTGAGCCGGGCTAAATCTCACAAACTGTGAGATTATGACCTGAGCCGAAATCAAGAGTCAGATTCTTCACTGACTAAGCCACCCAGGCACGCCAATTTTTTTACTTTTAAGTAATCTCTACACGCAATGTGGAGCTCAAACTCACAACCCAAGATCAAGAGTCATGTGCTATGCTGACTGAGCCAGCCAGGTGCCCCAGATACAGCTTAACAAGTAAATTATAAAACGAATTCCTGTGTGATCCTGAGAGCTATAGGAGCCATAGCAGGCTTTTGAGCAGGAGTGACATGATCAGACCTGGCAGGTTGGCCAGGGGCACTTGAGGAGGCACTTACATCATCCTGGCAAGGTAGGCTACTGGCTTGGAACATGTGCTGGTGGGAGAGGGGGTCCTGAGGGGATTCGTGTGTCATCCAGGAGGCCCTGGGGGTTGCTGGTGGGCCTAGATCACTGAAGGTACCCATCAAGGAGGACAGCTGGAACGGGGCTGGTGGGCTGAGTTGGGGCTGAGCAGGAGTGTGGCTTGGGCACTCAGGGCATCTCAGATCCCATGGCAGCGTCTCGGCAGGAGGACGGATGGATAGCCTTGGTGAGAGGCCAGGTCGGGGCACGTGAGGCTGGGGACACAACTCTGGGAGGACCACCTGAACACTTGGCTTCCCTGCCTGCTCCTGGCCCCTCTGGTGCAGCTGGGCCTTGCTGTGTCTTTAAGAGCTCTGTGTTGCTCTTCCTGCCACTGACGTCAGGGATAGGGGAGGGCCAAGATCTGCTTTCCTTTTCCTCGAAAGGGGAGGAGATTGAAACTGAGTGGCCCATGATGGAAAGAGGGGAAGTCCAGGGCTCCTGGCGGCCCTGGAGTGAAGGCAGAGGCTAACATGGGGTGAGCTTGGGCGCCATACTGTGTGTGTGTGTGTGTGTGTGTGTGTGTGTGTGTGTGTGTGTTTCTTTCTCTCCATTCCTTGGGGGCAGCAGAGGGCCTGGGAGGAGCTTATGAATCAGGGGAAGGTGAGGGGCCGGCACAGTGGCCAGTAGTTCCTGCTTTGCAAATGCGGTTGTGTATTTTGGAGTCCAGAGCATGAAAGGTCTGTTCTTCACCTGTCCCTGGGCTGTGAAGGGACCTGCTGAGGTGGTGCTGCCCCTCCGGACTGTGAGGGGCAGCTTCTCCCCCCAGGTCGGGGCAGGGCGGGGTGGAGCCACAGCCTTCCCCTGGGTCTTCCGTAGAGGCAGAGGCCCTAACAGCTCGCCAAGGTTCTTCCAAGTTTTATTTTTTAATTAAAAAAAAATTGTTTTTGAAGTAGTCTCCATGCCCAGTGTGCGGCTTGAGATCAAGAGTCTCATGCTCTACCAACTGAGCCAGTCAGGTGCCCCTCCTTCCATGTTTTTTAATTTTTAATTTTAGAGAGAGAGAGAGTGCGAGTGGGGTAGAGGGGAGGGGACGGGGTGGGGGGGGGGAGAGAGAGAGAGAATCTGAACCAGGATCCATGCTCAGCATGGAGCCTGACATAAGGCTTGATCTCACAACCCTGGGATCATAACCTGAGCTGAAATCAGGAGTTGGACGCTCAACCGACTGAGCCACCCAGGCACCCTGCTCCTTCCATGTTTTAGGTGCAGTCAGCAAGCATGTACATTTTCTTAGAATAGAGCTTGGTCCCTTGGCACCTGTGGAGGAGAACAAGGGTCTCTGCCCTTGAAAGTCAATTTTAGTGACCTTCCTGCCCAAAACTGTTCTTTCTTAAAGCCCCTCCACTCTGTTGTGGTCCTTGCTGAGGGCCCGGCATCAGGCCCTTCCGGAAGGCAAGATTACCTCCAGCACGCCCATATTGTCTACCTGTTTCTTTCTTTTTTTTTTTTAATTTTTTTTTTTTAACGTTTTTTTAATTTATTTTTGAGACAGAGAGAGACAGAGCATGAACGGGGCAGGGGCAGAGAGAGAGGGAGACACAGAATCGGAAGCGGGCTCCAGGCTCTGAGCCATCAGCCCAGAGCCCGACGCGGGGCTCAAACTCACGGACTGCGAGATCGTGACCTGAGCTGAAGTCGGACGCCCAACCGACTGAGCCACCCAGGCGCCCCTGTCTACCTGTTTCATTGTTCACCGGCCTGCAATACTGGCCAGAGTGCAGGAGCCCACCCACTGGTACAGTGCTTGGCATCCAGCAGGCTCACTGTCACTCCGGGAGGCCAGCAACCCTACTCCGGGACCAGTGCTGAGTCTGTGTTCTCTGCGTGCCTCTCCTCACGCTTCTGGCCACACTGGCCTCGGCTCTCCTGGAATTTCCCCCCATCTTTGTCCCTTGTGCTTCCACAGTCATTTAACCTTCAACATCTGCCTCCTGCACTGGGCTGTGGGCTTCCGGCGGCCAAGGGCGGGTCTGTCTCACCCACTGCTGAGTTTCTGGTTTGTGGCATGTGCTCGATAACCGTCTGCTGACTAGGCGGAGGTGGCCAAGACGGGTGTATGGTGGGGAGGCGCCGGAAGAACTCCCTGCCGTGCTCCTCGGGCGGGGCAAGAGGGGTAGACCTTGGGTGCTTTATACAGACTCATAAGACAAACCCCATTTTACACGTGAGGAAACGGATTCTGAAAGAGGTTCAAGCTACACAACCTAGATGTTGCTCTGTGTCACCCAGAGTCTCCTCTGGCAAGAGGGGTGCCCCTGGGAATGGTGGGGTGTGGACTCTGTCCTGGGCAGGGGCGAGAGGCCCTGGGTCATGATCGGCTCTTTGGCAGGTTTGGGGCAACCGTAGCCATCGGCCTGACCATCTTTGTGCTCTCTGTCGTCACCGTCATCATCTGTTTCACCTGCTCCTGCTGCTATCTCTACAAGATGTGCTGCCGGCCACGTCGTAAGCACGCCCGTCCCCTCCCCACCCCGCCGGGACCCTTGGTGTATGGGGTGCAGACCGCAGGCGGCAAGGGGAGCCGAGCGGCGCCCTGGCTTGGTTAAGCCCGAGCGAGGGGTGGCAGTGGTCCTGACTGGGATTCTCTTTGCAGCGGTTGTGACCACCACCACGGCCACCACCGTGGTACACACCCCTTACCCTCAGCCTCCAAGTGTGCCGCCCAGCTACCCCGGACCGACGTACCAGGGCTATCACCCCATGCCCCCGCAGCCAGGGATGCCAGCGGCACCCTACCCGACACAGTACCCACCACCTTACCCCGCCCAGCCGTTGGGCCCCCCGGCTTACCATGAGACATTGGCCGGTGAGTACCACTGCCAGCTCTGACCCTTCCTGAACCCCCTAAATCTCCTGCCTCTGCCCCCTCACACTGCAGCCCCCGTGCTCATAACCAACCAGTGTCCTCTCTATTTTCAGGAGGTGCGGCCATGCCCTACCCTGCCACCCAGCCTCCTTACAACCCAGCCTACATGGACCCCCCGAAGGCAGCCCCCTGAGCATGTCCCTGCATCTGGGGCTGCCACCATGTGTGTGTACGTGTGTGTGCGCGCGCGCGTGTGAGACTGGGTACGCAGGCATGGTCCTTTTCTCCCCGTGCGTGGTGCGTGAGTCCTGTTTGTACACGAGACTTCTCGTGATGCTGACGTGGTGGGAAGCAGTCCTTGCCAGAGTTGCTGGGACCCTACTTTGTTCTCTTCCTCACTTGAAATCGTGCTCTTTTGAAATCTCAAACAAAATTCAAAGACTGGGGTGAGTTCTTTTCCATACCACCCCAGGGAGACCAGGTGGGGCTTGTGTCATGCTAGGATAGTACAGCTTTCCGTGGGCAGCGTGCATATATGTTCCAGTTTCGGTGGAGCGGCTAGCCACTGCTTGAGGCCATGGCCTGTCCCCAGGGCATGGGGGATTCTTCAGAGAACCAGAGCTATGATGCAGGCCTGTGGGTGAAGTTTGGGACCTGGCTAAGTTGGATTTTAATCCTTTCAGCAGATGTCCCATAGTCCCCAGATCCTGTGCTGTGCCCAGGGGAGGGTGGGCAGCCTCCTGAGATCAAAACACTTCAGGCAGAGCCCCACCCATCCCCGACCACTGTCTGACTGGATGGTCCCTGCATTCTTCCTGGCACCACCCAGAGGGCTACATCCACCCACAGTTCTGGCTGCCCTGGCTGGCCATGACCCCCCATCACAGGTAGGCAGGGTAGCCTCTGTCCACCGGCACACTCAGGTGTCCTCCCTGCAGTGTTATTGCCTTTTTAGCCAAACATTTTGTCTGTTTTCTGTTTCAAAGTGTGTATGATAGTTGTGAGGCCAAGACCCCTAAGTCCTGGAGGAAAACTGGCCCACAGTCTGACCTCTGATAGTCCCTGCTTCTCCCGTCACCAGCTTCAACAGAACATCCAGCTCCCAAACCCGAGTCCACAGTGTGTCTTGGCACCTGGGACACCTGGGCCAAGGGGCTGTCTGGACCAAAGGTGCGGGGGGCCTCGGTGGCTGCTCTGGCCCAGACACGAATACCTCGGTGTTCCCCGTTCCTCTGTTAATATCTCACCAGATCTGTCTTAGCTTTGTGCCTGTTGATGTGTTTGAGAGCCTAGGGTCTGCACCTTTGTTTATAATAAATGCAAACATTTGGGGCTGCTGCCTCCTTTCTTCAGAGCCTTGGCTACTGGGACAGGGCATTAGGCCATGTACCATTTTCATCCACCTCTTGGATTTCCATGCTTTCTCTGCCTTCCCTAGGCTCAGACGTCTGACCATCCTGCTAGAGAGGGTGAAGGCAAAGACTGTGGCACCCTCTGTGTCCCCCTCCCCAGGTGCCTGAGTGTGTGGGCAGAGGTGCAGGAGGCTCTAAGGCTGCCAACAAGGGTAGAGGTGAGTGGCCACTCAGTGCTGTGGGGGCGTCTTTATTAGTCAGACTTTCCTTCTTGGCCTACTGCCCAGGTGTGGCCAGGGACAGCCCATACAGTGTGGCTATTGCCAAGGTCAGGAAGGCCAGCATGCCCAGTGGGGCCAGCAAGCCCTCCCTGGGTGAGGCTCCAGGGCCCTCCATTGGAAGAAGGGCTTTGGGCTTCCTGCCCCTGCCAACCTTAGGACTAGTGTCCTCGGCTCTAGTCAGGGATACAGTGGCTGCGGTGGCAGATGGTCCTGGTTTGGTTCCAGCAGAGGCTACGACCCCATACATAGGCTTGACAGTGCTGAAGGGTCTGGCGTGAGCATCCACCCAGCGCAGTAGGGCCTGTGGCCTCCACTGACAGATGCTGAGCAGGGCTAGGACGTCCCCCTCAGCCATGTGGGAGTCCGGCGGGGCCTGCCCATACAGGCGTGTGTAGATGCTGGTCAGGCTGTAGCTCTTCTTTGGGCCGTGCTCCGAGTGGCTGCTGGCCTGCTCCAGGGCCTTCAAGGCAGCAATGCTATCCACACAGAAGGCACCGTCCAGAACACTGGCAAGGCCTAGTAAAGCCAGCTCTGCTTGGAGCAAGGGGAAGTCATAGCGGTCGCCGTTGTGCGCCACGAGGCACCAGGGCTGTGGCTGGCGCTGCAGGAAGGCTTGGAGCAGGTTGGCCAGGTCGGCATCGAAGCGTTGACGCCCATGTGCTGCCAGCACAGCTGTGCTGAGGCCCGTGATCTTACTGGCTTCTGGGCTGCAGGCCTTCCCTGGAGCCACGCACAGAGAGAGCTTGTCCACCACCCGGGGCGGCGAGGGCACTGTGGGAGGCTGCCCCTGAGGGGTGGGTGGGCTCTCCAGGGCACATCTGTGGACGGCTAGCAGGCACAGCTCCGTGACCTTGGGCCGGGAGGAAGGCAGGCCAGTGGCCTCCAGGTCCAAGAAGATAAGGGTCTGCACGGGACCTGGCGGTGGGGCCTGCGAGCCCATGGTGGGTACCTGCTGCCGAGCCTGGGGAGGAGCATGGGGTGGGGAGGGGCTATATGAGTGCCCAGTGGAAAGAGCTGAGGCGGGTGGGGGTGGGGCAGGCAGGAACACATCTTTGGCCTTCTCTGCTCAGGCAGGCACTGTCGGTGAGCTCTAAGACCCGTTTCCAGAGCAGGAAGCCAGAGAAGGTGGGGTGGCTTCCTAAGGGGGACCAGCACATTCAACTGTCTGGGGGAAGGCTTGGCTCCTCCCCTAGCGCCCACCTAGTCTGGGCCTGGGTGGGGGGGTGGGGCCTTCCCACCCTGCCCCATCCCCGTAGGGGTCCTCACTTACCGAGTAGCAGGCAGGCAGCAATGACTCGGGGTGCAGTCTGGCTGGTTCTTGCTGCTGGCAGCAGTGGCGGGAAGCGAAACTTAGCGTGAGCCCGCCTATGGGCTGTCCTGATCGAGGCCCGCCCTGCTTGTCAGCCTGCCAGGTCTGCCCCTCCCCAGCCTCCCCCCTCGTGACTCCCTGAAGGCCTCAGACCTGCAGCTGTGGGCGTGCTGGCTGGCACAATGTGCCAGAGCCCTCATACCATGAGAACCAGCCCAGAGGATGAGGGCAGTGTGCCCAGGCCATCAGGGAAGGCTAGCTCCAGGACTCACGCCTGCCAGGAACCCCTGCTGTGGCCACTTTGCACCCACTCCTTGCCCCTACTTTCTCAGGTCTCCCTGGTATAGGCCAGGGCTGACGGCTGTCTCCTCCCCTGCCACAGGATGGTTTCTTCCCATGGCCTCAGCCCAAAGCGATGACTCAGGACAATTCCACAGGCAGGGCAGGGCTCCTTCCTCAGGGCAGATTTGTAACTATGGGGACAGGCTCTCAGCTCTAGCCAGGGACGGGAAGAAGGATCCTAGCCTTCCCTGGGTCTGGCTCCTGCACCATCCCTCCCACTCAGCCGACACAGATCAGACTCAGGAAACATCAAAAGGCTGGCGTGTTCTCAAACAGCCTGTCACTGCTTTTAATCAGTTGCTGCGGTGAGGAAAGTAGTGGTTCTGGTGCCACTATGTGGCTCCATGCTCACTGGCCTCAGCTACAGTCCATCTCAGGGTCGTCCGCATCCGTTTCAGTGGCACACAGGTCATCCAGGGCTGCCTCTGAGCCAAGAGAAGAGGGTTGTGTGGTGAAGGCCTGGAGGTGCCGGGCACTGGGGGGAGACCCACCGCTCCTCCCCCACGCCCGCAGGAACTAACCAGTCCCTTCCACGCCCAGGCCTTGCTCCCTCAGCTACTGCAAGCAAAGTGATACAAAGGCAATTCAGACAGCGATGTTTCTGGAAAAACTGTGGCTCTGCTAGGCCAACTCAACAGATACAAGCAAAAGGCAGCCTGATAAGCTCAGAGAAGACCCAGAGCAGTAAGACAAGTGCGACCCCAGTGCCAGCAAAGGCTGCGTGGAGAGAGGACTGCTGACTTAAGGCCAGGAAGTCTGACTTGTCCGTGAACTTCAGGGAAACCCCCGCATGTGGGCTGGGGCAGGCAGGGGTCCTCCTGCTGGCTTACCTTCACAGTCTGTCACATCAGGAAGCCCTCGAATCAGCATGCTGACCCCTGGCATCACCTGGTCATACTGATGTAGGACCTCCACACAGTGCACAGTGAAGAGCTTGTCCTTCTGGGAGAGGCTGTGCAGCAGCAACACCGTGTCCCGCAGACACCGCACAGTCCGCTTCTGCTGCTCAGTCCTCGGGGGCTCCCCCGCCCTCCGCACTGTCAGCCACTGTCTGTGCAGCATCACTGTGAGTGCTCTGACCACCTAGGGAGAGGGCAAAGACTGAGGCCAGGTCTCAGGGTTCCTGCACCCTAACAGCTTGCTCAGCTGGACAGCACCCTTCCCAACCACCCCAGGTAAGGAGGGCTCCGAGCGGTGGCACCAGGGTTACAAGGAGCAGGGGCGTGCTTGCATAGGGTCACCTTCCCCCGCCCTGACGGAGCTGCCACGCCATTGGCCCCTGCACTCACCTCCACGTTGCACTGGCAGACAGAGCCAGTGACTGGGGAGGCAGGGCTCTGCACACCAAGCTTAGCCAGGAGCCACACGGCCTAGAACAAGAGCAGACTATTCCATCTGTGGCAGAACGAGAGCCTGATCACAGTGAGGGCTTTCTCAGGCTTCTCCTACAAGTGCTCCAGGTTCCCTTAGCAGCCGCCTGTCCGCACAGTGACATTCAAGGAATGGTGTGGGGCCTTCTCAGGCTAGACTCAGGATCAATACCTGTCTCATCAGCAACCCACCTGCCTCCAGGCCCCAAAGCCAGGGTAGGGCCAGTTATTAGGCAGCCCTGCCAAGTGCTGGGACACCCTGGGGTCCACCTGTATTGTACCTGTGTAGTATGGAGCCCCCAAACTGAGTTCACCTTCTTAGCAGCTAGGTAAACACTTGCTACCAAAATGCATTAAGACTCCATTCTCCCCAGAAGGAGGAGGAACAGTGGCCCTTAGGTGGGGTGGGGTGGTGAGGCTCTGGAGTTTTTACCTCTTGTTCTAGTTGAAGCCACTGTGTCTCCGAGGCCACTTTATCAGGCCTTGACGTGATGTACATGTACAGCAGCAGGAGGAGGCAGCCTTCTGAAAAGGATGCCCCACCTCTCATTCAGGGTCCCCTTCTTACCCAGAGCCCAGGGCACAAGCTGCAGAAGCCCTCAGGAGGCCTCTGAACTGTCCCTGCCACCACCCTTCCCTCCAACCTGCAGGAGCCGCCCAACCACCCATCCCCCCTGCCCTGCTTTACCTGAGGGGGAGCAGAGCTGAGGCGCGAGCTTCTCGTGGTCCACCAGGAGGGAAAGGAGCTCAACAGTCAGTAGCACGCTGGGCAGGGGGCTCTCGGGGCTGAGGCACTGCGGCAGTACCCGGAACACACACTGGAACCTAAAGCACAGGGGCCCAGAGAAACGGGACACTGGCACCCAATCCCACAACCATCCTCACTTTTCACCAGAGGCAATGGGAAATTTTGAGCAGGCAGGTACAAGGAGGAGCTGTGGTTCGGACCTGGCTTCAAATGCTGGCCAACCACCACATACTTGCTGGGATATCTGTTTCCTGTGAACCAGTGGGTACTAGCCTTCACCGTGATATTGCCGTGGCTTAGAGAGGACAGGCCCTTGCCAGGCCCAGTGCCACCTGTAAATGGGGGATGCTTCCCTGGACCTGGGGTGCCTGGCTTCCACACTCTCCTGGGCTCTTTCTTGCCTCTGTTCCCAAATAGGGAGGGAGGTCTTAACGAGTGTGAATGTTATAAGCCTACTACCAGAGGGCTGGCCAGGTTCCAGAGGGCTTGGCTATGGTTGGATCTTATGAGACCCCTTGCTTGCTGGCAGACTGTTTTTGCAAATACCAGCTCCCCTGCTACCAATTATGAGAAGGTGCTCACTTGGGGTGTGCACGGGTGTTGGGCTCTGGGCACGCTCTCTCCAAGGTCTCACGGGCAAAGAGAACTAAGGAACCAAGTCCCAAGACAACCACTGCTATTTGCTCAACCCACATAGCCTTGTGGATGGGGAGAGGGCAATTCTACATGTGTTCCCCTTCATGCATCTGCAGTGTCTTAGCACATGCCGTCAAGGGCTAAGAGTATTTCTCAGTATGCCATTAGGAAGCAAGGCCTCGTTATTTGGGGTGAAATCATTTTAGAGCAAATCCTGTACAGTGGGTAAGCTCAATGTTTTCAGCCACCAGAGTGTGGAAATTTGCGGGAAACTGGGATTTAACCTGGTGGTTACTCAATTTCGTCATTAGAATGGTCTGTAATCCACTAAAGTCCCTGAAACTATCTGCAAGAAAAATCCATCTTTATATATGATGCAGTGGTTTCTAAATTATTTTTGGATAGCAGAAAAAAAAATTTTTTTCCAGAACCCCCAAACACACAATAGAGAATAGTCCTACTGTTCTGTTTGAAGCTGGGGATGAGACCTCTGCTCAAAAGCCCCTGCCATCCCAGTACCCTGGAAATGACCCAGGACCATGGCTACACCAGATACGGTAGGAAGACGTGGGTCTGAGGGGATGATTTGTCCTCAAGCCCGGGTAGGCAAAGGTGCCCTTTCTGAGACTGCTGTCTGCCTGGCTGCTTGTGCTGCATCACATATTGCTTTAGAGCTTTGGTGGCATGTGTCCTTAGCTTTCACTCCAAGGTGAGCAGGAAGCTGTGTGGTAGTGGGGATCCTCCTGCAAGATGTAGGAATTCTGAAGCACTGAGTGGGAGGTGGTGCCAGACCGTGATCAAGGGCAAGTCAAGGAGACCAGCTGGAAACTCGCCCTGTATGTTCTCTCTATTCGTACAGCAAATACTGAGTGCTTACAGTGAGCCAGGCTCCATGCTAGGTGTGAGGATGCAGGGCTCTGAGGGCGTCACATGAGCTGGTGAACAGAGGCATCTGTCTGGCCTATGGAAAGCATCCATCAAATAGCTGTTTTTTCATGTCCTTGTGGACAAGCCCAACAGAAAGGGAATGATGGTGTATCTACCAAGAGAACTGGTAATAAAGTGCTTCCTGGAATTCATTCAACAAATATGAAACAAGCAACCAGCCACCATGAGGTAGGTCCATGCCAGACACGTGACAGTTCTGTACCTATTGTGTCGCCCACAGTACACTGCAGTACTGTGCCCGGCTCTGAGGACCACCCCTAGGATGGACCATACCAGCTGGAATATCTTCAGAAGGAAACCAGGATCCAGAAGTGTTTTAGGGAAACAAGTATGCTAAGCTCAGAGACAAAAGCTTAAGGTAAGTGCAGCCAGCAAAGTTGATCCGAATAGAACTGGCCTCTTGGTGGCATGCTGAGGGGGGAGACAGGATTTTTGGATGAGGAGATGGGCTGGATGGTGTTTACAGTTCCTCCCAGTCTTGAGGCTCTGGAATCCCAAGTTAAGAATTTATGCCAATAGTGTTCATGAGCTAGGTTCACTATATAACCACTTCCAACAAACCTTAGGAGGAACAGGTAACTTATGGCTTGTGCCAGAGTCGGGCACAATGAGGAGGAGCAGATTCCCAGTAAGGTCAGCTTATGGGCTGCCCACACCCTCTGCCTCCTTAGGGAACCCCACCAAACTTAAATGTGGTGTGATACATGGTCTTCACCTACCTGATCCATGGTCTAGGTTCAAGGCTCTGGGTTCAGTCTTTGTCCTGGGGGCAGGACACTTTTCCATAATGTCTTAAAAGCCTTTCATTACATGTGTCTTTTGCTTACCTGCTGTACAGAGGCAGAATTCAGCCAAGTAAACCACTTCCTTGGCTCTCCTAACACCTGGCCCCACTTTCCATCACTTCAGAACACCCTGAACAAAGCCTCAGAACATAAAACCAAGGCTTAGCCCTGAGCAGTACAGCTAAGATGTGGGCAAAGTATAAGGGCCACAGGATAGACCTCAAGAGGTCAGGTGAGACCTGCAAAGAATCATGACTGCCATGCAGTGTTATACCTGGGCAGGAAATCAAAGGAAGCATTTTCAGCTAATTTCACCAAAATCTTAAGACACTGGCTCAGGACACTGGTTTGAAGGTGACCTGTTGCTGCAGAAGAGAAAGTCAACAGGTGAAGAAGCATCTTCAGTAGTGGATGCTGGCCTTGGTCATCGGTAAGCCCCCTTGGGACTGAGGACACATCCCCATGATCTTGTCTGTGAACCAGACTCTGGTTTCCTTCCCCAGCGGCAGAATCCACCCCTGCATCTGATAGTAATAGGTGGACGACCGCTCCGCTGTGGCACACCAGGTGCTGAAGAACACTAAGTGAAGCCACAGAGAAGCCTTCCAGGTTGCAAAGTGAGTCCTCAAGGCTGGCCTCTCCCCCAGAGCTCACGTAGGAGGAACTTGTCGGTGAGTCCGCAGGCGCTCCACTTCTCTTGACTGCTGCCAGATCGTGCAGAGCCTGGCAGTGTAAGCCAATAAAGAACTGTACCAGGGGGAGGAGATGCACGGCCCCAGGAAGCTGGCAGAGTGGGAAGGCCCTTCTGCCTCCCTCTGCTTGGTCTCCATCACGTGAGCCTTCATCCCTGGCAACCAGATTCAATCCAGTAAGTGCCAGGTTCTGTGCTTCTTTCAGGGCCAAATGGGGAAATGACCCATCGCGAGAACCTGTGGTCCTCAGGCTTGAAATCCCAGTCAAGGTACTAGCAGCAAATACAAAAGAAAACATACAAGTGTGAGGCGGAGACAAGGTCAAGGGCCCCAAACAACCTGTCTACCGAATTCTCTAGTTTCCCCACCCAGCACACAGACCTCCCAGGCTGGCCAGGACCAGAAAGGAACTTGTTTCCTGGGAACTCCCAGCTTTTCAGGAGTCTGAGGTTTACCTGCCATACCCCAGTGGCTGCAGTAGGGTGCTGGTAGGAGCCTCAGAACAACTGCTCAGGAGGTGGCACAGACCTAGGGATGACCCTGGGATCAAAGGCTGCTTCAGGAGAAGGTTTATCAAAATGGAACCTGCAAAAGACAAGGTGATTCTAGAAGGTTCTGACAAGGGAGGCCTTTTCTGTGGCTTCAGAAGGAAAAGTGAGGATTCCTTGGATGCTAACTGTCCTCTAAGCTGCCACTAAGCCCCACTGAGATGCCTGTGGGTGCTGAGGGCTCTGGGATGTAACTGCTATAGTCTTCTGCTAAGTCACAGACTGTTACTCCCCTGGCCCCTCTGAAGGACTGCCTGGGGTGCTACTTCTCAGAGGCAATTCTACCAGAGCACCGCAGAGGATGCCCAGAGCTGTGCAGGCCTCCTGCACATGGAGCAGGGCTTCTGGTACCTTGAGTGTTTGATCTCTGCATCCAGCTGTCAACAAGTCTTTTCTGCGACTCTTCTTGCTTAATGGGGTCACCTCCCAGATTGTGGCTCTTATTCTCTACAACTAAATAAAATGTGAATCAAAACTTGAGCACAAAAGCACAGGCATATCAAAACTCTTGAATGTACCGAGTTTCATTTTCTCTCTCTCTTTTTTTTTTTTAAAGTAAACTCTACCCCCAATATGGGGCTTGAACGCACAACTCTGAGATCAAGAGTCACGTGCTCTATGGACTGGGCCAGCGAGGCACCCCATAATGAATTTAAAACAGAGATTGTTCTACTTCCTCAACCTTGGATCAAATCAAGAACCAGAGCAACTCAAGAACCCTTGCATCATTGCCTCCCTCATGAAAAACAGGAACTCCTACAAGGAAAGGAAAAGAAAAGAAAGTTGTTTGCTCCACTTTAAAATGAGGCAATAACATGAAAGCAGTAACCACGAACACTTATTATGTGCCAGACAAACCCTGTTCTAAGAGCCGTACCCATGT
The DNA here is from genome assembly GCF_018350195.1 of Panthera tigris. Lineage (NCBI taxonomy): Eukaryota > Metazoa > Chordata > Mammalia > Carnivora > Felidae > Panthera > Panthera tigris. The sequence goes on along the minus strand of NC_056661.1, from coordinate 17,705,590 downwards.
TAGCTCATCTGTTCCTCAAAGCAACCCTAAGAGGAGGTGTCATCTCCTCTATTTTACATATAGAGAAACTGAGGCACGGGTTAAGGGACTTGCTCCAATCACACAAGCCAGTAAGTAGTGTGACCGGTACTCCTGTCAGGCTGGTGGGCTCCAGTGCCTGCCCACAACACCATCCTATACTGTTCCTGTAGTTGCCGGGTACCAAAAATGTGAGTGGTTGAGGTCCTCAGAGGTGGCATGAGGGCCAACGACTTGAACAGGTGGATGGTGGTAGGAGAGAGGTGATGTATTGGAATGGTAAGATAAACTGACACAGCATATTCTCAGAGTAAAAACCTACCAATGCTAGACTGTGTCCCTCTATAAGGCAGTAGCATGCCCTCAGTCTGGACTGAGCTGTATAAACTCAAGGCTCAAGGAACACAGGTACCTGATACTAGCTGTGTTTCTGGCACATCAATGGATGGTGACTGGGGAGGTTTTAAAATATGCCTGCAAATTCTACAAACACTTCTCTTCAAAAGGTGCAGCCTAGTTTCCTTCCCGTTGAACATGGTTTCTAACAAACAGAATGTGGCAGAAGTGATGCTATAGGACTCCCGAGGCCAGGCCATAAAAGGGATAGCTTCCACCTCGCTCTCTCTGGTTTGTTAGCTCTAGAGGAGGCCATCCACCAGGTTATGACATCACCCAAGTAGCTCCTTAGAGAGACCCACGTGTGGAGAAGAACTCCATTGCCAGTCATGTGAGGGAGCCACTCTGAATAGATCCTCCAGCCCCAGACAAGCCTCCAGTGATTCCAGTCCCCACAGAGACAAACCATCTCCTCTTTATCAGAACTGTTGTCCCACAGAACCAGGAGGAGTACTTATTGTTGTTTTAAGCCACAAGGTTGAATAATCGGTTACACGGCAACAGATGACAGACAGACTGACTTACCCTCTCTGCCCACCAGGGACTTATATCCTGGCTCTGTCTGGAAGGGGTGGGGAAGGGACATGTTAGCACTAAAAGACTCCTTTGTAGGGAAAGATGGTTTTCCGAATTGTGGAGAACATGCTTCTGGCTTTATAGCCACAGAAGGGCTTTTCCTAGGACTGGAAAAAGTTAACTATGAAAGCAAAGTAATGATTCTGCTAAAACCACTTAAAATACCTGGTTATAAAACTTCTAACAAATGTTAAACTTTTCATGTTTAAATGTTTAAATGGTAAACCTGCTCCGGCCCATGGCCAATGTCTAGGTGCTTTGACCAAAGGTTTTTATCTGTTATATATTAGTCATTCTTTGTCAGTCAGGATAGCAGTGTAAAACTCAAGGTATTTTGATCCAGATGGTGGAAAAACTCTTTCATTTCTGTATTCTTCTAATAATCACCCCAAAACATTGGCCATAATTCCATTACAACTTCCAATTCCACCAAAATCTTTTTAATATGGAACAGCCTCTTATTTAATCATTCCCAGGGGCTGGATTCAAAGATTTTCAGTAGAAAGAAGGTCTATTAAAAGGCGTGTTGTTGTGTCTTGCAACTTGAAAACAGCCCGTTCCTCATTGCCAGGGGTTTTGTGTTAGGGAAGCAGTCTTAACCCCCCGAGTGCATCAGACAACACCAAGAGCCTTCTGTCAGAGACGTGTGATGAGGTGGGGATGGACCCCTCTGCTCTCCTGTCTTATTTGGACTAAGCTAGGCAAAAAGAGTTTAATTTCACACCCTGCCCATTATGAGCAAAGGCAGCAGAATGTTCAATATTCAGAAAAAGACACGCTGACCCACACTGTTCACAATTCAAGGCTGATATCAACGGTGTGCCAGACTTCTCTGGCAGGCAAGGCGCAGGACAGGACCATTAACAAGCTGATCACATCTACAGCAAAGGCAGGGGCTATTAGACAAAGGTCCCAAGACAGTAAATGAGAAAAAATATTCCAAGTAGTTGGGACTGAAATACGCTCATACTTGGGGCAAAACTGATTATTTGAAACACATTACATAAAAATGAAGACTGGGTCACCCCAAAAGTTTAGAGAGCATCTTTCCAGCCCTTTTTTAGTCCTGAGTATAAAGTCCTATAGAGGAAGCCCTTCTAGAGTGTGAGGCCTTTATGCGGTGATGCACCAAACCATTCAAGCCTCATCTAAACCACCTTTGAGGCCTTCAGGAAAGAGGATCTATGTCCAAATGGCAAAGTTTAAACAGCCTTCATTCAAGACTAACCTGACGTTGTTACTCAGACTTTCTAATAAACCATGCAAAACAACTCTCCTTCCAGCATCATCATTACCTGGCATGGAGAATGGAGGGAGCAGCCAATTTATTTGCTCGTTCACTGCTTTGAAGCTTTGTCCTTAATTCATTCATCTCAGCATCTTTAAATTGGAGTTCGGACTGCAATGATTGGAGCTGGAAGGCAAAAGCAACATACTCATGGTAACCCATCATACGTGCAAAAATATCTCTGGGCTTCAAAGTCTCAAGCTCATAAAGGAAAACAAACAATGAGAAATAAGTATAAAAGTGTGCTGTGACATAGATGCCCTATAATATCAAGCTTTCCCCTTCCTCCTCAAAGACAGCATGGTATTCTAGAAAGACATTTTGACCTGAACTCTTGCAAGGTAGTTTGTGAAGGTTCAAATACCATTTACTCGGCCTCTTTAAACTTTGACTTATCTGTAACACAAACCCCTGTCTTTGTGGTTAGGGGGGATTAAATAGGAAGGATGAATGTGAAATGCCCAGCCTAGGGCTTGGTGAGGCGCCTTATCGCACAGTAACATGTTAACCTTTTAATGGACATAATGGTGCACAATTCCAGGTCTTCTTGAAATTTTACCAACACGCCACGCAGCACGGGGAGACCTGCTCCAGCCCATGGCCAGCAGTAACTGCTATTATTCCCTGAGCACACTCTGTGCCTGTATGGCACCAGTCACAGCACCAGTCACCGTAAGTGTGGGGCTGTTAAAGTCTCACAGCAACCCTTCTAGTTATTTCCTGGGACAGATAATAGAAATGAATCACAGAGCTGAAGTCACTACCCTGAGGTCGCCATTTATCATATGTGATAAAGCCAGGATTCAAACTCTAGTTTGTCTGATTACAATTCCCTTGCTCTTCATCATGGATGCGGAAGGAAAACTGCTGTTAGTGCTGGGCACAGGTTAGTGCTTCTTTAGAGTTTGCTAATTTGCTAATGGATGACAGAATAAGATCCATTCCTTGAGACTGAAGCCTTGGGAAGTGCTGAAGGAAAGTGGCAGTATGTATGGACACCTATTAATTTCTTCCCCAAACAGCAACTCCCTCCCTTGAGAAACAATCATGTCCCTACCTCAATGTGATTTAAAAAAAATTTTTTAACGTTTATTCATTTTCGAGAGACACAGAGAGACAGAGCGTGAATGGGGGAAGGGCTGAGAGAGAGGGAGATACAGAATCCGAAGCAGGATCCAGGCTCTGAGCTGTCAGCACAGAGCCCAAAGTGGGGCTCGAACTCACGAACCGTGAGATCATGACCCGAGCCGAAGTCGGATGCCCAACCGATTGAGCCACCCAGGTGCCCCTCCCTACCTCTATGTGATTTAAATGGGAGCTGTCATCTCTGTGGTTACAGTGACTGGGTCAGGGACAGGCACCTGACCCAGGTTAGAACAATTAGAGCCTTGAGATGAAGGAGCCCAAGTTTTCAGTCTGCTCTGGAGCTATGAAATAGGAGCCCAGGAGCTTATGGAGAACACATCCTTTACCATAAGAATGGAGTCTGTCTGTAGACTAGGGAGTAAAGATGAATCCTGGCAAGGCTCCAGTCATTCAAGGCCCCAGCACACCTGTTTTTTCCCAGACTTAGTTATAGAAGTCAATACATTTCCTTTTGGCCTAAGCTAGGTCAACTGAGTTTCTGATCTGCCAAAAAGCTCTTACTTAAGTCTATTTCTGGAAAGTCTAAGCTATTGATTTATTCCTGCCAAGACCACCTACCACAACTACCACAGCAAAGCAGTTTCAACTAAGTCATTTTACAAACCTCATGCAGAGCCTGGAAAAAAAGTATATGCAATTAACTGATATTAGAAATTATTTAAGACAAAAAAAAAAAAACTGTTGAAATCTCCCTGGAAGATTTACAGGCTCTTTGGTCATTATTGCTTCTAAAAGAACTCAGTGAGCAGGCAAAGCTTGTGTCTAGAACAAGGAGAAAAAAAAAAGGGGAAAAAAAGCAGTTCTGGGTCACCTTTTTTGAAAATTCCTTTTCTTTGTCACTGAGCACTTGAGTTTTCTCTTGTTCAAGGAGGAAATGTGATCTTCTCTGTTCCTCTAGAATGGATTCTGTCTGATGCAGTGAGTCCCGCAAAATTTTTATTTCTCCATTTTTAATGAGAACTTCTTCTTCCATTGCTTTCATCTGTAAATCCAAAATCAATCTTGTGAAAAGCTTATAAGGGAAAGTTATATATGTACTTGTTTATTTTTTTTTTTAATTTTTTTTAATGTTTATTTATTTTTGAGACAGAGCATGAATGGGGGAGGGTCAGAGAGAGAGGGAGACACAGAATCTGAAACAGGCTCCAGGCTCTGAGCTGTCAGCACAGAGCCCGACGCGGGGCTCGAACTCACGGACCACAAGATCACGACCTGAGCTGAAGTCGGACACTTAACCGACTGAGCCACCCAGGCGCCCCTATATGTACTTGTTTCAACATATAGCTAGGGAGACAGAGAAAGCACATGTAAACTATGTTCTACGGACCAATGAGTTCTCAAAATATATCCATACCAACTAGGTATGGTCTGCTAGGCCCATTTGTGGGACAGGTGACATTCAGAAAGCTTAAGGAGACACTGTCATTCACACATGCAGATTCTGTAGGTTCTAGTAAGTATTAAACAATCTGGGTCACACACTTCACAGATCTCAAGTTTCATACTATGTTTCTAGTTTTCCTAGGGACCTACAGATGGTCTCATAAAGGCTGTCTCCTTTTTTGTAAAACTGCTAACAAATACAGTAGCCATTATGATGTTGTGTTCCTTATAAAAGACATATGCTATAAATTTGTCTCAGTGCTGTGACAGAAAGTTTGTATCACTTTTTGGATGTGAAGTACAGTTTCCTTTGTTGCCTAGTTGTTAGGAACTAGGATCTGGTTTCTTCCAGTTTAAATTTTCTGGCTTTCTTTCCCCAGCCTTCCCTCATTTCATGGGGATGAATCTGGACTCCTGTTTTACTTTATTTTTTAAGTTTATTTGAGAGAGGGAGAGCAAGCGGAGGAGGGGCAGAAAGGGAGGGAGAGAGAGCATCCCAAGCAGGCTCCTCACTTTTCATGCGAAGAGCCCGATGTGGGGCTCAAACCCATGAACCATGAGATCATGACCTGAGCTGAAAACAAGAGTCAGTTGCTTAACTGACTTGAGCCACCCAGGTGCCCCTGGACTCTTGTTTTAAAACTTTTATATATCTTAGGGGTACCTGGGTGGCTCAGTTGGTTAAGCATCTGACTTTGGCTCAGGTCATGATCTCACAGGTTCATGGGTTCAAGCCCTGTGTCACGCTCTGTGCTGACAGCTCAGAGCCTGGAGCCTGCTTCAAATTCTGTGTCTCCCCCTCTCTCTCTCTGCCCCTCCCCTGCTCACTCTCTTTCTCTCAAAAATAGATAAACATTAAAAAAAAACCTTTTATATAGTTTATTCTGTGGTGCTTTATAACACATGCATAAGTGCATACATTAGCTATAAAACCACAAGTCACTTACCTTTTCTTTAAGTTCTTTGTATTGTGCCTGAAGTACCTCTAATTCAAAATTCTCTTTAACAGGAACATATTCTCTGTTTTTCCCTGCAGGAGTTTTTGACATCCCATCTAATCTGGGGACCTTATGAACATCTGTAAAAAAACAGTTCCCATATACTTTTCTGGATCCAACACTTTCCCACTTTTGCCAGTCAATGCTGAAAAGAATCACTCTTGAAAGCAAATTAGAGAAAGATCTAGTAAGCAGTATAGGTATTTTCCAACCTAAAATGTGATTCAAACTCATAAATGATCCTTATGAAATGACAAACAAATCCTGCCTCCCCCTACTCCCCACCCCTCAATTTTAAGAGTATCATCTAAAGGCTGAAAAGGTGCTGTGGGAACCTCACTGGTCAGAATTTGGTGATCTGTTATTCGACAATATTTACTGAGCACCTATACCTATACCTACTGAGCACCGGGCACAGTCTAGTCTCTAAAGGTACAGTGGTGAGCAAAATGGATACAGTCCGTACACTCATGGAGCTTAGAGGACATTCAAAAATAATTACACAAATAAATGTAAAATTACAACTGTGATAAGAGCTACACAAGAGAACAAGTATAGGAAAGCCAAGTATATGGATCCAACTGGAACGACTGGAAGGCTTCCCAAGGAAGTGATGACTGAGGTGAGAGCTAAACAAGCAGGAATTAAGCAGATGAGTGGGGATGGGGAATGGATGGGAAGAATACTCAGTGTATGAGAAACAGCAATGTGCAATTTTTGTATTGCAAGGAAGTCGGGAGAATTCAAGAAATGAAGGCAGGTCAGTGTGGCTTGAACCCAGAGAGAGTGGGAAAGGGCCAGACCATGCTGGGCCTTGTAGGCCATGATATGGACTTTGATCTTTATACTGGAGACAGTGGGAAGCTATGAAAAGGTTTGCAGCAGGGATATGCACTTGTATCTATGTGAGACAAAGCCAGATTTGAGTTCTGAAAAGATCACTCTGGCTGTAGTGTGAAGTCTGACTTACAGGGAGTCAAGACTGGCAACGGGGAGACCATTTAGCAGATGAGCATCCAGAGGAAGGAATGATTGTAACATAGATCAGGGAGAATGGTAGAGATAATGGAAAGAGGATGGGTTCCAGAGATGGATAAAGAAGATAAAGTTACAGGACTTGGCAAGGAATTAGATGTATGGTCAAGGAAAAGGAACTGTTGCTTTGTGCCACCTGATGGAGACCGGTAGTAGTCACGGTTGTACAGAATATTTGGTCATTAATGAATGTCTTCTGAATGTCTGCTTTGCCAGGCACCATGCTGGCAATACTGGAGAATGACTGGACTTCCAGATGAATGTGTGGGATTTAAGATGCCTGTGAGATATCCAAGTACAGATGCAAGATGCCCTCAAAACGTTTCTCCTTCTGTGAGCCCCACAAGACTTCACTCACTCCCCAGCTAGAAAATAAGCTCCCGAAGAAAGGAGTTTTTGTCTTTTGTTCATTGCTAAGTGTGCTGCAGTTCCTAAGGTTTTGGACACCTAGTACAATTTACTGGTTGTATATCGGAATAAACCTTTCATCTCTTGCCTCAGCTAGGCCCTTATGTTCATGTGGCCCAAGGAGGACAGTAATCTTCGTTAGATCTAAAGCCTCTTAAACCTGTCACAAGAATGGGTCCCCATGGGTAGGTAGTGACGGTTCTGATGATGGTGGTTGTGTTCCAAGGATCTTTGCCTAGAACCAAGAACTTAGGGGCCCAAATTTTAACTACAGGAAAAGGTTAACTGAACTTTCTGTATTTCAAATCGGCTGTTTTGACATTCTTAATACAGTACTCCCACAACTCAAAGGACCTTTTGGAACACAACCTGTGCCTAAATGAAGCCGTTCCTATATTTTGAGAACGGCAGCGTGGGTGCAAGACACTGGGTCAGCGGTCGCCGTGGGGTTCCGAAGCCACAGCCATCACGTAGTTCTGGCGAGATCTGCACCACCCTCCGGGAAAAGGCCCCGAGGCGCACTCACTGGACACGTCCCGAGGAGCGGCCGGGCACTGGCTCAGGGCCTGCGACGCGAGGGTGTCGAGTTCCTCCAGGTCGTCAGCGGTGAAATCCCCGTGCGCGCCGAACGGGTCTTCGGGGTCCGGGGCAGCGGCTGCGGGGAAGCCTCGGGCTCGCTTGCTCGGAGGGTGCCCGGTGCTGGGCGGCGGGCCAGAGCTAGGCGCCGGAAGCCCGCTCCGCCTCCTGCTGCCCGGCGCGGAGGTTCCAGCCATGCCTCCGCTGGTCAGTCTCCCAGGGCACCGACTAAGGCCTGGTCGCCGCGAGACCGGAGGGCTGGACCAACCGCCCGCGCGCCGCCGCTCGCCTCAGCCGCTAGGGCCACGCCCCCCGAGCCCACGGGCCAATCGGCTGCCAGCCGGAGAGCGCGGAAGAATGACCGAATCTGAACGCGTCGCCGTGCTCTGCTGAGTGCCGGCCTTTCTAGGTGTTGCCCCGCCCTCCCAGCCCCGTTCTGCCTGGTGCTCAAATACCGGCGGCTGGCTGTCCGTAGGCGAGTGGCGGGTGTTGTGCACCGCTAACCACGTTACTGGAGAGCAGGGCCGAGGCTCACCAGCCTTACAGCGCGGGGGCCTCCGCGCCCCTCCCTGGCATCCAGTATACAGCCTCGGTGGAGTTCGCCCTGACATTCACACGTACACCTGTGAATCGAGACCCGCAGCATTCAGGGGTTTGGTCTCTGCGACTTCGCTGTTTTCCTCCCGCTGGACTCACCTCTCACATACCCAGAGGCTCTCTCGGGGAGGAAAGAGTCTGGGAGAGCGGGGTTGGGTGAAGAGTATGAATACAGCTTTTGTGAGCAGGCATCTTAGAGAACAGTAAATGTTTTGAATGTGTGCATTTAAGGTAGGTTTGGGGAAGAAAGGTGTAAGGAAGAGGGGTGATCCTGAGAACGATGTGCCTGTGTTGGAGAATGTGGGAACTGTCAGGCTGTTAACATTCATTTCTCTGAGAGTGGCTGAGTGTTTTTGTCCCAAGGACATGTCATAAATGAATAAGGCTCAGGAGGTCAAGAAAGGCCCCTTGGAAGTGGCACCTGGGTTGTCCTCCGGGTTGAGCAGGAGTTATCGAGTTAGCAAGGAGGCTGGCATACAAGACTATTCAGACAAGAATAGGACACCAACATGGAGGCCACACAAATGCCAGGTAGGAGTTGTGGCAAAGAGAGAAGGTAAGGCTTCAAAAAGGAGCAGGACTCGGGCAGGATATTAGGCAGCGGTGGTGTGCAGGACAGTTAGCAGGAATAGGTTGTTTCTTGCACATTCAGTGCCAAACTTAGCTTGTAAGTGTCCTATGAATGTTTATGAAAACAGTAAATGAAAGGGATATAGTTGTCAGGATTTGGAAGGTCTTGAATACCTGAGTTTAGTTTCTGAGACAACTAGTAGGTTCCTTCAGACAGATGCCCAAATGTTGAATGCTTAAATCTTCATTACTGCGGGTTTCTGGTCTTGTAAAGAGATAGGATTGTACTTCATTTGTCAGGAAGGATTAGGTTCCACCAAATAACAGTAGTAGCTGTCAGGGGCAATGTGCTGGCACTGGCAAAGAAGGGCTGTTCTCAGCCCCACAGGGAATGCCTGAAGTCCAAAGGTGTGCGGGCTGTGGAACTTTCCAGGAGAGGACCAAAGTAGGCCCTTTATCCTCTCCTGTTAAGTAACTTAGAGTCGTAAAACAGACTTCAATCTATAAAAACCTTTTCCAGTTTTGACTTAGCAAGATCTGACTAGTTCCAGAACCCTTTTTGAAAAAAATGGTCAGAGATAGCTTAGCATTTTTAGCATAATTTACAGTGTTATCAAGGGCCTAGAGGGGAAATCCAAAGATTTGTGCCTCTGAATTGTTTCTCTCTCCCTCCCTCTCTCTCTCTCTCTATATATATATATATGTGAATGCAATATATATATGCATTTAGTATACATTATGGCCTCTGTCTCCTTCAGTTTACTCCTCCTAGAGTCAAGGGTGATAATCAACAAATATTAGGAGAAAAAAATGAAACAAACAATTGGGACTACTACATATAGAGTGGTAAGGGACGAGTGCACTACTTTTAGTCCTCTAAAGGAAGGGAGGTAGTCTCCAGTATACAAATGAGTGACAGGCAGAGGCAAGAGTCGGTGAAAACGGTGAGGCAGCTTGCTTGCGATGTAGGCCATTGTGCAAGATGGACCAGGGGATGAATGGTGAATATCCAAAGATAGGGAGTGGCATCCAGATCCCTTAGGGCCTGACTGGTCATTGTAGGGACTCTAGCTTTTTCCTAAGAAGCCACTGAAGAATTCTGAGCCAAGAAGAGACAAAAGTATGACTTTATGGTTTAGCAAGACCATCCTGTCCTGAGTGAAGGTTAAACTGTAGAGGAGCAAGGGTAGGGGTAGGAGGACAAATTTGGATATGACTGCAATAATCCAGGTGAGGGATTTTAGGTTACAATCGGGGAGTGATACTGGAGGAAGTATGTAGGGGCCAGACTGAATTTTGCTGATGGGTTGAATGTGGGATACTCGTCATTCCCTAGCAAGGACCTTTCTGAAGCCCTAGTGTAAATGCAGACCGGGGGGGTTCAGGATAAACTTGGTTCTTAGAAACTTTCAGAAAGTCTCTCCTTTCCGGTTTTATTCCCTTTATAATGTATATTGTATGTAACAATGTTGCCCTCTTCCACAACAGAGAAATTTGTTGAAAACAGGAATCACTCTTCGGTGTATGTGCAGGATGCCCACATGAAAGATGAACAATCCCATTACAACAAATGGCAATGTGGAGGTCATAACAGAGAAAGACGTTTTTTTCCCCCCCAAAGTACATATTCTTGCATTAGCCTCATGTATTGTATTCCATCTGGTATACAACTATAAAAAACAACCATTTCAAATGAGTTGGTTTAATTCCAGGTGGAACAGAGTTCAGGACAGAACAAAGAGTGAAGAGCACACACTGGCAGGACTTCGGGCTAGGTTTACTCTGACCTCACAACAAAGGCAGAAATGACTGAATGATAAGAGAACATGAGCCACTGATTTTATTATTATTATTTTTTTACAAAAGTTTATTCTTAAATGTACAACAGGATCTAAGACAACACTTCATTCTATCTATAGGTGGCAACAGATGCTATGGCAGGAAATCCAGATGTTTAAACAGGAATGGAATTAAAGATCCCCATTGTCTCGGGTACAAGGGACGGCTTACTTTTTGCCAGATTTCTTAATTCCACCTGTGGCTGCAAAAGGAAAAAAATGTCTCAGTTAAGAAAAAATATAGTCCTTATGGCAGAAGTGCCAGAGGCCTTATAAGGATCATTGAAAGGTTCAACTCTTGTGCTGGGCATTCTTTTTGACACAAGCATGTATAGGACTTTCCCAATAGTCTACTCTGGGTGATATCAGAATGAGGATGAGGCAGGGGCCCAAATAATGGCTGTGCCCTGGCCTGGATCTATATTGTTAAGTATTTCACACACTAGCTCATTTAATCCTCATCCCCCATCAACCCATTTTACAGATAATGAAGTGCTAGTGGTTAAGTGCTGTTCAAAATTATAAATTGGTATGTGACAAAGCCAAGATTCCACCCTGGGTAGTCTGATGTCCAGGTCCACATTCTCAACTGCCACATCACAGTACATATTATGATCCTGGGGTCTGGTTTACTATCTTTATTTTACTCAATTTACATTTGACTATATATTTGGCATACAGTAAATACCTTAAGAAATAGCTGATTTACCTTCCTGTACACAATCACAGATTAAAGGAAGGTACAAAACACCTTACATTCCAAAAGGGAATCTCAGTAACTAGAATCTCAGCCTTGTGAATCAATTAAAACCCACTGGGATAGAAGTCTTGGAAAGCCCTGGATGACACTCCCACCATCCCCCCCTCCACCAGCCCCAGTGTAGCTCATATAGGGCACAAATAACTATGGAAGAAATTATTCACTAGTGTGATGAATGTAAACAGCATTTAAGAAGCACAGAAAAGTTCAGGCTGCTGGGCTTGAAAAATATTGATACATAATCCATTTTTCCTACATAAAAGAAGTAAAATGGTGGGGGATTAGGTTAAAAGAGCATACAGCGCAATAGCACATTAAGGAGCCTGGACTTTTATCTTTTAGTCTAGGCGCATTCAGAAGTCAAGACTCAGTATGCAAAAGTATTTACTGGAATTAACAATATGAGCGGTAAGTCAAGAAATGCCATAAGCAAAAAGGAGCAAATACGAATTTGGGCAAGAAATAGTGAAGACTGTTTGGAAACTCAACTCTAAGATATATGAATCTCTGTGTTTCCATCTCTGTTGTTTCCCTAAAGAAAAGAAGACCAGAATGCCTGGGAGAAAAGAGATTTCATTTCCAGGACCGGTCTGGCTCCCGCCCCTCCCCGCTGCTGCGAATTCAAGCTGGGTGGGGGTCGTCCGCAGTAGCTGACACGAAGAATCGAAACGTCACCAATGAGATGGGAAACAGACCAGAGAGATGCTCAGAACGTTTGCCCGGCTTGAGCTCTATTTGCCCTCACTTACCCAGGGGGCCCTTCCCCGCGGCCTTCGCTTTTAGCTCCTCGAGTTTCTTCTGCTCCTCTTTCTGTTTCTGCTTGAATGCCTTATCTTCCTAAGGAGAGGCAGACGGCGTTCACTCGAAGCAGATTCCCCAGTCCCTCCGCACCCTCCCACGCCTCCGCGCTCGCCCTCACCTCGTCCATCTCCTTGGCCTGCTTCTTGGGCTGCTTCAGGGGCTTCTTCTTGCCACCTGTAGGCGACACAAGCATGCTCAGTTCCGTCCCCGCCGAGTACTGTCCCTCTCCACCCCGCCGCCTCGGCACACTCACCTTCGCGGCCGGACATGGCGCCTGCCGCCCCTTCCCCAGGCCCTGCCACCGGAAGCGAAGCACCCCTACCCGCCCCCTGTGCCTATACCTCCGCGCGGGCCCGCTGATTGGCTCCTGGTCAGGAAGCTGTGCTCCCGCTGCCGGAAGCAACTCTCGGGGCGGGCATTAAAGGACCAGAGGTCTACTGAGTGGCGGGCGCTTGGTTGGGGTTGCAGCTCTCGCGGTGGGGCGCCAGGTACGAGGGCCTGTCTTGCCAGGGAAGGGTCCGGAAGCCAGGAGGGGTGCTTAACCGGAAGGCGCTGGGTCTGGCATCGTGCATGGGGAAAGCACTGCGAGTAGGGGGAAGAGGCCTTTGAAGTTCAGCGCGTTCTTGGAACCGAAGAAAGCAAGCATAGCTGCAGGGAGATGCGAGGGAGGTGCCAGATATATGGGCGGGGGATAGATCACCCGGTCCTAAGGTTTTGGAGGCCACCGGAAGGAGTCTGGGTTTTAATATAGCCGGGGTGCAACTTTTTGCAAATTATGTTTATTCATTCAATAGGTTTTTGTTGAGTGTCATGCAGACAGTTTTATGGGGCACTGAGGATGCAGCAGTGAACAAAACACATCTCATACCCAATCCATCAGCAAATGGATGCCAGCCCTGGCAGAGCTGACATTCTGGGAGGTGAGACAGCCTGTAAGCAAAGTAAATAATTGAAATACATATCGCAGGTCACGTGATACGTGCGTGGAGAAAAATAAGGTAGACAGAATGGGTAGAGGGTGCTGGGATGGGAGTCCTTGGCAATGACATATGAGCAGGACTTGGAAAAGAGAAGGGAGCAAGCAGCGCAGATAGCTGGTGTGAAGGCCTTGTGCGGGGATCGTCTATTGTGTTGCAGCAACATCACGAAAGTCCATGCATGGTAATTACTTCAACGATGTGTTAGCTAACCTTATTGTGGTATACGTTTAGCAGTATATATGTCTATCAAGTGTATCAAATAGTCACGTTGTATATCTTAAACTTACACAGTGATATGGCAATTTATATGTCATTTTTATGTCAATAAAGCTGGGAGAAAAAAGGTCCATATGATTGGAGTAGAGTGAGGAAAGGTATACTTGTGGGAGATGAGGTCAGGGAAGACTGAGAGCCAGGAGGTGGATGTCCTGTAGACCGTGGAGAAAATTTGGCTTTTACATTGAGAGAAATGTGGAACGACTGGAGAGTTTGAGCAGAGAGAGACATGGTCTGGCCTGTGTTTTGAAAAGGCTACTGGCTGCTCTGTTGATAGATTGTAGGGGCTAGAGTAGGAGCAGGGAGACCTGTCAGAAGGGTGTTAATAGTAAAAGATGTTAGTCACTGGGACCAGGTGGTAGCGGGGTTGGGGGGGTGCTAAGAGGAAAAGGGATTTTGGTTTTAGAAAGGAAGAAGCATTTGCTGATGGATTGGGTATGAAATGGGAGGGAAAGCAAAGGGTCAGGGATGATTTGAGGTTTTTGGTCTGATTTGGATTTGGAAGTTTCTATCAACCAAGATGGAGAAGGCTATGGGAAAGGCAAGTTGGGAAGGGAAGATCCTCATTAACCTTCCAAGCTGAGTTGTGGATTGGGTGGTTCAGTAAATGAGCCTGGAATCTATAGGAGAGGTCTGGGCTGGAAAAGTCAGAATATAGTTGATTGGGTTTTTTTTTTTTTTTTTTTTCTTGTTTAAAGTTTATTTATTTATTTGAGAGAAAAAGAGATTGAGGCAGAGAGAGAGGGAAAGAGAATCCCAAGTAGTCTCCACACGGTCAACACAGAGCCTGACCTGGGGCTCAAACTCACCAACCGTGAGATCATGACCTAAGCCAAAGCCAAGAGGTGGCTGCTTAAGCAACTGAGCCACCCAGGCACCCCTAGTTGATTGGTTTTTTAAGTAATGGTTTTGGGAGGAAAAAGCAGTGGGAGGAGCGGCACCTAGCTGGCTTGGTTGGTGTAGCATGTGACTCTTGAGTTCAAGCCCTAAGTTGGATGTAGAGATTACTTTAAAAAAAAGTAATGGTTTTATTGAGATACCATTCACATACAATACAGTTCACCTATTTAATGGGTACACTTAAGTGGTTTTAGCATATTCACAGTGTTGTTCAACCATCATTATAGTTAATATTTTTAACATTTCCCTAGATGGTATTTATTTATTTATTTAAATGTTTATTCTTGAGAGGGACAGAGACAGAGTGAGAGCAGAGGAGGGGCAGAGAGAGAGGCAGACACAGAATCCAAAGCAGGCTCCAGGTTCTGAGCTGTCAGCACAGAGCCCGATGCGAGGATCGAACTCACGAACCATGAGATCATGACCTAAGCTGAAGTCAGACGCTTAACTGACTGAGCCACCCAGGTGCCCCATCCGTAGATGGTTTTTAAAGCCATGGGACTGGATGAGAGAGGAGTCTGAGGACCTTGCCTTGCAGCACTCCACGTGGGTAGGTTCAGGAGATGAGTGGGGACTGGAAGCCAAGTGTAGAAGGCGTTTCAAGGAAAGGAAACTGGCACAAGGCTCAGGTTGCTGATAGGGCAAGTAAAATGAGGACTGAGAACTGATCACTGGATTTAGCAATGTGGAAGTGGCCTGGACAAGAGCATTTCCGGTGGCATGGTGGAAGTGAAGGCCAGATTAGAAAAGGTTTAAGAGAGAATGAGAGAAGAGGAACTGGAGACAGCAAGTGCAGATGATCTGTCCAGGAGTTTGGCTGTACAGAGGGGCAGAGAAGTGGAGCTGTTGCTGGAGAGGGTGTCTGATCAATTACTGAGCAGTGTCAGGTAGGGAGAGCACACGGGACCTGGCCACAGCTTGGTCTTCCTAGAGCATGAATTCTTCATCCCAAGGAATAAGAGAGAAGGTGGAAACCGAACAGACACAGGTGGGAAGGTATGGTGGGAATTTATAGAAGTTGTCTTCCAATTTTTAAATATTTTCTTAGTGAAAAATGAAGCAAGCCTTCAGCAGTGTCAGGTAGGGAGAGCAGTGTCAGGTAGGGAGAGCACACGGGACCTGGCCACAGCTTGGTCTTCCTAGAGCATGAATTCTTCATCCCAAGGAATAAGAGAGAAGGTGGAAACCGAACAGACACAGGTGGGAAGGTATGGTGGGAATTTATAGAAGTTGTCTTCCAATTTTTAAATATTTTCTTAGTGAAAAATGAAGCAAGCCTTCAGCCGCAAGTGAGATCGAGGTACAGGTGATGGAGGTTTGTGGCATGGACAGTTGGTAAGAGACAGTCATCTGGATAGAGTGTTAGAATGGATCTGGAGGGTCAAGATTCTGAACTTGGCCCTCAAGGCCCTGCTTAATATGGTCTCTGTTTACCTCTTCAGCCTCTCCTCTGTCCACTCTCCCTTCCTCTGCTATTTTCCAGCTGCACTGGCTGCCTTTCAGGTTTTAGATGACCCCCAGTGCATTTCCACTTTTTCCCTCTGCCAGGAACACCTTCCCTGTGCTGGCTGAGGGCTTGTGGGACATTTGAATGGGGAGGGGCTGAGAATCAGGCTGGGGTGGGGGCTGGATGTCTGAGAAGAGGGACTGGAATAGAGGAACAACTTGAGTCATTTCCTCACACAGCAGAGTCCCTGCTGTCACCAAGCTTACGTTCTAGTGAGGGGCCTGGCAACATGTAAAGAAGGCAATATGTGTCTGATGGAGAAAAATAAAGCAGGTGGCCCAGGAGGGAATGGTCAAGGAAGGTTTGCCACGAGGTGGTGTTTGAGCCAAGATGTACAAGTCAGGATGAGCTGACTGGACCTGTCAGCTGACTGGACCTTTCTGTGGAGAAAGTAGCAGAGTCAGGCTTCACATGTTAGGGTGCATGGAGCGGAGGACAGGAGGAAGGGATGACAACCAAGAGGACCGTGGCTTGTTGGCCACTGGTGGGACTGGTGTTCATGGCAGGTGAGATGGGAGCTGTCGGGGGTTTTGAACAAGAGATGTGAAATGATGAGTTAACAGAGCCTCAAGTTGCCTTGTGAATAACGGCTCTGAGGGGCAGGGAGGAAGCCAGGACTTCACAGGAGGCTGTAGCTGTCATTGCTGCCAGGGATGGATGACTTTCCTGGGGTTCAAGAGTGGGTGGCTGGTAGAGAAGTCAGGAGAGGAGGCTAAGAAGGTTGGAGGAAGCCGAGGCGGGGGTGGGTAGTGATTTCAAAAAGACAAGTGATTTCAAAAAGCTGCAGAGATGTTGGAGAAGAAATCTGAGAAATACCTGGTGGATCTGGCAAGGTGGAAGTTTTGCAGGGCCTCCAGGAGAGCAGCCTCTCGGTGGAGTGCCATCCAGAGAGAATGGGGGCTGGAGAAGTAGTGACAGCAAGGTGGACACCTCTCTGGTGAGTGTTGCTGAAAAGGAGAGTGAGGGCTGTGGTTGGCAGCGCTGGGAGTCTGCTTTGCTCTGATGTAGGAAACACCTGCAGGATGGTCATGGGGCCACAGCTCATGTGAGGTGGATGCTGGCATTGAGGCCTAAGAGGCTGGCTTGACCCCTGGGTCATGGATGTTGTGTGCTTTCTTGGGCCTTGTGGATGGGGCCCAGGAGTTCGGGTGCAGCACCAGCTCAGAACCAGTGTTATGGGGATGTCCCTTCTGTGGCTGTCAGCTCGGACCCATTTTGGGCAGGAGGCATGTCCCTACCCAACCAACTTTGTTTTCTAGAGGGCCTGAGCTTCTCCAAGCACAGCACAAGGGGATAGGAGGCTGAGATGCTCTGAGTGGGTCTCTATTCCACATCACCTTACATTCAGGAGCCCCTTTCTTTGTCACCCAAGCTCCTCCAATTTATCTTCCTGTCCCCAGCATCCTCTGCTTTTCTCTCTGGCCTGGTTGTTTGGCCACTAGGTGTCACTCTGACAGCCAGCATCAATACTTGAGAGCTTGTGTGTGTTATGGTTGGGGGTTGGTGGGGGAAGGAGGGTTGGCCAGAGGACAGGAGTACTGGTCCAGGTTTGCCTGGGAGCAGGGGTCACCTGACCCTCCTTGGGTCCCCAGAGTCCCTGCTGCTTTGGGGCTCAGGCAGAGCCTGACTGGGTAATGGGAGCCTCCCTCTGCTGTTTAGGTTAAGAGAAGTGGGTGTTGTTGGGGCCCAAACAAAGCAAGGTTGAAAAGGGAGAGATTGAAGAAACCAGACCTATAGAGCCGGACTAAAGTTGGAGAGGAGGGAGAAAGCTTGTGGAAGGTTAGGAATGTGAGGGGTGGGGGGATTGGAAGCCTGGAAAGCCTCAGAGGGCAGAGGAGGGCTCGTGTGAACCTAAGAAAAGTTGTCCTCTGTGTAGAGATCCAGGCTTTTTGTTTTGTTTTGCCTTTTCCCTGGAATTGTCTTCTCAGAGGAGAGCCGAGGAGGGAATTTTCTGCCTTGGTACAGAATGACTTGTGTCCTCGAACATAAGCAAAACTCTGCTTTCCCAGTGCTGGGGCAGCCCTTAGAGTCTGGGCAGTTGATTTTGATGGTATTTTGCAGAACTCTTTCCCTGAAATCCCCTCAGTTCCCCAGTTTCCCTGGGAGTCTTTATGAATCTTTGTGATTTGTGAGGCTTTGTCAGCATGGACACAACTCAGGTTTGAAAAAAATATATTTTTTTAAGTTTATTTACTCTTGAGAGAGAAAGAGACAGAGACGGAGACAGAGAGAACGAGTGGAGGAGGGGCAGAAGAGAGAGGGAGAGAGAGAATCCCAAGCAGGCTCCGCACTGTCAGCACAGAGTCCAACACAAGCCTCGATCTCAGAAACCGTGAGATCACGACCTGAGTCAAAATCAGCAGCTGGACACTTAACTGACCAAGCTACCCAGGCAGCCCTGGTCTGAGAATATTCTTTGACGTTATCAGAAAACCGGGCACCAGGATTCCCATCCAAGTCACAACGGAGACCTGGAGGCTGTGGGGAAGGTGGGTGGGATGGGAGGGGCTGGTGGCATTGTGGAAGGAGATGGAAGGCATGATCTCCTAAACATGTTCTTCCCTGGTGTGTTCTCTTGTCTGGGAGCACCCAAGGGGGAAGCCTGACCACAGTGGCTACCGTCTCCAGGCACAACAGAGCAGCGCTCTGTTTGGACTTTTTCATGGAAATTAGTTCAGAACTGCCCCTAGGCCCTGAAACCTGACTTATGCCCAGCCTTTCTCAGCTGTGAGCTGATCTGTCTGGCGTCCCCCTACAGATCTCCTGATGACAGGGCGCAGCACTGTGTTTGCCATGCAGCACGTCCTCGGTGCGCCCCGTGTGGTGTGGAGAGGCCTCCTTGGAAGGGACCTCTTTATGGCCAGGACTCTCTGCAGCCCAGGCCCTAGCCAGCCCAGAGAGAAAAGACCTGAGGAGGTGGCTCTTGGGCTGTACCGCCGCCTCACAGCTCTGGGAAGAGCCCTGGGGCACGACATTCATCAGCGAGCATCGTCCACAGCCACGACTTGGTGGGAAAGATACGAAGAGTTTGTCGGACTCAGTGAAGTTCGAGAGGCCCAGGGAAATGTGACTGAGGTGAGGAGGGAAGCCGGGGTGGTTGGCCCTGCCTTCTGACTTGGAAATGTGGCTGGGAGGCTCTTGCCAAATAATTACCAGCCACGTGGTGCTGGGAAGCCTTGCCCAGGTTTGCCTTTTCTTAACAAATACTATTGGTAGATGAATTTGACTCATTTCTCACATGATAACTTGGATTCGATCGTACTGGGGGTGAAGATCTCTGTGTAACTGTACCCGTCTACCCCGAAAACAGGTTTCTGTGTACTGATGAGTCCCTGGCCATTGACATCCATTGTGTTAGGCCAGTGAACACTTCCTACATTGACTGAGGGTTGGTGAGAGTGTTACAAGTGTCCGCAAAGCCCCATGTGTAATTAAAACATCCCTTGTGAAGGTAGAAGCCCAGGGCCAGGCAGCATCACACTGCGAGGTGGAAAGAGCTTCCTGTGGCTGGAAGCCCTTGGCGGTAGCAGAAATGCATTCTGTCGTCTCTGTTCCCATTCCTGCCTAGTACAGACCAAGCTAGTGAGGTGGCAAGAACCTGGGGGTTCAGTGGGAGGTTTTGAGGCACAGTGCTGTCTCTTCCCCTTGGAGGTCATGACCTTGGCTGAGCTGGAGTTTCTGGGTGTGTAAAATGGAGGCCACAGCAATGCCTCTTGTGTGGCATCGTCAAGAGGCGAAGATAAGGTAGCGTGCGTGTGTGAAACAGTTTAGGAACCTAGGTTCCTTTCCGTGGCTTGTATCCGACTAGGATTGGCTGGGTTTTGTGTGGAGCATTAGCTTTTTTCAAGTTTCTCAGGGGCATGTTATTTCCACTTGAATGGATAAATCCAGTGATTCTGATGGGTGTGGCCCAGGGCTGCACTTTGAGGACTACTGGGCGAGCCAGGATTTTGTGTCTGAAGGACTCTTTTTTTCCACCCTTTGCACTGACACCCCACTCACCTCAGCCACAGCCTTGTCGGGAATAGAGCTGAGCCTGTGTGGGTGTGGAGGGAAGGGGCAGACAGCCTCCATTGTTCTCTCTGCAGGCAGAGAAAGTGTTCATGGTGGCTCGAGGGCTTGTACGAGAGGCTCGGGAGGACTTGGAAGTTCACCAGGCCAAGCTGAAGGAGGTGAGGGACCGCTTGGACCGCATCTCCAGAGAGGATATCCAGTACCTAGAACTGGCTACGCTGGAGCACCGGCTGCTGCAAGTAGGCACTCAGAAGGCAGCCCTTCCTCATTGGATAGGGACCCTAGCCTGGCAGATCACCAAGGGGCAAGGTGGGAACCTGACTGGTCTGGTGGTCAGAGATCTGGTGAAGACGTAAACCAGAAGCTCTGGGCTCCAGGCTTCCAGAGCCTGTCCACCCACTTTCTCTTGGAGTACCGGGGTCAGTAGTCCAGGGCAGTATAATCTGGGCCCCAGATCCCAGATTGCTGAGGAGGGAGCACCAGGGAGGAGGGGACTGGCCTAGAGGGGGCCAGACACTTCCTTCTGATGGACACATTCTGTAGTCATCAGTGCGTGTCTGGTCGGACCCAGCACTGCTTGGGTAGGAAGGTAGCATTGCTCATCTTGACTGCCCCCAATTCCTTTGCTTCCTGCACCTGACCATGTTTATGCTGCCTTCATTCATTCAGCGGGTTTATTGAGCATGCAGTCTGCGCCAGGCATGAGGCTGAGCCCCAGGGACGTCTGCTGGCAGCTCCAACGGTGGGGCCACATTGCTGCTGTATAACACTGCTTTGCTTCTGCAGGAGGAGAAGAGGCTTCGTGCAACCTATCTGCGTGCTGAAGACTCTGAGCGAGAGAAGTTCTCCCTCTTCTCTGCGGCTGTGCGGGAAAGTCACGAGAAGGAGCGTACTCGAGCTGAGAGGACCAAGAACTGGTCCCTCATCGGGTCAGTTCTGGGGGCCTTGATTGGTGTGGCTGGCTCCACCTATGTGAACCGTGTGCGGCTACAGGAGCTGAAGGCCTTGCTCTTAGAGGCGCAGAAGGGGCCTGTGAGCCTCCAGGAGGCCATCCGAGAACAGGCATCCAGCTACTCCCTCCAGCAGAGGGACCTCCACGACCTCATGGTGGACCTAAGGGGCCTGGTACAAGCTGGCTCCGGGCTGAGCTCTGGGACCCAGGCAGGTACTTCCCCCACCCGAGACAGAGACACAGATGTCCTTTCAGCTGCCTTGAAAGAGCAGCTCAGCCATTCCAGGCAGGTCCATTCATGTTTAGAGGGTTTACGAGAGCGGCTTGATGGCTTGGAAAAGACTTTCAGCCAAACGGCTGAGGTGGTTCAGCTTGCGAAGGCTGCGGCACATCCAGGCCTGCTGGGGCCAGCAGACAGGGCCCTGCCTGGCTCCTTGCTGGAGCAGGGGAGCGTGATCTTGGCACTATCAGACATGGAGCAGAAGCTTGAAGCTCAGGTCAACAGGAACACCATCTACAGCACACTGGTCACCTGTGTGACATTTGTGGCCACTCTGCCCGTGCTCTACGTGCTCTTCAGGGCCAGCTAGCCCTCCAGAGAGGGCTCCAGGGAGCTGAGGGGATAGCCGTGGATACAAATTTAGCTAGAGAATCCCAACAATGAAGTGAGCCTTTGGGGTGCACACAACCTCAGCCTGAGGCTGAGCACCATCTGTGTGGCTCACCAGCAGGCGTACTTTGATTTTGAGAAAATGCTCATTTATGTTAATTATCAACACTTTGTACTAATGTCCAAATAAAATGTCTTTCGGTTCGTGTTATTTAAATATTTAAAGTAATACTTACATCAGATGGAGTTTTTCTTGTTGAAGGTTGAGATTTGGGACTTAAGGGCTGAGCCTGGAATTACAGTAATCACGGCCCCCTTCCGTTCCTCTCTCATCTCCTCTTGGTCTCATCCTCAGTTCAGAACCATGTTGGATGAATTTACCCTTGAGGCTTGGGTTTTTGTTTTGGATTGCCAGGTCTGCTTGCCCAACCCTCCTATGTCAGATAGCTTGGGGGTTCCGGGGAGTGGAACCAAGCCTGCGCAACCACGGCTGACAATGGTTACTTGCCCCGCTTCTGGATTACTTTCTCTGCCCTGGTGGGGAGAACCTTCTGGTTCTAATGCTGGAGGGATGATCAGAAGAGAGCAGGGAAAAGGGATTGGGGGAATGGTTGATAAATATTACTGGGGACATAATTACAGGGATTGGTAGCCAGTCTGGGTCCCTGTGCAGAGAGCTTTGGGCAGTCCAGTGTGCCCCTAGAGCTAGGTGTCCTCCCATACACAGCCTAGAGATGGCCTGTACAAGCATGGGCAGAGCTCAGCATGTCAGCAGAGTGAACCTCAAGGCAGGCCTCAAGGCAGGCCTGGGACCTGGGTACAGGCAGAGTTAGGTTTTGCCTGTGAGTTTGAATGGGGCCTGAGATCTTGTGATCCTATAAGTTGAGGACACGAGGCCTGGCTCCAAACCAGCCTTTTCAGTGGCAATGATGGAGACGGGCCTCCCTGAGGTGGGAGGTACGGTGGGGGGCCCGAGGGCAGACTGCCCAGAGAACCCCTGACCTGTCCCTTTGCAGAGGAGAACAGCAACCTTTGATCTCCTGGGCTAAATGGCCATAGGTGGCCTTGTGTGTCCTTGAGTAAATAGGAAGAGTGGGGAGGCACTCTGTACTCCCACAGGTCTGGAAAAGCCACTCCTTTCTAACCCTAACCCTTTCTGAACCCTGTATACAGGGTTTGTGGGGAAGGGCTTCTGTGGGCTGGGGTTTGCTTGGGCCTGTGTGGAGCCTCCTCTCAGCAGGGGCCTGTGGAACCAGTAGGGTTTCCCAGGAGGTACCCTCTGTACTTGGAGCCTGTGCTCAGGTTTGGGCAGTGAGTACGACCTGGGTGGCCCCATGGGTTCTGTGAACCTCAAGTGCCTGGTCCTTTGGTCATTTGGTCACTCCATTCTTGACATTGTTTCCTTTGTGTAATGGTTCCTCAGGATGGCATGAGATGAAAAGACCTCTGTGCATGGGATGTTCACCCTCCTGATGGGGGGTAGGAGGTACCATATCTGTGTACAGATGAGGGGTGCTATGGGGTTTGGAAGTCCTGTGTCCACCTTTGGGGTGAGGTAGGTCCTAAAGAGTGTGCACTTGAGTGAATGGAATTGAGGAGGGGAGGATTCCAGGTATGTGGCAAGGGTCTCCCATAGGCTGCACAGGCAGGAAAGCCATGGGCTTTCAGCACCTTAGCCAAGGGGCTGAGGTGGTGATGGATGTGGAGGAGTGGTGGGGCATAGGTTAGAGAATGAAATGGAGGGCCTGGGGTCTGTGATGCTGGAGGCCAGGGATAAAGGAACTGGGGGGGGGGGTGCCATGCTGGTTCACGGCCCCAGGTGCTGGGAGAGGGGATGGAAGAAAGGGAGTGATCAGAGAAGCTGGTGAGAGAAGTCGGAAGGCAGAGTTGGGTAGATGAGAGTGAAGGCAGACTCTTGATGAGGGGTGGCAGATGGCAAGAGTGTGTCTGTGGTGTTGGCTCTTTGGACACTAGCCAGTGTGGATGACCTGAACCTTCTGGTTGAAGCTCTCCCTAGCCTTTGGAGGCTCTGGGGGCTTCCAGAGTGGTGTGTGTGTGTGTGTGTGTGTGTGTGTGTGTGTGTGTGTGTGACAAATTTTGCCTCCCAGGACGCTATCCCATTGGCCTTGAGCCAAAGTCCTAACAGCATGGGCTGTGTCCTGTCTCCTCTGAGTTTGCAGTAGGCAGGCCAGGGTGTGCGTGAAGGGCCCAGCAGAGGGCACAACTGGGCCCCTGCCCAGCGGTTTCTCCCTAGAAAGGCCCAGGTATTTGCCAGTGAGGGAGTCCAGACTTGCCCAAGGCTTCTCAGCATAGGGTGGGTCCAGGTAGAGGCCCAGGAGGAAAAGAAGGAAATGCACCCTTGCTTGTGTACTTTGCAGGCGCTGTGCCCTCCTGTAACAGCCTGGTAGGTGTGGTATCACCTCCACTTGCCGGTGAGCAAACAGGCGTGGGGGGGCGGGGGTGTTCAGGGGTATGGGGGGCTCAGGTTACTTGGCTTAGTGGTGGCACAAACCCAGGCCCAACCCCAAAGCCTATGCTCCTCTGGCGCAGCCAGAGGTGGGGGCCGGAAGGAGAGGGTGGCTGTTAGGGAGTCCTGGGAGTAGGGGCGGTGGGCAGGACCTGGTACGGGGGTGAGAAACCAGGCGCCGAGGAGTTCAGGTAAAGAAAGTTGGAGGACGACCACAGGAAAGGAAGGAGAGAGTTCGGGACGCTGCGGAGCAGGGGTGGTGGCTGGCGAGCTGGCGGGGCTGGTGTGGGGTGCAGGTCCCACCCGTCGCCGGTGGGCAGGAAGAGGCCGGACGCTGTACCTGCAACACCTGTGGGCGCCAAACGCGCCACCCCCCCCCCCGGCCCCGCCCATCCCGGGAGGACTCTTGATTCCGGTTCCTGCGCAGCGCGCAGGTATGGCCCGACAGGGGCGGGATGGGGTGGGGTCGGGCAGCCAGAGCTCTGGGCTCTGCTCCTCGCCCTCCGCTCGCCTGGCCGCGACCCGCGTTGCCGTGGCTACCGCCGCCCAGCAGCCAGCGCCCCCACAGGGAGGGGTCGAGTCCCCCGCCCTCGGCAAGTGCGGAGCCCGCAGGGCTGGAATGCGGGGTCCCGGGCGGCTCGGGGCCGCGCGCCCGGCTCTCCCGGCTGCTTCCGGCCTGGCCTGGGCGGCGGGCGGGGGGAGGGCGGCCCGGCGGGCGCGGGGGGAAGGAGCGAAGCCCGGCCCGGCCGACGCGGCTTTGTCTCCTTTGTTCCCGGCGGTGGCAGCGCCGCGGCGGGAGGGGCGGGCAGCGGGCGCGCTTTTCCGCCCCTCGGTCTCCGGGTAACAGCTGCGGCGCCGCCGGAGCCACCTCCGGGGGGCGGGGGGGCAGCGAGGCCGCCGCGCGCAGATCCCGAGCCCGCAGCGGCCGGCGCCCGCCTCGGCGCGCTCCTCCCGCGGGGCCCGGCCGGGTGGTGAGTCCGGGGCCCGGGGCGGGGGCCCGGGGGTGGCGGTGAGGCCCCGGGGGGGGGGGAGGGGCCCGGGGCCCGATGCCGCCAGGCAGGGGCAGCCCGGGTGAGTGGTGGGCAGCTTCGGTCCTGAGAGTTGGGACCACACTTCTCCGCACTGAGGAAAACTCTGGCGGCTCCGCCTGTAACGCGATTGGGAGACAGAGGAGGTGGAGCTGCTCCTCCGCGCCCCCTCCTCGCCGCCGCCGCTGCCACAGCCGGGACGGCCGGCCTCTTCCCCGCCCTCCCAGGACCACTGGTGGGGTCCTTGCCCCGCGGCCGAGGGAGGAGGGAGGAAGGTCGAAGAAGAGCCGATGGGGAGGTCTAGGCTTGCCCTCTGTAGTAACAGCCCTTCCAGGCTGCGCTCAGCGCAACTGACAAAGGCGGACTGTGAGCCTTGTGCCAGGCATCCCCAGAGGGAGACCCCCCACCTCCCTACACGACCCAGGCAGTGGGTGATTGATGAGCGCTCCTGAGTCCGCGCGGGTGTTGCATGGTGGGCCCCTCCACCCCACCTCGAAACACAGACAACAGGGCGAGCAATGTGCATTACAGTGCTGCCGGTGAATCTCTTCTCCCCCGGGGGACCCTGGGAGCTAAGCAGGAGAAGGGGAGGGAAAGTCCAGTTTCCCATTGATCCCCTTAAATGAGGGCTGGGGTACCACCCCTTCAGGTGTGGAGGGGCAGAGTTTGTTAGCCCCTTTGGTTGGTGAGGACAGCCCCAGGAGGGCCCCAGAGCTGCTTTCTCTTTGCAGATAGAAGTTAGGCAGCTGAGGGCTCTGCTGAAGAGGTCTAGAGAAAGATGAGCCCAGAAGAGACCTCAAGGCAGGCCTGGGACCTGGGTACAAGCAGAGTTAGGCTTTGCCTGTGAGTTCGAATGGGGCCTGAGATCTCGTGATCCTGTAAGTTGAGGACACGAGGCCTGGCTCCAAACCAGCCTTTTCAGTCTGCTCTGGCTTGGTTATTAATAAAGTGGGCCTGACACCTTGTCCTTTGAGAGGCCAAGTGGCTGGAACAGGGTGTGGGCCCCGTATCTCCCCTTCTGAGTGGATTTCCTTGGCTGTGAAATGGGGGTTCTTTCAACATGTGAGGAACACCTGCTTTGTGCTAATATCTGTCTTAGTTGCTGGGGCTCCTGCCTGCAAGGAGCTTTAAGTCTAGAGTTGGGAGAGTGGAACAGAGAGAAAAGTGTCTTTGGTTGGCGCCACTAATGCCAGGCACACACATTTCATGTTTAATGGTCAGAGCAGTCTTGCTTCCCATTCTGCAAATGGGAAATCTGAGGCTCAGCCCAAGCCAGAGCCGCAGTACACACTAGAGTGATAGCTGGAATATGCCCATTCCATCCTCCACACAGGGTAGACTCCTCAGGAGCCTGGGGGGACATGGAAGGCTCTCCTGGGAGATGGTTGGGAGTCAGAGTTAACTAGATAGAAAGGGAGTGGGCATTCCAAGCAGGGAGGAGTGTGAAACAGCCCACAGTTAGGCCAGCAGGAGCTAACAGCATGTGTGGGGGAGCCCTGGCATAGATTGGATGGAAGAGGGCGTGGACTGGAGGGGTTTGACCTTTATTCTTCAGGCCTTGGGCTGCCCCAAAGACAGGGGAGAGATGTGTTCT
The DNA here is from genome assembly GCF_018350195.1 of Panthera tigris. NCBI lineage: Eukaryota > Metazoa > Chordata > Mammalia > Carnivora > Felidae > Panthera > Panthera tigris. Next base: position 17,678,872 of record NC_056661.1, on the reverse strand, counting down.
GATTCTGCTTGAAGATCCTGTGAGGTAGGAGGGGTGGCCTTTAGGGGCTGGGGGCTGCTCTGGCCAGTGGCAGGGGTTAGGTGAATTTGAGTGCCTCGAGATGTCACTACCCCTCTTTCCCTCCTCCCCCACCTGTGGTATGTGGGGAAGGGTGAGGGTCCTGCTTCAGTGATTGAAAGAGTCCATCACTTTTCCCAGAGTGGGTCAGCCTTCAGCCTCCTATGTGGCCTGGCCAGGAGCTCTTCTGATCCTTCCCATCCTCCTGTGGGCCACTTGACCCAGTTGTGACTTTACATTTGGGGAGTGTCTTGGTTGCTGCCCCTTGAGGGTTGGAAAGCTTTGGCATGCAGTAGGCTCTGAGCAAATGTTTGTAAGCCAATGACAGAGTGACTCTTGGTCTAACTATGGACCCTTTGCCCCAGGCACATCCCTGGGCAGGAGGCTACTGGAGGGAGTGCAGGAGGTAGCCTCTGCCCATCCTCAGACAGACCCTGTCTTCCCAGAGGAAGAAACTTTCTTCCCCGACCCCTTGGAAACAAGGTGGGGGGCTCCTGGGAAGCCTGGCCTTGCCATAGTCCTGAGTTCACGACTCTCCCTGCTATCCCCTTTCCCCCACCCCCTCGGGTAGCAAACAGAGGCGGCCTTGTTCCTGCTCCCATAGAGCTGCCCTGTTCTCCTCACACTAAAAATGGAAACCCCCAAGCTATTTCGGGAGCAGTGCCCAGCTGGGCTGTGGCCATGGCTCCCCTGCTCCCACCAGGCGGCCGGACCCTCCTCTGAAACTTATGCCCAGTCAGCTCACTCTGGGACAGTCTCAGCAGCACCTTGGTGGGGCCTTGGCGGGGAGGAGCCGACCCTAGCTGAGGGAAGCTCTCCCTCAGGCAGACTGGCCTCTGGGTGGTGGGAGGGGCTGGGCTATGTGGCCTGGGCAGAGGCGAACAGGGGAAATATCTCCCGGCCTGGCCTGGGAGCAGCACTTCCCCAACCTGGTGCTCCTGGCTGGGGACCACCCGGGGCTGGGGAAGATGGTGTTACCATGGTTTTCTGCTTCAGCAGGCCTTAGCTGGGGCCCACAAGGAGGGATCTGTGAGGAGAACAGGCACCCAGGGTCTGAGGAGGTCCTGGGGATAGACATGGTGACTTCCTCTGGGACAACCCTCCTCCAACCCTGGGCCCTGGCTCTGCTCTGACCCGCAGGAGGAAAAATAATAGCAAGAGATGCCTGGCTTCCACAGCCCTGTAGGACTTAGGGCTCAAGCAGGGAAGTGTGCACGAGTCTGTATGCGTGGGTATCTGAATGTGGGTGGTGGTGTATATGTCTTTGCTGGGGGGTGTGACATGCCCTTGTGCGGAATGCCCATTTGTACGTGTGTGTTCCTGCGTGTAAGGAGGCTGTGTCTTTGTGCGAGTGTTTAAGTGTGTGGTACGTGGGTTGTGTTCCTATGTGTGTCTGTGCGACGTGGACACGCCATATCTGCATGTATCTGCACGTGTGCAAGTGCCCGTGTGCTTGTGTATGGGTGTGCACCTGCAGGGCGGGCGGCATGTCTGCTTCTTGGTGTGTGCAAGCCTGTGTCCGTGTCTGTGCCAGTGGCAGTTTGGGCTAGACAGCTCCTGGCCTGTGTGGAGGGTGTATAGCGGGGTGCCCTAAGAGGACAGAGTTTGGGCAGAGGGTGAGAAAGAGACAGTAGCTACGAAGGGAGAAGGGGCTGCAGAGGACAGGGCCGTGCTGGGGGCCTGGCTGGGCCCCGCCTGCCATGGGGCTCCTTCCTAGTTGCCCTTTCCCAGGCCCTGAGGGTGCCTGGTTCCTCTGCCCTCCCCCTCCCTGTGTGGGCTCTGAGGAGGCGTCCCCTGTGGAATGTGTTTGGTGGCCGAAGGCCAGGCTGGGCCCAGTTCCATTGGCAGGCTGGGCAGCGGGAAGGGGAGCCCGGGCTCCCACATGCCTGCAGCCCAGCCCCCAGCTTCATGCTCTGCTATCTCCCTGGCTAGGTGACTCCCACACAGGTCATGCTGTTGTCTCCTGATCCAGCCGGCCCTGCCAGGTGAGCCTGACCTCACACCTAGGCACCTGGGAGAAGTGTGACTCCTGCTTCTTAGGGCTCTCCAAGGTGGCATCCAGTCATTTAGGTCCCAGTCCTGGCAGCCTCAGTCTCCCTCATCTCTTCATTGGTTCTGTGGATTCCTTCTGGATTCCTGGCCTGAAAAGCCCTTCATCCAATTCTTGCTCTGCTCTAATGTGCAGATGGCCCATGGGACCTTGCCCTCCCTCTTTCCCCCCTGCAGGCAGCTGACATCTGTGCAGAGGGGTCCTCTGCCTCCTCGGGGTTCTGGGCCCCTCCTTCCCATCACCTGCTCTCCTGCCTCTCCAGGCCCTGGTCCCTGGGGATGGGATGTTTCTCACATCTCTACCCCTCTAGCCCCTTACCCTCGGACCCTGTGGTGACACAGGGCAGTGCAGGGAGAAGCGGGGGTGGGGTAGGATGGAGGTCTCCTGAGAGAATAGTGCTTGCAGGAAATGGACAGTGTTGAAGTTTCCAGGAAAGATCTCCTGACCCCTTGCTAGTGTGCAATCCTGGGGTCATCCTGGACCACAGTGCTGTCTAAGCCTAGGCCTCCTCTGGTCACTCCCCCGGTTAGGAGGGGCATCTTGGCAATGTCACGGGCTTACCTCCCACAGTAGCCCCTCAGCACTCCCATCTCTCTCCTTGCCAGGTGACCATGCCTGCCCTCGGCCCAGCTCTTCTCCAGGCGCTCTGGGCTGGGTGGGTCCTCACGCTCCAGCCCCCTCCACCAGCTGCTTTCACTCCCAATGGCACGCATCTGCAGCATCTGGCACGGGATCCCACCTCAGGTACCCTCTACCTGGGGGCCACCAACTTCCTGTTCCAGCTGAGCCCTGAGCTGCAGCTGGAGGCTACGGTGCCCACTGGCCCCGTGCTAGATAGCAGGGACTGCCTGCCACCTGTGATGCCTGATGAGTGCCCTCAGGCCCAGCCTACCAACAACCTGAACCAGCTGCTCCTGGTGAGCCCAGGGGCCCTAGTGGTGTGCGGGAGTGTGCACCAGGGGGTCTGTGAGCTGCGGCACCTGGGCCAACTTGAACGACTACTGCTGCGGCCTGAGCGGCCTGGGGACACCCAGTACGTGGCCGCTAATGACCCTGCAGTCAGCACGGTGGGACTGGTGGCCCAGGGCTTGACTGGGGAGCCTCTCCTATTTGTGGGGCGGGGATACACCAGCAGGGGCGTGGGGGGTGGCATCCCTCCCATCACAACCCGGACCTTGTGGCCACTGGACCCTCAAACTGCCTTCTCCTATGAGGAGACGGCCAAGTTGGCCGTGGGCCGCCTCTCCGAGTATAGCCACCACTTTGTGAGCGCCTTTGCACGTGGGGCCAGTGCCTACTTCCTGTTCCTGCGGCGGGACCTGCAGGCTCAGTCTAGAGCCTTTCGTGCCTATGTGTCCCGAGTGTGCCTCCGGGACCAGCACTACTATTCCTATGTGGAGCTGCCTCTGGCCTGCCAGGGTAGCCGCTATGGGCTGATCCAGGCTGCAGCTGTGGCCACATCCCTGGAGGTGACCCAGGGGGAGGTACTCTTTGCTGCCTTCTCCTCGGCCGCTCCCCCCACTGTGGGCCGGCCTCCGTCAGCAGCCGCTGGAGCATCTGGAGCCTCTGCCCTCTGCGCCTTCCCCCTGGACGAGGTGGACCGCCTTGCTAACCGCACGCGAGATGCCTGCTACACTAGGGAGGGCCGCGCCACGGATGGGGTGGAGGTGGCCTACATCGAGTATGACGTCAATTCTGACTGTGCACAGTTGCCTGTGGTGAGTCCCAGCTCGTCCCTGTCTGGCATTCACGGCCAGGCAGCTGCCCGAGGAGTCCAAAGGGAAGCTGGTGGTGTGGGGGCTGATCAGGTCAATGGATGTTATGTGCTTCCTTTGTGTCTGGGTGATGGAGATGCCTTACGAAAATTGTGGCACTCAGGGGGCGGAGGGCCATTCAGAGTGGGGCTTGGACTGCTTGCTGCAGAGGTGGTATTCGTGTAGGTGGACTGAAGGTGTTTGGGGTCCTAGGGTATGGGGCAGGGACCTAGAATGTGAGAAGATGGGCCCTGTTGTTTTACGTTATTGAGCAAGAGAGGCAGGTGAGGTTGAGGCTTGTTTGGCTCTAGTCTCTGGATAGATAACACAGGGGAGAAACCACAGCTAGGGGGACCGAGTGAGGGAGAGGTGGCAGGGACCCAGGGGAGTGGACCTGGACATGAAGACGCAAGCTTTGAGAGGCCTTGGGCAAGTGGTCCAGGGGAAGGCTGAGTGCGTACCCTGGGGGAAGGCCAAGGGTGTGGGAAGGTGGAGCCCCAGATAGGTGGGGATCAAGAGCGGGGTAAGGGGCTGCTGGAGATAAGCAGCTGAGGCCCCACTAAGGATGCAGCTGTGGGCAACATCAGGGAGGGCTGGCAGAGACACTAGGGGTGGGGATGAGGCTGTCCATGGGCTCCTTAAGGGAGGGGTGACGGAATAAGGCCGTCCAGAGAAGAGAGTCATTCAGCAAAAGCTGGCTGGGCCAGGGGATGGGGATGTCCAGGGAGGGCCTTACTGGTGCTTCTTGCTGCCTATAGGATACCTTGGATGCTTATCCCTGTGGCTCAGACCACACGCCCAGCCCCATGGCCAGCCGTGTCCCCCTGGAAGCCACGCCCGTTCTGGAGTGGCCAGGGATTCAGCTAACAGCTGTGGCAGTCACCATGGAGGATGGACACACCATTGCTTTCCTGGGTGACAGTCAAGGGCACCTACACAGGGTGGGTCCACAGGAAGTACCGGGCCCTGCCCCAGGGTCTAGAGGGAATAGGTTGCTGGTGACCCAGCCTGGGAGGAGCTATGCCTGTGACCCCTGGGACACACCCCTGGCCCTAAGGCTGGGAGAGATGACTTAAGCTTCTCTTCCCAGGGCTGGATGGTATTTACCTGTGATCTCCCCCACCCCCTGCCCAAGGGCTGGGTGGGATGACTTGTACTAGCAGAAAATTCTGCTTGTAGATTGCTTCATTGTGGGAAGAAGAGAGGGCCTCGGGCCTATGGCCATGGACTTGGGTCCCAGAACTTATGGTCTCTGATCTCAGGTCTACTTGGGCCCAGGGAGTGATGGCCACCCATACTCCACACAGAACATCCAGCAGGGGTCTGCGGTGAGCAGAGACCTCACCTTTGATGGGGCCTTCGAGCACCTGTATGTCATGACCCAGAGCACAGTGAGTGCCAGGCGAGAGCTGGGATCTGGCTGCTGGGAGGGGCCTTGGGCAGGGCCAGGCACCCATATGTGGAGGAGTCACTGGTGTTTGGATTGCTGTCACAGCTTCTCAAGGTTCCTGTGGCTTCTTGTGCTCAGCACCTGGACTGTGCCTCTTGTCTCGCTCACAAGGACCCATACTGTGGGTGGTGTGTGCTCCTTGGCAGGTCAGTGCTCCACCGACTCCTGACCCATTCCCCAACCCCAACCCCCACCTCCTGCCCTCCCTGGTCCTGCATAATGGCCCTGTCCAGTATTCCTGGTCCTCGGCCCTTGACTTGCAGCCCACGACCCCTGGATGCCCCAATCCCCTACCTCCATTCTCCATCCTGGGCATCAGTGCCTTGCCAGGGCAGACGTAGCCTAGTGTCATGGCCCACCTGAGGATCCCGCCCAGGTCCCCAGTATTGGAGGTGTCCCTGCCCCGTGAAGGTACATCCTGGTCATTCTCCTGCAGGTGCAATCGCCATTCCGAGTGCTCACGGGGACAGGGCCCAGAGCGGTGGCTGTGGAGCTTCCAACCTGAGCTGGGCTGTCTGCAAGTGGCAGCTATGAGTCCTGCCAACATCAGCCGAGAGGAGCGGAGGGAGGTGAATGAGCGGGGCAGGCACATCCCTCGTGGGGAGGACTCTGGTGATGGGTCAGGACCTCGCATTTTAATGTCAGATGCTCTAAATACCACGTGGCCCTATACAAGTTGCTTGTCTTGGGGCCTTGCTTTCTCTGTCTGCTTCTAATCCAGGCTAGAGGGCATTTGTGAAGGCTTGAGGGCTGGTGGCCACTGTGCCCACTCACAGTGGGTGCTCTGGAAACACAAGCCCTGGTCTGCTGCCCGGTGGCTCCAGCAGCATGTCCTGGCCTCTCTGTCCAGGTTTTCCTGTCAGTGCCTGACCTGCCACCCCTGTGGCCAGGGGAGACGTATTCCTGCCAGTTTGGGGATCACCAGACTCCTGCCCTGCTGACCAGTTCTGGTGTGATGTGCCCTTCTCCGGACCCTAGCGAGGCCCCAGCACTGCCAAGAGGAGCTGGTGGGTGAGAGAAGGGGCCAGCCCTGGGGCCTGGGAGCCCCACCCTCCTCCCATCTTGCTCCAGGGGGTGTGGTTGGGGTGAAGTGTGAATCCGAGTGGGGATCCCTGAAATAGCACTTTTCTCTGGGCCCCCTGGCTAGTCCTCAGTCCCCTAAAGTGCCCATTTTGTGTCCTATGGGCTGTGTTCCCCAGATCCCGGGTGCTAACCCCACTCCTCAGCCTGGGCCCTCTCTCCCACCCTGCAGACCACGTGTCAGTGAGCGTGGAGCTCAGGTTTGGCGCTGTGGTGATTGCCAAAGCTTCACTCTCCATCTACGACTGTGCAGCAGTCTCTGAGCTCCGCCCGTCTGCACAGTGAGTTCCTCCCCGACACCCCTAGCGCCCGGGCTGCCCCGTGGCGACCTCTGCCCCATGGCTGTGCTCTGTGCAGGTGCCAGGCCTGCGTGAGCAGCCGCTGGGGGTGTAACTGGTGTGTCTGGCAGCAGCTGTGCACGCACAAGGCCTCATGTGACGCTGGGCCCATGGTGGTTAGTCAGCAGGTGAGCGGGACCCCCAGCTGGGCCCCACAGGGGTTTGGGGTTCCCTTTGTGAGGGTTTCTCTGATGGCCCGGGGTCTGTGTGCCTGCCTGCCCATGTGAGGCTCTGTTGTGAGCACCCGAGCTGCTGTGTGTGACGGACTCACTGGAGAACAGCTGCTGGTGTCCCGCCTGTTTCGGGGAGAGGACCTTTGTAGCTGAGCGGCAGGGGAGGTCTGGGCCTCAGGTCCCGCCTCAACACAGATGCCCCTGGAGCCTGCCCTCCCCTCCCTCCTTTGGAGAATTAACGGGCTGTTTTTGTTTCTCTTTTCCTTGGTCTCCTTTCCTCTTAACACACCCTTTGCCTGCCTGCCACCTGCTCCCGCGCCTGCCTGCTGAGTGGCCCCTCCTGTCTTTCTCTGCTTCCCCCTTCAGAGCCCGCTTCTCTCCCCAGCCCCTCCCGCAAGAGATGTACCCACCCCCTTCCCACCTGAAGCCCCCCAGACCCCAGTCACCCCTGCTCCTGACACCCTTCCCGTGGAGCCTGGTGCCCCCTCCACAGCCTCGGATGTCCCACCTGGGGATCGCCCTTCCCTGCTCAGCCCCTGGGGGCCGGGGGCGGGTCCTGGCCCCATACCTGCCTCAGCCTCCACAGAGTCACCTCTCCATGAGGAACCTCCCCCTCCCGACCCCCCCAACAGACGTGGAACCGCTGTCCCCGCCCCCACTGACTTCGGACCCACGGCCACACCCGAGGACCTCTTGGCCTCCCACCCATCGCCCTCAGATGCAGCGGCACTGCCCCCTGCCCCTGCAGACCCCGGCCCCGAGGCCGACCCCTCCGTGGCACTCTTGGACCAGCCCCCTGGCACTGCTCCCGCCACCACTTTCCCAGGGGCCGCTGGCTCCACGAAGCCCGCTCTGGACTGGCTCATGAGAGAAGGCGGAGAGCTGCCTGAGGCGGACGAGTGGACGGGGGGTGACACACCCGCCTTCTCCACTTCCACCCTCCTCTCAGGTGATGGAGACTCGGCCGAGCACGAGGGCCCTCCCGCCCCCCTCATCCTCCTGTCCAGCCTGGACTACCAATACGACACCCCCGGGCTCTGGGAGCTGGTGAGGCCCAGCCCAGGAAGGAGGCCTCCAGGGGAGGGGATGCGGGGCAGACTCAGGAGGGGTCGAGGGGCAGGGTGGGGTCTGCAGCTCCACGCCGGCCTGGGCCCTGAGTTGTGCGCAGGGAAACAACCGAGGTGATGGGGTGGGCTCCATAGACTGCCTTGCTCTTGGTGTCTCCAGGAGGAGGTGAACTGGGGGGCAAGCTCCTGCCCTTGTGTCGAGAGTGTTCAGGGCTCCACGCTGATGCCAGTCCACGTGGAGCGAGAAGTCCGGCTGCTGGGCAGGAACCTGCGCCTCTTCCAGGTGAGCGTGTCCGGTTGCAGGCACGTTGGCGGCCTCCTTGGCTGTTGACAACTATGCCTGAGCCCTGGAGAGCAGGAAGAGCGCCTGGCCCCACGTCTCGGCCCTGACCCTGGGGCTCTGTTAGCGGCCCTGCGGGACTCACTGGGGCCAGCTCCTGAAGCTGCCTCAGCAGCTGTGTCCTCTGCCCCCAGGACAGCCCAGGAGACCATGAGTGTGTGATGGAGCTGGAGGGCCGTGAAGTGGTAGTTGAGGCCCGGGTCGAGTGCGAGCCACCTCCAGAGACTCAATGCCACGTTACGTGCCGGCAGAACCAGGTGTGGGTCACGAGTGCCTGGGTGGGCAAGGGTGTGCCGGCCACGGGCTGGCTACCCACCTCAGCTGGCCACACCACATTCATCGTCCCAGCCCCACACATAACCCTGTGACCTCGAGGGAGTCTGAGTACCCCGGCTCTGACCTCTGACCCTGTGGCCTCATGGGGTCCCTGTCCCCCAGTTCTGACCTCTGACCTCATGCTCCCACAACTAGTCATTTGGTCCTTTCTCTGACCACCACCGCCCCCCAGGCCTGATGCCACCCCCAGGCCCAGACTCTGACCCCGCTCCCATTTCTCCAGCTCAGCTATGAGGCTCTGCAGCCAGAGCTCCGTGTGGGGCTGTTTCTGCGTCGGGCTGGCCGTCTGCGTGTGGACAGTGCTGATGGGTTGCATGGTGAGCTAGCTGGGGCCTCTGGGGCCACGGGGCTCCTCCAGGCCTGCCTCTCACATTTGTCTCTGCCCCCCTCCCGCCCCCCCCCCCCCCAACCAGTGGTGCTGTATGACTGCTCCGTGGGACACGGGGACTGTAGCCGCTGCCAAACTGCCATGCCCCAATATGGCTGTGTGTGGTGCAAGGGAGAGCATCCACGTTGTGTGGCCCAGGAGGCTTGTGGCGAGACTGAAGCTGTGGCCACGCAGTGCCCCGCGCCCCTCATCTACTCGGTGTGTTGAAATGCTGGCATGTCCCTTCTTCACCGCTGCCTTTAGAGGGAGAGTAGGGTGCTGTGGGTCCAGGGGTCCCGAAGGTGGGAGTCTGGGACTGCCTTTCCAGGCTGCCGAGGGTTGACTGGTGGTGGAGGTGAGCAGTCCGTGTCTTGGAACAGGTGGAGCCGCTGACCGGGCCTGTAGACGGAGGCACTCGTGTTACCATCAGGGGCTCCAACCTGGGCCAACATGTGCAGGACGTACAGGACACAGTCAGGGTGGCTGGAGTACCCTGTGCTGTGGATGCTCAGGTGTACGAGGTCTCCAGTAGGTGAGTTGGCTGGACTGACAGGAGTTCGGCACCCTTCATGGGCTCCCCGGTTGGCTTTCCTGCTCATGGCTGCCCATCTACTACTCCTCTGCCTTTTCCTCTCCCCCTTCGCTTGTTTCTGGTCACAATGTCTCAGAGCTAAGGTTGCCATTTGAGGCCCTGGAGCACCCACCTCGGCTTTGTGCACGGACTTGCATGTTCCTGGCCAGGACTGCTGGGGATCATTGCTGGGCCTGGGCCCAATCATTGCCTAGAACCAACAGGTGGCCCCATCTACATGTTCTCACTTGGTGTTCTGAGTGAGCATGGCTGTAGTTGTGGCAGCAAGGTTCTCAGATCCCAGATGGTTGTGCTCAGGGGCTGGGTTTCCACGAGCTGTCCTTTCTTCCCCAAGCACTGCCCCTGGAGGGCTTTTCCGGGCACAGACTTGTGGCCCGTCTGCTGAGTGCCAGACTCCTTGCCTAGTCCCTGGGACCCCCGTTGCCTTCCCAGGGACTGTAGCTGATAAAGGTTCTGGGTCATGGTAGCCTGGCTGGCAGTAGCAGGGTCCAACGGTGCCCACCCAGGACATTTCCCAGGAGATATCCACAATCAGCAAATCCCAGACCCGGCTGATATCAGGGTGACCTGGAGAGCCTGTCCAAAGCCACCGTAGAATGGGTCCTTCAAGCCTACCCTCAGAGATCTGGATTCTGTAGGCCTGTGCTGGGGCTCCGTGATCTGTATTTTAAACCAGACTTTGCTAGAGCGTGTGGTATTCCCCTGTGTGTTATGACCAAGAACTTGCAGTGACTGTCTGGACTGTTAATGATTCTAGAACCATGAGACTAGAGTAACTTATGAAGTGATTTATAAAGAGATTAAAATATTCTCTGGCCGAGGTCTCTCCTGGGTACTTCACATATCACTTGTTCTGTTTTCCAAAGTGTTGGTGGTGACTGTTACAATGTCACGGAGTCGAGCCACTGCCAGCTTCACCATGGGGACATTAATTTGTCCCAAGCTTCTCTGTTTTCTGGCTGAGAACCAACATTTTCTTAGATTGCTCACTTTCCCTTTCCATCTATCCCCAGACCTGATTAGAAGCTTCCAGGGACTTTTTTTTTTTCACGAGGAAATCAAGTTTCCACCACTTTGCAAGTGGTGTGGTGTGCGTGGTGATGGCAGCTAGTTAGGCCACTCATCAGTTTGGTGCTCGTCCCTATAGCCAGCCTCAGAGGGCTCCTTGTAAATTTGTGCCGCGCAGAGAGGTGAATTCCTCTCGGCAGGGGGCCCTAGGGTTGGACTTGAATGATTGAAACCATGCGTATTAACTCTCAGATGCCAAACCCCCTGGTGTGCCATAAGGAATTCCCCCCAAAGCAAGAGGATCTCTGTCAATCTTGGGAGCAGGGAGAACACCTCATTTAGTGGGGCAGCCAGCTCAGTTTGAGGGGCCCTCGGTGCGGCCCGGCACCCCAGCCTGCCTTGTGCCCACAGCTTCGTGTGTATCACTGAGGCCAGCGGGGAGGAGGTGGCTGGCGCTGTGACGGTGGAGGTGCCGGGAAGAGGACACGGTGTCTCAGAGCACGACTTTGTCTACCAGGTAAAGTGGCTCCCCCGCCGGCCCGTCTGGTTTCGCCTTCCTGGGGCTTCTCACCCGGGGCCTTCTTGTCTTCCTCAGGCTCCCCCTGCTTCTCTGTTTGTGGCCTCATGTCTGCCTATGTTTCCCTATCCCCCTTCCCACAGGACCCGAAGGTGCATTCGGTCTTCCCAACCCGAGGCCCCAGAGCGGGGGGTACCCGCCTTACCCTGCACGGCTCCAAGCTCCTGACTGGGCGGCTGGAGGACATCCGAGTAGTAGTTGGAGACCAGCCTTGCCACCTGTGAGGGCTGCTTCCTCATTCTGCAAAAAATCCGTGTGCTGTAGGGAGAAGACAGAGGGGTGGGATGCTGGGAGAGCAGAAAGGGGGAGAGGGCCAGGTCTGCTCCATCGGAAAGCGGCCAGACCCTCCCTCAGCTGGGGCTGTCGGGGGACTGTGGCCTCCAGGGTCACGTGTGGAGCTTGCAGTCAGCTCTGAAGGGAAGTGAGCTGGGGCCGGAGGGGGTCCCATGTCCTGGAAATCATCCCTGTCCCCTTCCTGGCCTGCCTTCCGCTCATCCCTCCCTTCCCCAGGCTGCTGGAGCAGCAGGCGGAGCAGCTGCAGTGTGAGACCAGCCCCCACCCCACGCCTGCCACGCTCCCTGTGGCTGTGTGGTTTGGGGCCGCTGAGCGGAGGCTTCAACACAGCCAGTTTGAGTACACGTCAGACCCCAACGTCACCTCTGCCAGCCCCACCAAGAGCTTCCTCAGGTGCTGGGCCAAGGGCATGGCCTCATGGCATGCGGCAGGGAGGTCTTTGCAGCTCTAGTATGTGGGGAGGTTGCGGGGCTTTCTGTGGAGGCCGTGACTCCCGTGCTGCTGCTGGGGAGAGGGCCGAGGGACTTTGGGCCGGGCTGGCCCCGGTTCTCATAAGCCATGGGTGGTTCACGGTCTGTGTTGCAGTGGAGGACGGAAGATATGGGTCCGTGGCCAGAATTTGGATGTGGTACAGACACCAAGAATCCGAGTGACTGTGGCCCCGAGAGCACCGCAGCCCGGCCAGGGGCTTGGGCGGAGACGCCGCGTGATCCCAGAAACAGCGTGCTCCCCTGGAGCTTCCTGTGGTGGCCATCATGTAGGACACCCATGGGCGTCCCCTGCTTGCACTAGAGTAGCCATCGCCCTCATCACTCCACACTCCACCCCGTGCACAGCCGTGGGTGGCGGATACCAAAGAGGCTATTGCCCTGTCTTTGCTGGGCCCCCTTCCTGAGGATGGCCCTCAACTCTCCTCCCCTGTCTTTCCTCTCTGTGGCCCAGTTTGAGGAGCCGTGCCACGTGAACTCCTCTCAGCTCATCACGTGCCACACGCCTGCCCTCCCAGGCCTGCCTGAGGACCCCTGGGTCCGGGTGGAATTCATCCTTGACAACCTGGTCTTTGACTTCGCGACACTGAACCCCACACCCTTCTCCTATGAGGCCGACCCCACTCTGCAGCCCCTCAACCCCGAGGACCCCACCGCACCATTCCGGCACAAGCCTGGGAGCGTGCTCTCTGTGGAGGTACTGTTCCCGCTCACACACAGGGGCGGGGGGCTCACGACCCTTCACTTTGCTGGTCATTGTGGCTGTGTGTGGCAGAGGGGGCATGAAGGCAGAGCAAGGGCCAGCGGACAGACCTGGCTCCTCACCCTTCACATGTGAGGGCTGAGGGGCTGGTGATGGGCTGCCTCGCCTGACGCATCTGGCTGGAGCCTGGGGCCCCACACACTCTACGGCAGGGGCCTGAATGACAATATGTAAATGGTTTGGCACACGCAGTAGCTGGGTGGCGTGGTACACAGTAGGCGCCTGGGCTGATGCCCATTTGGCAGCCTGACTCAACGTGAACAAACACTTGGCATGGGTTCTGACACGTGCGGTAGGTGGGCATTCTAAAAGGCCACAGGTAGACAAGCCGGCATCGTCCGCCTGGTGGGCCAGCAGACACAGTAGTGGCTCTGGTTTTGTTAGGTGACTGGGCAGGATTCGGGGGCAACTTTATATTGTCCAGATTTTGAGCTCTGGAAAAGTGAAGATGTGAGGAAGAAGGATGGGAAGGGTAGAGAAGGGTCGGGGGGCAGCTCAGAGGATAGCCATGGACTATCCCCTCCGATACAGGGGAAGAGGTGCTGACCCGGCATCAGCCCTGCTCCCGGGGGTGGGTGTCAGGACCATCCTTCCCACACTTGAGGGGATGGGATCTGAGTGACCCCTCGTGTTCCAGGGGGAGAATCTGGACCTTGCAATGTCCAAGGAGGAGGTGGTGGCCATGATAGGGGACGGCCCCTGCGTGGTGAAGACACTGACCCGTCACCACCTGTACTGCGAGCCCCCCCTGGAGCAGCCTCTGCCCCAGCACCACGCCCTCCGGGAGGCGCCCGATGCCTTGCCTGAGTTCACGGTCAGTGGGTGGGGACTGGGTTGGGCTGGGCATCAGGCCTGTGCTGAAACCTTGCTCACAGGTGGCTCCCCACATAGGTGCAGATGGGGAACCTGCGCTTCTCCCTGGGCCACGTGCAGTACGATGGCGAGAGCCCCGTGGCTTTTCCCATGGCAGCCCAGGTGGGCTTGGGGGTGGGCACCTCTCTTCTGGCTCTGGGCGTCATCATCATTGTCCTCATATACAGGTAGGTGCAGCCGGATGTGGCTGGGCTGGGGCAGGTAGGGGGGTGCGGCTGGATGGGAAGGGCAGACTAGGCCAGGGGTCAACAAAATTTTCCTGTAAAGGGCCAGAGTACCTATTTTAGGCTTTGTGGCCGGGTGGCCTCAGTTGCAGGGGCTCAACTCCACTGTTGCAGAGCAGAAGCTGCCATGGACCATATGCAAACACATGACTGTGGCCGTGTGCCAACAAATCTTTATTTACAGAAATAGGTCGTGGGCCAGATTTGGCCTGCTTGTAGTTTGTTGATCCTTGGGCTAAACTCCTGGGCTAGACTGGATATGGGGTGTGACTTGCCCAGGATGCGACAGGCTAAATTATTCTGGGCTAGGCCTTGGCTTGGCTGGGCATGGCTGGGTCAGACTGTGCCGGCCTAAGCCAGGGTGAGGCTGGGGTAGACAGGCCCGGGCCATAGGCACCAGCAAGGGCTCTGGCCTTGTCTGGCCTTCCCCTTCCTGACCTTGGTGCTGAGCAGGAGGAAGAGCAAGCAGGCCCTGAGGGACTATAAGAAGGTCCAGATCCAGCTGGAGAATCTGGAGAGCAGCGTGCGGGACCGCTGCAAGAAGGAGTTCACGGGTGAGGCTGCAGAGAGTAGGCCCGGAACATGTTTCAGGGCCCTGTGAAAGTCTGCTCCCGTCGGGTGGGATCCACGCCCAAACCTGGCCTCTTCTGCCCAACAGACCTCATGACTGAGATGACCGATCTCACCAGTGACCTTCTGGGCAGTGGCATCCCCTTCCTCGACTATAAGGTGTATGCTGAGAGGGTCTTCTTCCCTGGGCACCAGGAGTCGCCCTTGCACCGGGACCTGGGTGTACCGGAGAGCAGGCGACCCACCGTGGAACAAGGGCTGGGGCAGCTCTCCAACCTGCTCAACAGCAAGCTCTTCCTCACCAAGGTGCCACGCGCGGCCCCACCCCAGGCCTCCCCACATCTGTCCCCTCCTGGCCCCACCCCTCCTGCCCCAGCCCCGCCCCTTCTTTGTCCCTCCTTTTCTGAATGGGCCCCTTCCTCCTCATCCCGCCTCCCTGGCGCCAGTTCATCCACACCCTGGAGAGCCAGCGCACCTTCTCAGCTCGGGACCGCGCCTACGTGGCATCTCTGCTCACGGTGGCGCTGCACGGGAAGCTCGAGTACTTCACTGACATCCTCCGAACCCTGCTCAGTGACCTGGTGGCCCAGTACGTGGCCAAGAACCCCAAGCTGATGCTGCGCAGGTCTGTGTGGCTGTCAGAAGCCACGGGGGCCTTGTGGTTATGAGGGCTGGAGCCAAGGGCTGCGTCAGACCCTCTGGGGTTTAGGGGTTCACAGAACAGGGAGCCCAGAGGCCCTACCTCTGACCCTGCCCCTCTCCTTTCCTGTCATCCTAGGACAGAGACCGTGGTGGAGAAGTTGCTCACCAACTGGATGTCCATCTGCCTGTACACCTTCGTGAGGGTGAGAGAGGCAGACGTGGACAGGGCTTGGGCTCCCCTCCGGGGCGAGGCGGGACTCTAAACCACACAGCTCTAAACCAGCCCCGTTCAGTCCAGACACTCCTGCCCAGCATGTCTCATTCACCTCAGGCCCTCTGCAGTCTGTCCCCTCCCCCAGCATGGGCCATGTCCCATACAGCTCTGTTTCATGCCTGTCACCTGCCCTGAGGCCCTCACTGGCTGTCACTTCCCCAGGACTCAGTAGGGGAGCCGCTGTACATGCTCTTCCGTGGAATTAAACATCAAGTGGACAAGGGGCCAGTGGATAGCGTGACTGGCAAAGCCAAATACACCCTGAATGACAACCGCCTTCTCAGAGAGGACGTGGAGTACCGTCCCCTGGTGAGGGAGGGAGGAAGGGAGAGGGATAGGGAGACCGAGTCAGGGAGGGATAGGGGGAGGGAGGGAAAGAGAATGTGAACGTGCATACGCTCAGTGGTGTCTGTCCCTGGTGAGGATGAGGAGGGTGAGCATGTGTGATCATTGTGAATGGCTGGCTGCTGGAGAGAAGCCTTTAGATTAGCTTAGCAGCATAGAGGCTTGAGGGCTAGACCTCAAGGCAGAAGGCCTTGAGGATAGGACCTCAGGCTTGAGATGGGGTCAGAGTGAGACAGGGTCACAGCAAGGGTTTGGGGAGCAGTCCACAAGCCCTTGGACTGGGCCAGGGCCTGAGTGTTTGCAGGACCATCATCTCAGTGTCCTGCCAGTGATGTGATGTGCCCACCAAGCCAGGAGCCAGCTCTGTCAGTCTTGTCCATCTCTTCCTCTGGGTTGCTATCCCCTTAGTGGAGTGCCTTCTTCGGTGGCCCACGCAGGGCACCTTTCCTGGTGATCCACGCGGGATACCTTCCTTGGTGGCCCACGCGGGGTACCTTTCTTGGTGGCCCACACGGGGTACCTTTGGGAAAATCTCATTCAGGCTCCACCAAACCTGCCCCCTCTCAGGCCGGTAGGAATCCTTACTTCTTACGAAGCTTCTCTCAGGTGCCTCAGCCTGACCAGTTGAGCCAGGAACCTGGGGTCCTGAGTTCAGAGGGACTTGTGTTCACTTGTTTTTTTCTGCCATTCACCCTGTAGACATTTACTAGTGCACTGTGCTGGAGGTGGAGTCAGAGTGGAGGAAGCCACTGTCCCTAGTGGGGGTGGACGGCTAAAGAGATAAGAATTAGGGAGTTGTTGGTGCCGAGAGGTCAGAGCCAGTGGCTTCCTCATGGGTTGTCCTTGACCTTGTGTGTTGGTCATCCCATGTGTGGCATGAGCCCTGATTGCTCCCGCATATACCTCGGTAGACCTTGAATGCACTGTTGGCTGTGGGGCCCGGCGCAGGAGAGGCCCAGGGTGTGCCTGTGAAGGTCCTGGACTGCGATACCATCTCCCAGGCCAAAGAGAAGATGTTGGACCAGCTTTATAAAGGAGTACCTCTCGCCCAGCGGCCAGACCCCCGTACCCTGGATGTTGGTGAGGGTGGAGGGGAAGGGTAGCCTGGGGACCTGAGCCAGGGTGTGGGCTGGGCTGGCCCTGGACCATATCGCTCGGTGGGCACAGGGCAGAGGCTGGAACGACCTCTCACATGGTGAGGGGTCCCTGATCCTAGTGTTTGGAGGGGTTGGATAAGGCTGCCCCCTGACGGTGGGGCCTGTGTCCCTGTGGAGGAGGAGGTAGGCTCCACCGCAGAAAGGGTGTTCTGGAAGCCCTAGACCAAGTCCCAACTTGCTCTTGCAGAGTGGCGGTCTGGGGTGGCTGGGCATCTCATTCTTTCTGACGAGGACGTGACTTCTGAGGTCCAGGGCCTGTGGAGGCGCCTGAACACCCTGCAGCATTACAAGGTGGGAGGGGTAAGAGCGGGAGGCGGGGTAGGCGGGGTGGGGCTGGTGGAGGGGTCACCAGCTGTGATTAGCAGGTCCCAGATGGAGCAACTGTGGCCCTGGTCCCCTGCCTCACCAAGCACGTTCTCCGGGAAAACCAGGATTATGTCCCTGGAGAGAGTGAGTATGCCCCCCACTTCCAGCCCCTACCCAATCACTGTCCTCTGCCCCTGCTTTGCCCAGTCCCCAGTACTGGGGCAGATCTTCTGGACCTGAGGGTAGGCTTGTGTCTACCTCCCTTCCACTTAGAGAAGCCCTCAACCTGTGCTTCCACTCCTGGAAGTTGGCAGGACGCTGGGGTCCCAGGGGACGTGGTACCTGATGAGGGATGACGAGCTGTGGGGTCTTGGCACAGGGACCCCAATGCTGGAGGATGTGGACGAGGGGGGCATCCGGCCCTGGCACCTAGTGAAGCCAAGTGAGGAGCCGGAGCCTCCCAGGCCTCGGAGGGGCAGCCTTCGGGGCGGGGAGCGCGAGCGAGCCAAGGCCATCCCTGAGATCTACCTGACCCGCCTGTTGTCCATGAAGGTGGGGCAGGAGGGATTGGAGGCTGGGGTCAGGGATGGGACAGGCCGTAGGTCTGGGCTGTGGGGGAGGGGACGGCTACTTATGGGGTTTGGGTGTGGTGTGGGGCTCGCACGGGCATAGTGCCGTAAGGTGTCTGAGGCCGGGCTGGGGCCGAGGTCCCCTGTCCCCTTGCTGACCGTACGTCCTCTGTGCTTCCCCTCCCCAACAGGGCACACTGCAGAAGTTTGTGGACGACCTATTCCAGGTGATTCTCAGCACCAGCCGCCCCGTGCCGCTTGCTATCAAGTACTTCTTCGACCTGCTGGATGAGCAGGCCCAGCAGCACGGCATCTCCGACCAGGACACCGTCCATATCTGGAAGACCAACAGGTGGGGGTGGGGGTGGGGGTGGGGCTGGGGCAAGGCGGGCCAGGTGTGTGTGGGGTCTTCTCTCCCACCTCCCCAGCACACTCATTGGCCCTGCCTGCCCTACCCACAGCCTGCCGCTAAGGTTCTGGATCAACATAATAAAAAACCCGCAGTTTGTGTTCGACGTGCAGACATCTGATAACATGGATGCAGTGCTCTTGGTCATTGCTCAGACGTTCATGGATGCCTGCACCCTGGCCGACCACAAGCTGGGCCGGGTGAGTGGGTCAGGGTGGACACGGAGGGCACGAATGGGGCAGGGTAGTATGGGCCAGGTGTGGACAGTGTTGTGTGTGCGCCGATTCCAGGCTTGGCTGAGAATGCCGGGGAGGAGGGCTAGGGGAGGCCTCTGACTCCAGCCCCAGGCTGGGCTTTGTCCCTGAGCTCCCCGGGAGGTGGCAGTGATGACCCCTCAGGGACCAAATCCACCGGGCAGCCTG
Source organism: Panthera tigris (assembly GCF_018350195.1). Lineage (NCBI taxonomy): Eukaryota > Metazoa > Chordata > Mammalia > Carnivora > Felidae > Panthera > Panthera tigris. The sequence continues at coordinate 17,660,347 of NC_056661.1, read as the reverse complement.
GAGCTGTCCTGTGATTGTAGGATCCACATGTCTACCTGGAAACCAACCTAGCGGCCCCACCATCCCTCGGGCTCACCTCCTCCAAGTCTGGGCTCACCATAGCCAGAGGCCCAGGGATCAGAAGTCACCCTGCCTTTTCCTCGTTCCCTACACGCAGGGGCAGAGGAGGTATCTGCCTGTCGGTGCAGTGTAGACGGGAGAGTCCAGGCAGTGAGCGCCAGGCATGGACGAGGTGCTGGCGAGGGGCGCTGGGAAGCAGAAAGGAGTGGCCAGGGCTGTGGTGGTGGCGGGGTGTTGTCACAGTAGTGAGAGCCAAGGGAGTCCCATGACAGATAAGGGGTCCCTGCTGCAGTGGCTCAGGCACCCAGCAGGCGGGGCCTGGGGCTCTGCAGGCCTGTGCAGGGAGCTGTTACCTCTTGAGGGATCGATCATTAGACTTCTGTCAAGAGACAGAATGCAAACTTCTACTCTGTAGTGCTGTCTTTTGAGAGCAGTTTCTATTCTGTGTGTTCTCGTCACTGTGCCTACAACGAACCCCGCCGCAAGGACCGGGGAGGGCTACCTCGGGTGGATGCTATGTGGTGGCTGGGGTTTTGCCCAACCTTCACCTTGCCTCCCCTTGCCAGCAAAACTGCAAATGCTTGCTGGGTAGCTCAGGAAGAGTCCAAACCAGGAATGCCTAGGGTCCCCCCCCACAGAGCGTTGGTGAGAAGGCATGCATGCTGACTCATGACTCAGGCCCAGGGATGCATCGCTGCCGCACAGGGGTGGCGCCATCTTACCTCACCCTCCCGGCAGCCGTAGGGTGAGGCAGCAGGTGCCGTCCAGAGCTCAGAGCTGGGATTGGAACCCACTGCAGTGGTGGAAGATGTGTCTGGGTGTGTTACAATGTGGGCTCTGACCTGAGAGACCTGCTTCAGGTGCCAGCTCGGCCACTCAGAGTGAGGTGGTGTGGGACAAGTTACTATATTTTCTGGGTCAGTTTCCTGATTTTTATATTTTATTTATTTGTTAAGTTTATTTCTTTGGAGAGAGAGAGAGAGAGTGCACGTGCAAGCAGGGGAGGGGCAGAGAGAGAGGGGAGAGAGAATCCCAAGCAGGCTCCACACTGTCAGCACAGAGCCCGATGTGGGGCTCGAATTCATGAGCCATGAGATCATGGCTGAGCCGAAGTCAGACACTTTACCGACTGAGCCCCCCAGGTGCCACAGTTTCCTGATTTTTGAAATGATTACGTGGGGAACGAGCAGCACGTGGAAAAGCGGCATTAGGGCTCCATATGGCGCGGTGCCCTCCCACCCTGCATGCCGGTTCCCTGCTGGATCCAGGTGGAGGCATGTGGAGCTGAGTAATGGCCTTGGAATAATTGGGGGAGAAGCTCGAGGTGACAGAGTGGAGATTGGGTATCTGTGGAGGGGAGTGGGCAGAGGAGGTCCTTGCAGAGGGAAATGGGCCAGGGGCACCAACCATCCCAGTTGCCTTGGACTGAGGGGTTCCTGGGATATTTAGAACGGAAACGGTGCTGGGAAAATTGGGACAGTTGGTCACTCTAAGGGGACTCTCCTCTTTCTCTCCTGCTGACGCCTAGGACTCCCCCATCAACAAACTTCTATATGCTCGAGATATTCCCCGTTACAAACGGATGGTGGAAAGGTATGAGGGCGAGGAAAGGGTCTGGAAGGGGGATGAGTGGACCGATTGATGGATGTTTATGGCTGCAGCCGTGGGATGGGCCTGTGGGGGGAAGAATGGTTTGTTTACCCAGCAGCTGGCCGTGGTCTCTGGCAGGTACTACGCAGACATCAGGCAGACCGTCCCCGCCAGTGACCAAGAGATGAACTCCATCCTGGCTGAGCTGTCTCGGGTATGGCCCTCCCTCTGCTTCTTGGGTTGGGCACAGGCCTCCTGCCATGAGGATCCTGCTGTTTTGCAAGGAAGCCCTTGGGACCTCAGCGATCCTGCGAGCTGGTTGGGGGCAGGACACATACCATCCCCATAAATGCAGAATGTTCCAATGGCCACTATGAAAGACCAGGGCTCCCAACATCTCACTGCAGAGCAGCAGGCGCTTGTCCCGGCAGCTGCCACCTGACCTGACTCGGCCAGCTGCTTGGGTGCCTGCAGCCCGTGTTTGGGTCTGGGGACGATGTATCCAGAGCAGTGAGGTGGCTGGGATTCAGCCCCAGGACAGCCCAGGTCAGTCTGCCCGTGTCTTCATACAGCATTGCTTCCATCGGTGTAGACGTGCCCCCACCTACTTTTAAAACAGTCTCCAAACATAGACTCCAGGGAACTTAGTGTTCCTGAACACTAAGCGATGGAGGACCACAAGGACACAGAACACGCAACAATAGCAGCTACGATTTGGTGGTGGTGCTTTGATTGTCCTCTCGCCTGACCCCCATAGGAGCTCCGCAGTTTGGGCACTATTAGCCCTGTTGTCCTGATGAGGAGGTGCGGGCTCAGAGATGGAGCCCCCATGGAGGGGCCCCGTGCAACCTCCCGGAAGATGTGATGGAGATCAGAGCAGACCTAGCTGGGTCACAGCCCCTAAGCGGCCGCTGTCCCACTGGGCTCTGCAACCATCTGGGGTCCCAGCTGCCGCCTTGAGGGGAGAGAAGTAGGGCCCTGCTCACACTGCAGACCTGGGATCCCTGGTCTGTAGGCAGGGCTTCCTGCTGCAGGGCCTGTCCTTTCTGCCACCTCCTCCCCATTTCCCAGGGGTCCTGTGGTTGGTGACAATACTCATCTCTCTTACCTCTTCTCCTTAGAACTACTCTGGGGACCTTGGGGCACGAGTGGCCCTGCATGAACTCTACAAGTATATCAACAAGTACTATGACCAGGTGGGCAGAACCCTGGGCCCTGATGGAGGGAGGGAAGGGCTGTGACTAGTGGTCTTCCCCAGGCACAGAGCAGGGTCAGGGCAGGGTCCTGGTATCTCCCCTGCTCTCCCCGTCCTTGCCCTCTCCTCTGGGGCTCCTCGGCAGCAGCTGGGATGCCGGGGGATCTGCCAGGGTCTGGAGATGGTGTGGGGGATGGTCTGGGAAGGACACAGCTGCTGCCTCTGCCCCCACCTTGTCCTGGTCCCCATCCCTACCCGAGTCCCCACAGTGGCAGCGTGCTGCGCACGGCCAGAGAAGAAGGTCCTGCCAGGAGTGGGTGAGGGGATGGCAGAGCCAGCAAGGGGGCCGTCTGGGGAACTTGGACTGGGCCCCAAGATCACAGCACCTACGAGTCAGCCTGCTAAGTGTCTGCCAGAATCATTCTCTCGGATGTTTGTGTGGCACCAACGATGTGGCTGTTGCTGTTCAGCGATGAGGAGCCTGCCTGGTGGCCGGCCTGGGGGATAGTCATTTAACGTGAATTCCAGGCACCCCAGGCTTGCTCAGGCAGTGTGAGCTCCTGCATGGGGGAGGCGGGGGTGTGTGGTACCTCATGTACCCTTGTATAAACGGCACAGGCCAGCCCCTCCTGGGCTCCACCGTTCCCCCTGTGGCAGCCCTCATTTGTGCTTATGTGGTTGTTGGTGTTGGGTCAGAATCTGTCTGTCCTGCCATCAGTGAGCCTTGTGAGGGCAGGATCACACGTGTCCCATCATTGTGGGGTCCCTGCTCCATGCCAGCACCTGGAATGGGAACACAGGAAATGCTTGCTGCCCGGTGGGGGCAGGGGGAGCCAGGGGACTGGAACAGGGCTTCTAGGGGTTTCGTGGGGGGAAAGGCTAGCATGGTGGGTGTGGCTGGGCTCCACTCAAAACGATTTTTACTGGTGGAGGTAAAACCCCAGCAAGGCCCCGAGGAAGTGAGACGGCTCGCTGAGGCCCCCAGTTGTGCCACAGTACCTGAGGAGGCCTGCTGGGGGCTGTGGGTGCATGCGGTGGCTGGTAGGCCCTGCTGACCGGCCGGTGTCTGTTGCAGATCATCACTGCCCTGGAGGAGGACGGCACGGCTCAGAAGATGCAGCTGGGCTACCGGCTCCAGCAGATCGCAGCCGCTGTGGAGAACAAGGTCACGGACCTGTAGGGAACTGGCCAGCCCTGGCCTGCCATTGCCTCAGCCCTGCCCGGGCAGCCCTGGAACCGTGAGGGAGAAGCTGCCTTCTTAGATGCCTGTAGTACCTGACGAGCAGAGTTAGTGGAAGGTGGCCCCCGGGCTCCTGGGGCCTCTGGCCTGGGCCCTGCTGGACCTACCTCGCAGGCCTGGGGCTGTGAGGCTGATGAGGTGGTGCCCAGCCTGCTCCCCGAGCCCAGTGACCCTGTGGGCTCTTTTCTGTGTGACGTCGGTCTGTGGGGAGTCAGGGACTCAGGGCTTCCAGAGAGTGGCTGGAAGGGCCTCCAGCCTCTGGAGAAACTGTACTGTTCCTGAACACTGGTCTTTGTCCCACCGGAATTCCGAGGGGAAGGAGGAGAGCCCCACTTCCTGTCCTTTCCTCCTCCATCATCCCTGACCTCAGTTTAGCTGCCTCCAGCCTTTTGCTGCTGCCACGTTCCTAGGTCCGAGAGATGAATGCCTTTCCTAGGCCACTACAAACTGACCCCTTGTCAGGACTGGCTGCCTCAGGGCCACCCTGCCTCAGAGGCAGCGAGTGGGGAGGGGCACTTGCTGCAGGGACCTGGGGGAGACCGGTGGCCCCACTGACCCAGCTCTTAATTAAAGGATAACACACTGCTTGGCGTCTGATGTGTGGGCTTGGCCCAGCCCCTCCCTTGGTAGGAGGTGCCTGATAGGCACGGGAGCGGGGGGGAGGGGGAAGGGGGGATCTGTACCCTGGATGGGGGGGTGGGGGGGGTCTCAGGACCCCCATGCAAGACTTCAGACTGTCAGGCTCGCCGGGCTCTTTTTGGCTCCTGGGCAGGCCTGCTGGGGTGAAAGCATCTGGGAGGGAAGTGAAAACCCCATTCAGTCTGGGCTGAGGAGCCTGCGACCCGAGGTGGAGGGGTCTGAGTCCCTTCAGGGGCTCTGTCTTGTCTGCAGCTCAAGTATTCTAATGCCACCATCCGGGTCTCGTTGTCTGGAAGGGCAGTGGGAAAGGAGGGCACCGGTGCAGGCAGCTTCAGGGAGAGTGGGTCTGGGGGCCCTTTTCCACAGTCCTGCTTCCAGGCTCTCCACACCCCTGTTGGCTGGGGCTGTTTGAAGGTTCTCCAGGATACTGAGTTGTCCCCTCACTCCAGGAGTCTGGGGTAGGGATCCCAGACCAACTGTCTGCCTGTGTAATGGCTGCCTTGGGTGGGGTTTCCTGATTTGTACCTGGAGGTGAGCTTCCAGACTGTCTCAGTTGGGTCTTGTGTTGCTGGGTCTGTGGGGCTGTGTGTTGATGCGCCTTTGACTGAGACCACCCTTGTCCTCCACCAGAGGCCAGCCTGACAAACAGAAATATTCTAGAATCTTGACATGGCTCTCCCCCTTGGCTCTCTGTTGACTCCCCAAGCCCATAGACCTCCCAGCCTCCCTTCCCCTCTGACTAGGGGCCCCACCCCCACTCGGGTCTTCACTGAGTTTGAAGAGACAGAGGCTGATAGGATTTTAGGAGTCCCTTCCCTCCCTCTCAATGGTCCTAGATAAAACCATCTCAGAGTCCTTGTCCCTATAACAGCAGGAACCACACTGGTCTGTCCATGCCCACTGTGGTCACAGCTGCTATTCTCTGTTCTGATGTCCCTCCCTCCCCATTTCTGCCCAGTGTCGAGACCACAGTCAGAGAGGTCAGCAGTCGGGCACCATCATTTGGAAGCATGGGTGCTTTAGTCCTTCAGATAGTGGCTCAGAATGGCTCAGACTCCCTCATGGTCTGTCAGGCCAAACGATGGGCTCTCAGGGAGCAGGCCCAATGAGTTCAGTCTGGGGTGGACTTGGTCACAACAGGCCCACACTTCTGTTCCAGGCTTAGGCCACTACAGGTTCCAGGACACCAGTAGGTGAGGGGAGGAAACCAGGCACCTACGTGTCTGGGGGTGCTGAATGTTGAATGTACTCTGAGTCGCTCACTTTCACGTCTCAGCCCTCACAGAACACTGTTCTAGAACAAGGTGGATAATGAAAATCTATCACGATAACGTAGGTATTTCTAAGTCCTCACTCAAATGCCATGGCTGAGAACAGAGATCCCATCTCTGATAGTTCTTTGTGATTGTTTGCTTGGGTCTGGGCCACAGTTTCAGTGTCAGACACTTGTCATCCGGTTTGACCAGTGTCTTCTGAATTTTTCTGATCAAGGTTGCAAAAGTGTGCCCTTGTGGCGGTATTTCCCACAAACATGTTAGCGTGCTAAGGACCCTGTTTCTCACCGGGGGTTCCTTTAGGGGTTCAGGAAGTGATTTGCTTGAGTAAAAGGACTTTCATTAATTTAAATATTGGAATAACTGTCCAGACAAGATCCAGGAGTTGTGTGTTTTTGTTAACTTTTTTAGTATTTAAATAACTGTGCTATTCGATATAATGGCTGAATTTATGCTGATAAATGTTGGTATCATTTTGGAAGCCACTTGAAACCTTGGGATTGGGCAGAAGGACTCCAGCCCCTTCTGGCCAGTGCTGATAGATGGCTCTCGGCTGTGCTGGGCGCCACAGGGTAGGCCTGGCTGTTCCAGGCTTCTCTGTTCAGTACCCAGCTCGTGTATCAGGTACTCTTCCACCCCCCAGGTCTTTATTAGGATAACACATTCCAGAACAAATTCAGACCCAAACTGTCTGGTTTAGCTGACTGGTGATGCTCCATGGATCTTCCTTTAAATGTTCTGTTATTTTTTAGAGAGCGCATGGGGGGGGGGGGGGGAGGAGCAGAGGGAGGGAGGGAGGGGGGAGAGAGAGAGAGAGAGAGAGAGAGAGAGAGAGAGAGAGAGAGAATATATGAATAAACAGGCTCCACACTCAGCATGTTCTGTTCTAATTAAGAATTATGGTTTATCCCATTCCAAATATGTACCAGAAATCTAAGGCAAAGATAACATTTTGGTGTTTGAAAGGAATTTATTCCATGATTGCAGTTTTGAGGTTTTATTTGTGTTTGTCTTACCTGGCTGATACATGCACTTGAAGCAGAATGGTCTTCGGGCTACCTGAGTGCCCACAGACCTAAGCTAGTGAGCAGCCCCTCTCCCCTCCTGTGTGGCTGGACCACTGGGGAGTTGGGGACTCGGGATGGTGGCGTACCGCCATCTTCTGGTCACGGTGTGGAATTTTATCAGAAGCTATTATGACATTTTCTGTGTCTGGAGCTCTAGTGCTGGGGCTCAGTGGGTAATCTTATCTTGTCTCTACCCTGACCTCTGGTTTAGAAGTGAGATACAGCTAAGGAAATAACTGGGGCCCTGTAACAGTGAGTGGACTAGTCCAGAAAACAAACCACAGAGTGTTTCAGACAGAAGATTGATTACAATAATGTTGGGAGGGCAAAGCAGGGAGTAAAGGTACCCAGAGGTTAACGACCACTGAAGCCTTTCACCCCAAACTGCAAGGGCACAGCCCTGTAACTGGTGCCCATGGGACACGCTGGGGCCGTGTGCTCGCTAATGGGTACCTGACTTCCCCACCATGTACTTACTGTGGAAACTTCACATCCATCTCAGTGCGCATGTGAGCACACACACACTCCTAGATGCATCTCTTCCCCCAAATCTCCAGGCAGGAAGGCAGGAGACCTGGATTCTAGCTTGAGTTTCTCTTTCCCTGACTGGCCGGGCCTCCGAGGAGAAGAGCGGAGTCATCCTGGTATGCGGCAGGGGTCACCCTGTGGCATAGGGTTGGACCCCACGTTGGCACGTGGCAGGATTTAATGATGAAATGTTTATCAAGTGCTGGATCCGTTCAGTTCCTGGTGAGAAACTGGTGGCACAAACCAGAAAAGAGGTAATGGAGGTGGATTTAGTAGGAGAACTACTGACTGACGGAGCTGTGGGCCTCAGGGGAGCCAAGCAGGGTGGTGCAGCAGCCATTCCTGGCCCTGTCGTGAGGGTGCGGGGACCTGGCAGGTATCAGCACCAGTGGGAGCAGCCCCACAGGAACTGAGGCCTTCGGAGGAGGAAGGCAGCACCTGCCAGCCTGCCCCATGACAGGAAGGGCACAAGTGGAATAATTACCCTGGCCCCTGGCTCTGCCCACTGCCCTGTCCTGTCAGCTCCCCCTGTTGGCCAAGCCACCTGAACCAGAGGGCAGGGGAGCCTGGCTGGTGCAGATGCGGAGAGGTCAGCTTGTGAGTGCGGAGCAGGGTGAAAAATCAGGTAGGACGGGCCTGGTGGGCAAACAGGGCATCCGGCACGAGAGCCTATTTGCCCTGGGAGGCACATGGCTGGTGTAGTGTCTTTCAAGGCCATGGGGTTAATGCCATAGCAGGACTTGGTTCCCAGCTCCCAGGGATTTTCCACTACACCCCGTGACCTGCTGCCCCTTGATTCCCAGGAAGCCCAGCCTAACAGAGGTTTCTCGTGCCCAGGTTCCCACTGGGGGTCTCCCTGGCTGCAGAGTGGGATTCAGCCTCCAGGTGATGCAGGAAGGCCCTGCCTTTGCTCTCTGTCTTGCTGATCCCTCCACCTTTACCCCCACGAGAGAGAGGTGCTGCTCTGGCATTGTCTATTGGTTGGGGTCTAAGCTGGGGGAGGCGTAGAGGGTGTCTTCCCTGGGGGAGGTTGAATCCATCCAGAGGGAGTGTGACTTGCTCAAGGTCACATGGCCAGGAGGACTAGCCAGCTTCTCCTGACTCCCACGTGGAATCTTGGACTCTTGCTGCTCCACGCTGCCCAGGTCCAACCTCCTACCCTGCCCTGTCCTGATGGGGAGGGGGCTCAGGTTCACCACCAGGTAAGTGTATTACAATATTGACTATTCCCTTTGCTGTACTTTTCATCCCTGTGACTTATTTTATAATTGTAAGTTTGTACCTCTTAATCCCCTGCACCCATTTTGCCCCTCCCCCCACCCCTTTCTCTTTAGGCAACCACCAGTTCTCTATGAGTGTATCTTTCTTTTGTTATTTGTTCATTATATTTTTTAGATTTTTTTTAAGTTTATTTTTGAGAGAGAGAGAGAGCGCGTGCGCAAAGTGGGGGAGGGGCAGAGAGAGGGAGAGAGAGAATCCCAAGCAGGATCCTCACTGTCAGTGCAGAGCCTGACACGGGGCTCAAACTCAAACCATAAGATCATGACCTGAGCCAAGATCAAGAGTCTGACACTCAACTGAGTCACCCAGGTGCCCCATATTATTTAGAGTGTACATGTAAGTGGAATTATACGGTATTTGTCTTTATCTGACTTATTTCACTTTGCATGATACCCTCTAGCTTCATCCCTTGTTGCAAATGGCAAGATTTCATTTTTTTTTTTATGGCTGAGTAGTAGTCCATTGTGTGTATACACACACACACACACACACACACACACACCTTTATTCATCCATTGGTGGATAGATTGCTTCCATGTCTTGGCCATTATAAAATACTGCAAAAACATAGGGGTATATATCTTTCTGAAGTAGCATTTCTGTTTTCTTCAGGTAAGTACCCAGAAGTAGAATTACTGGATTGTATGGTATTTCTATTTCCAATTTTTTCAGGAAGCTTCAGACTGTTTAGAGTGTCCGCACCAGATTGCATTCCTACCAACAGTGCACAAGAGCTCCCTTTCCTCCACATCCTCACTAATACTTGTTATTTCTTGTCTTTTTGATTCTAGACATTCTGACATGTGTAAGGGGATATCTTATGGTTTTGACTTGCATCTCCTTGATGAATAATGATGTTGAGCATCTTTCCATGTGTCTGTTGGCCACCTGTATATCTTCTTTGGAAAAATGTCTATTCAGGTCCTCTGCCGTTTTTTAATTGGATTGTTTTTTGGTGTTAAGCTGTAGAACTTCTTTTATTTTGGATATTACTTGGATATTTTATAAATTTTAAAATTTTGGATATTAACCCCTTATCAGATATATCATTTGCAAGATCTCCCATTCAGTAGGTTGCCTTTTTGTTGATGGTTTTCTTCGCTCTGCAAAAGCGTTTTAGTTTGATGTAGCTTCAGTTGTTTATTTTTGCTTTTATTTCCTTTGCCTGAGGAGACCTATCTAGAAAAATGTCGCTAAAGCTGATGTCAAAAGAGAGACTTGTGTGCGTCAGTAGTTGATTTATATTTGTTGGTGGGTAGCATTCCATTGGATGGCTGGACCCGAATTGATCCTTTCACCAGTTGAAGGACAGGTTGTTTCCAGTTTTTGGTGATTATGAATACAGTTGCTATAAGCATTTACATACAGGTTTTTCTGTGACCATAAGTTTTCAATTCTCTTAGGTAAATACTTAGAATAGTTTGTATTGTTTCCCCACCTGCCCCCTCTAATCTAATAGGTGTATAACGGCATCTCATTGCAATTTTAGATTTCTTTAGTGGCTAGTGATGTGGATCGTCTTTAATGAAGGTTGCCTCTTGTATATCCTCTTTAGTGAAGTAGCTGTTCAAGTCTTTTGCCCATTTTTAATTGGGTTTTCTTGTTGAGTTTTAAGAGCTCTTTATTTTTATTTATTTTGAGAGAGTGTGGGAGGGGCAGAGAGAGAATCTGTCAGCGCAGAGCCCAAACCCACAAACCATGAGATCATGACCTGAGCTGAAATCAAGAAACGCTCAATCCACTGAGCCACCCAGGAGCCCAAAGAGTTCTTTATATATGGGATATAGGTTTGTAGGGGCTCAAAGAATTTGGGGGCTGATCAAGGAAAAAGGTATAACCACAAGAGGCAATGACACACAAACTTTACTGAGTGGTGCTTGGAGGGGAAGGTCCTCATATCACAAGACCGTCTAGAAGCTTGTGGTGTAGAAGCCACCATCTGGAGGGGAGGATGGCCTCCTGGAGAGGAGATAGAGGTGGGACAAGGGGACTTAGATGTCTAGGTGAGGTAGCCCAGCAGCACAGCTTGTGCACATGCGTCTTGAGGGGGAGGGGTGAGGCTCTGGGTCAAATAGTCCCGAATGACCGTGGCAGCCTGGGGCTTATAATCAGAAGGTTCTGGCTTATCAGTGGGGAATAGCAGTCAGGGGAGGTTTTAATGGGGGTATAAAAAGCAGACAGGCTCTAAATGGCTAAAAATCTGCTTGTTTGGGCTATTTAAAAAATAATGTGTTAAAATTTGAATCTGGCATTGGCAGGCTTTTGAGGTAACTGGTCTCTTGCTTGTTTTTTAGAGCCAGTGATAAAGCACCTTAGGAATCTTAGGATCCAGAATCATAGAAGGTCACACACTAGGATTTTAAAACCTTTTTTCCCCCTAGCCAGTCTGACCATTGAGTAGTAGAGAGCCAGGAGAATTGACCCAAAAAGGAAAAAATTTTATCTTTTTTGTTAGATCAATATTATGGTGCCTTTGGTGTGTGTCCTGTACTCAGTAAAACTTGGTGTGTTTACCTATAGGCAGCAGGATGTGCTAACCAGCACTAGACCTGCTCTCCTTTAGCAACCAGTGAGCCCTGTGGGGCTGGAGGACACTGAATGTTTGGTTGTACTGGTGAAGGTAGGTACTTCTCAGGTAAGGAAATGACACAGCCACAGAGTAGAAGTTAAAGTTGAAGGTCATCTGCAGGGCAACTGTTTGTGTCCTGGGACTTGCCCATATGGTGGTACCCCATTCAGGGCAATTAATTCTGTTAAATTACAAAAATTCAACCAAGTAAATTTTATTTTCTGTTTTTAAAAGTTTTAATGTTTATTTTTGAAAGATAGAGGGTGAGCAGGGGAGGGGCAGAGAGAAAGGGAGACACAGAATCCGAAGCAGGCTCCAGGCTCCGAGCTGTCAGTACAGGGCCGGATGTGGGGCTCAAACTCATGGGCCTTGAGATCATGACCTGAAGTCAGATGCTTTAACCAACTGAGCCACCGAGGTGCCCCTCAACCGAGTAAATGTTAAAGATCGAATTGGCTTTATTAATTCATTTGTGAATTGGACAGCATCCCCATCTAGCAAGTAAAGGGAAGCTCCAAAGGGCTACAGAAAAGGAAATGTTTTTAAAGCTAGGGAATGGGGGAAAAAGGGAAATTATTATCAACAAACCCATTGTTTTAGGCAAGGTTGTGCTCCTAAAGGGAATGGAAAGGGTCTAGCAGTAAATTTCCTAGTGCTGACCAGGATATTCCCATGTTGACCAGGTAAAGGTTACATTTCTGGGGGGCTGAAACTGCAGTTAGGTTAGGGTCCCAAATCACTAAACCAAGACATAATACCTAACTTATGGGACACCATTTGGGGCCTGTGGTTCTCTTATTCACGGTTCTAGCTCTTGGGGGTCAGGAGCAGGCCCAGCTTAGTGGAGCGGAGTGAAGAACAAGGTTTTAGAGAGGACGTGCCTCTCTCTCCGGTAAAGTTTTTAGTAAGTAGAATGTATTAGTCAAATCAATAAACCATTCATTCATGTTTTTTGAATGTATCCGTTAAAGCAATGATATCTAATAGAGGAGTTGTGATGAAAGGAATAGCCCTGTTTAATTCTCTGTGGTCTATAGTTAGCCCACACTCATAATGGTGGCTTTTAGCACTGAGGGTCCCAGGGAAATGAAAGAAGGGAGGGGGGAGTCAGTACCCCTTCTGTAACTAAGTCAGCTGTAGTGGGCCTTCACTCTGCAGGGTCCAGCCTTACTGGTAGTCCCCAGCAGCTGGGGCCCACCCACAGAGCTTCCTGGGGCTGAGACAAATAAAACCTGGCCTGGATTAGGGAGCACAGGTCAAAAGTGAACTGCCAGAGCTTTGTAGGGATGTTTACAAAAAGAAGGGGCTAAAATATCACTAAGGTTTATTATTTCTGTGGTTTCTTGAATTCTTTTTACCCCAAATCCAAATTAGAGTAGTCCCTTTATTAAACCTTCATCTGTATATGACCTCTCTCTAGTTCTGGAACCTTCACTTACGTCAACTCCACCTCCAAGGAGAAGGAGGAGCTGAGAGAGGCAGCCATCCCCATCATCCTTCTCCAATGGGTAGACTTCCCTTCAGTTTACCTACAAGGGAAGGACAGTTACTTTTCCGAGGGTCCCGGACCTTGCAGCTGTGTGACCTGACCTCCACTTTGGCAGGGATCCTGTATTCCATCGTGGAGTCCTTAAAAAGTCTATGAATAAGGCATGTGGCATTTGTTGGCTTTTCTGGATTTATCCTCCTCCCCCCCCCCTTTTTTCTTTCCCCAACTTAGAAGGTTTCTCTTCAATTCCAGCCACCTTAACCATGGATTTTAAGGTTTTTTGCATTTGCAGTTTTGAACAATGTTTGGTTCTGTGTGTAGAAAGTTTTCTCTGCATATCTTGACCACTTTTTTCTGGAAAATGAAAGCCCAAAAGCAGTTCAATTGTGTGTCTTTAGCTTAGGTTATTTAGAAATCACAGACGCCGTGGGATCTTATTTGCTCCTCTTTCCTTGGACAAGTTACATTCTTTGTGCTCATGCACATATAAGTCCACCTATTTCACACACTTTTCCTCTGTCACATCTTACCTTTGTAACAGAGATTCTAATCAAGAAAAATGACCTCGCTGCCTTTCCTTACTGTGGCTACTTTTGTTTTTTCAGTTGAGGTAAAATTGGTATATAACATTAGTTTCAGGTGTATGCTATGGCTACTTCTAAATCGATTTCCTAAAAGTCAGTGAAAAGGATCTTTTAAGAATATACATCTATAGGGCCACCTGGGTGGCTCAGCCTGTGAAGCATCTGACTCTTGATTATCGGTTCAGGTCATGATCTCATGGTTCGTGAGTTTGAGTTCCACATCAGGCTCTGCACTGACAGGGCAGAGCCTGCTTGGGATTCTCTCTCTGCCCTTCCTCCATGCTCGCTGGCTTGCTCTCCCTCCCTCCCTGAAAATAAAATTAAAAAGAATACAGGTCTATAAAATATAGGTCTTTTTTCTCTTTTGTTAAAAAAAAACAACAAACTATGTGGATTATATCTTGCAAATGTCTGTGTGACTTAACACTTTGACTTTCTACCCTTCGGTTAGTAGTGTTCCTCGCTGACTTCAGCCACCTAGACTTCCTTTGATTCTGACTTAAGTCAAACATGCAACTATCCCAGAACTGTCAGGTGCTGTTTACAGTGTATCTCCTTGCTAACTTCTCCACCCAACCTTGTTGTCTCCAGAGACCCCTCACTGGGCTTCCTTTCCTTTTTCCTCCAGGTCACAGCTTAATGTTTACTTTGACCCGGGGGCCTGGATGGCTCAGTTAAGCATCCTACTTTGGCTCAGGTCATCACCTCACAGAACGTGAGTTCAAGCCCCACATCCGGCTCTCTGCTGTCAGCACAGAGCCTGCTTTGCATACTCTGTCCCACTCTCTCTGCCTCTCCCCTGCTCGCACTCTCTCTAAAAAATAAAATAAACATTCAAAAAAAGTTTATTTTGACCAGGAGGGGACAGTGGGCACATTAACAAACCCATACTGCTCACTGGAGAAATCTCCCATTGAGATTACATTCCCATTACAGTACGATCTACTCCCTCAGGCCATCTTTCTTCCAGTCCTCTCCACCTCTCAAAGCCAGGACGGTAGACCTGGGGCTCTTAGGTTTGAGTTTTTAGTACTCTCATCCCTGAACTCTGAATCCTGAGCCAGTGATACAAACTTAGGGGACAGTTTTTTTTTTTTTTTTTTTTTTTGCCTTCATTACAATGGCTGTGGTGATACGGAAATTGAAACTTTCATGTGATGTAGCTTTAGCTATATTTTCTACTTCCTAGTCCTTTTAAGCATTTTTTTTATTACCATTTATATTCTGAGTCTCTTCTAGCTACCTTTAAGTATTAATGTCTATGTTTTTCTAATATTTATTTTTTGCTTGCATCTTACAGAATTTTTTTTGCTTGCTTATAGGCAAGGAACAGTGAATACAGGTGGCCTTCACTTTTTTACTTATCTTATTTTTAAAGATTTTTTAAAGTAATCTCTACATCCAACATGGGGCTTGAACTTACAACCCCAAGATAATGAGTTGCACACTCTGCTGACTGAGCCAGGTAGGCGCCCCTTAATTTTTTTTTTTTTTTTAATTTTAAGTAGGCTGCATGCCCAACATTGGGGCTTGAACTCACAGCCCTGAGATCAAGAGGGTTGTGCCTTCACTTTTAAGCTAGCCTCAATCCAAAGTCATACTTTCCCCTCTCATATGCTCCCCTTGAATTGATTTGTGTGACCATTTTACTACCTTAGTATTCGATACTGTCCCCGATGGCAAGGACAAAGGATATGTTGCTCTACATTCTGTTACAGTGCCTGATTTACCAAAGACAGTTAAATCATTGCTTCTTTCCCAATAGCACTCAAATAATCATTCTGAGTTTGCAAACAGAATTCTCTTTACTACATTGAGGGAGATGATGCAAGGTTAATTATTCCATTAGTTTCCATATTATGTATGCAAAGAATACATCACCAGAATGCTGGACTCACGATTTTTTGACACCACACATACTATGCTCACGTTATCACATATTGCTTTGGAGACGTAGCTGCCAACAGAAAAAAACACAACGTAATTAATGGACAAAAGGGAAAGTAGTTATTTCTATTGTTGATGATACTAAATTTGAACCTGACAAAGATACCTTTTTCCCAAATCAATTGATCCTAAGTCACTCTTATATTTGGTTTCAAATGACTGCACAGATCTGGCAAAGTTATGATGATTACTATTTGCAGGAGTAGCAATCTCAACCTGCCCTGAGATAGCACTTGCCAGAATTATCAAGATCTAGCAAATCAGAGATATTATTTAATAATGATAGAGAATATTTTTATTTTAAAAGAGAATTCTGTTCCTTTTGACTATACCTGCTCTATTCCAGGCGAGTATCTAAAAGAGGCCATGCCTCCCTCCCCATGGGGTGATGGGGGAGATTGTGGGGCATGGCCCTGTCAACTCTTCTCATCCTGTATTAAGGAGGTGATACTCCTACACCCCTCTTCTCCAGGAGTCCAGAAACTGGGGGTGGAGTTCTTTTAACCATCCCTGAGTTGCACTAACCCAAGCAAAGGTGGCACCTTTACTCCTCCCCTGGGGAGGGGAGACTGTGAGGTGGACACTGTTGACCATCTCCTCCCTCCCCTGTGCTAAGGTGAGTAGAGGTGGACTCTTTCCTCTTCCCTTCAAACACTGCAGAGATAAGTAATAGCTAAAAAACTCAAATTTGGTAAACCTACAGACTGAAAAAGCTGATCAAACCCAAACAGGTTAAAATCAAAGAAGTCTATATCAAACATATCAAATTTCTGAAAACTAAAGACAATAACTTGAATCAGCCTGAGAAAAATGACACTTTATCTATAGAAGAGCACCACTTTGACAGTGGATTTCTCATTGGATACCATAGAAGCCAGAAGGAAATAGCACAACATTTTCCAAATGCTGAAATAAGAAAAGTAAATATACCGATTAAAAGATCTTGGCACAATGTGAATAAAAATCATGACAATTAGATGCTGTCCACAAGAAACTAACTTCAATTATAATGATACAAGCAGACTGTTTTCCATTCCTCTACTTCCAATGTAACATACAAACATTAATCAAAAGACAGCAGGACTAGCTAAATGAATAACAGGTAAAGTAGATCTCAGAGCAAAGAAAACTGCCAAGAACAAGGAGGGACATTACACAAAAATAAAAGGCCAACTAACCAAGAAGACCCAATACTACTAAATGTGTATGTACTAAATAACAGAGCTGCAAAATACATGAAGTAAAAACTGATGGATTAAAATTTTTTTAATGTTTATTTTTGAGAAAGAGCAGGGGACAGCAGAGAGAGGGAGACACAGAATCTGAAGCAGGCTCCAGGCTCTGTGCTGACAGCTCAGGGCTCCAACTCACAAACCATGAGATCATGACGTGAGCCGAAGTTGAACACTCAACCGGCTGAGCCACCCAGGCGCCCCCAAACTGATAGAATTTAAAGGAAAAAGAGACAAATCCAGATTTATAGTCAGGAAATTCAATGGTCTTCTCTCATAACTGATAGAACCCTAAGATCAAAAATCAGAAAGGATACAGAGGAACTGAAAAAGATAAATCAACCACAATGCTGCAGTTGCCAAATATAGAACACTCTACCCAACAAGAGCAGGATATGCATTCTTTTCAAGCACACACGGAAACTTCAAGATTGTTTTATGACCCAGGGTAGAGTCTAAGTTAAACAGACGTAAAAGAATTGAGAATATACAAAGTGTGCTCTCTATAACTGATTCACACTAGAAATCAATACAAAGATAGCAATAAAATATCAAAATACTTGAAAAATAAACACACTTTTAAATAATCCATGGGTCTCTACTCCTGAAACTAATACTATATGTTAAATAAGTGGAATTTAAATAAAACTTGAAAATAAGTAGTCCATGGGTCAAAGGGGAAAAGGGAAATTAAAAAGTATATGGAACAGAGGCACCTGGATGGCTCAGTTAAGTGTCCCACTCTTGGCTTCATCTCAGGTCATGATCCCATAGTTTGGGAGATCAAGCCCTGCATCAGGCTTTGTGCTGACAGCATGGAGCCTACTTGGGGTTCTGTCTTTCCCTCTCTCTCTGCCCCTCCCCTGCCAGCTCAAGCTCACTGTGTCCCCCCACTCTCAAAATAAGCAAAAAAAAGTATTTAAAAAAAAGTATATGGAACTGAGTGAAAATGAAAATACAATCAATTGAAATCTGTAAGTTGAAGCCAAAGCAGTGCTTAGTGAGAAATTTAGAACATCAAATGCTTATATTTAAAAAGAGAGGTCTCAAAGCAATAATCTAAATTCCTACCTCAAAAATTGGAGAACAAACCAAAGCAAGAAGGGAATAAAAAAGCAGAGATGAAACTGAGAACAGGGGAAAAAAAAAAAAAAAAAGACAAAAGCTGTTTCTTTGAAAAGGTAATAGAAATTGATAAACCTCTATTAAGACTAAGAAGAAAAAAAAAAGACAAATCCCCAATATCAGGAGTAAAAGGGTTGATATCACCATGATTCTGCAGATATGTAAAAGACTGAAAGGAACAAATCCACGCACATAAATTTGACAAGTTAGATGAAATGACTAATTCCTGGAAAACTACAAACTACCAAAGCTCATGCAGCAGAAAAGAGACAATCTGAATGGTGCTATAACCATTAAAGAATTCATAGTTATAACCTTCCAAAAAAGTAATCTCCAGGCCCAGATGGTTCCACTGGAGACCATTAAATTTTATTTGTTGTTTATTTTTATTTTTTTGAAATAGGCTTCATGCCCAGAGCCCACTGCGGGGCTTGAACTCACAACCCTGAGATCAAGAGTTGGGTGCTTAACTGACGGAGCCACCCAAATGTCCCCTGTTAAACTTTTAAAGAAGAAATAACACCAATTCTACAAAATCTTTTCCAGAAGATAGAAGGTCAGGAAACACTTGCCACTAATTTTATGGAACCACCACTATTTTAATGCCAAAATGAGACAAAGACAATACATAAGACTACCAATCAATATCCCTCGTGAATACAGAAGCAAAAATCATTAACAAAATAAATTAAATCTAGCAATATATAAAAATATATACAATATGACCAAGTGGGGTTTATTCCAAGAATGCAAGGCTGGTTCAATATTCAGAGAGTCAATCGATGTAATTTGACTTATTAACAACCTAAAAAGGAAAAATCAATGGCACCCGGCTGGCTCAGTCAGTGGAGCATGCTACTATTGATCTTGGGGTCATGAGTTTGAGCTTCACGTTGGGCACGGAGATTACTTAAAATTTTGGGGCACCTGTGTGGCTCAGTCAAGCATCTGACTTCACTCAGGTCATGATCTCATGGTTCAGGAGTTTGAGCCCCATACCCAGCTCTCTGCTGTCAGCACAGACTTGCTTTGGATCCTCTGTCCCCCTCTCTCTCTGCCCTTCCCCCACTCATGCTCCCGCTCTCTCTCTAAACATTAAAATTTTTAAAAATAAAATCTTAAAAAAATAAAAAATAAAAAGGAGAAATAATGTTCTTATAGTAACTGATACAAGAAAAGCATTTGGCAAAATTTAACATCTATTGATAAAAACCCTCAGCAAATCAGGACTAGAAGGGAACTTCCTGAACATAATAAAAGGCAATTACAAAAACATACAATGAATATCATAATGGTGAAAGACTCAACACTTTCTATAAAAGTCAAGGATACCTGCTCTCCACTCCAATGTTGTTACTGAAGGTTTTTATGTTTTTAAGCTCTACACCCAATGTGGGGCTTGAACTCATGACCCTGAGATCAAGAGTTGCATGCTCTACAACTGAGGCAGTCAGGTGCTCCTTGTTATTGAAGGTTTTATCCAATGCAAAAGTCAAGAACAAGGAATAAAAGATGTACAGATGGAAAGTGGGGGGGGGGGGGAAGAAGCTGTTGACAGATGACATGACTGTATACATAGAAAAATCACAAAATATCTATAAATCTATTAATAAAAGCTATTTGAATAACAGTTTAGCAAGGTTGCAGGATACCAAGTTAGTATTTCAAAAGTCAATCATGGGGCCCCTGGGTGGCTTGATTGGTTGAGTGTCTGACTTTGGCTCAGGCCATGATCTTGCAGTTCATGAGTTCAAGCCCCACATCAGGCTCGCTGCTGTCAGCCTGTCAGCACAAAGCCCACTTCAGATCCTCTGTCCCTCTCCGCCCCTCCCCCTGCTTGTGCTCTCTCTCAAAAAATAAAACATCAAAAAAAGTCAATCATATTTCTACATCCTATTAATAAAAAATAGAAAATTGAAGACATTACTGTTTGTTTATGGTAGCACCCAAACCACTAAATAGGTAGAATCTTACAAAATATTTGCAAAATCTGTATCTTGAAAACTACAAAAACACTGATAAAATAAGGAAGACTTAATAAGAGACGTAAGGTTCATGGATTAGAAAACTCAATTGTAAAGGTCCCCAAACTTATCTATAGGATCCAATAGAATTCCAGTATAAATTCCAGCAGAATTGTGTGTGTGTATTCTATTTCTTTTAAAGTTTATGTATGTATGTTTGTATGTAATCTCTACACCCATTGTGGGGCTTGAACTCACAACCAGGAGATCAAGAGTCACATGCTCTTCTGACTGAGCTAGCCAGGAGCCCTTAATTTTTTTTTTTTAATTTCCTTAAGTAATCTCTAAGACCCACATGGGACTCAAAGTCACCACCCCAATATTGAGAGTCACATGCTCCACCAACTGAGCCAGCAGGGTGCTCCCCCCCAGCAGAATTTTTATAAACGTTTACAAACTTATTCTAAAATATATGTGAAAAGCAAAGGAACCAGAATAGTCACAGAAATTTTGCAAAAGAACAAACTGGAGGACTCCCAACAGATTTTTAAATTTCTATAAAGTTACACTTTCAAAGTAGTGTGCTATTAGAGAAAGGATAGACACAAAGATCCTTGGAACAAAAGAGTCTTGAAATCTATATATATAATATATAAATATAATTATATATATATATATATATCTGTATATATAGTTATATAGATAGTTTATATATATTGTGTATATATAAGTGTATATATACATGTATGTATATATATGTGTATATATATGTATGTATATATACTTACAGTCAATTTTTGACAAATATGTAAAGGAATGAAGAATGTTTTTTTCACCCACAAATGGAGCTGAATAATTAAATACCTGTATGCAAAAGAAAGGAAGGAAGAAAAAGAAAGAAAGAAAGAAAGAAAGAAAGAAAGAAAGAAAGAAAGAAAGAAAAGAGACCAACCTTGATCTATATCTTGCCCTATATAAAATTTAATTCAAAATAGATAACAGACTGGGGCACCTAGGTAGCTCAGTCAGTTAAGCATCTGACTCTTGATTTCGGCTCAGGTCACGCTCTCACAGTCATGAGATCAAGCCTTGCATCGGCTCTGCACTAGGCATGGAGCCTGCTTAAGATTCTCCCCTCTCCCTCTGCCCCTCCCCAGCTTGTGTGCTCTCTCTCTCAAAAAAGCAAACCCAAAACGGGTAACAGATCTAAACGTGAAACCTAAAACTATACAATTTTGACAAAAACATAGGGGAAAATCTTTGTGACCTTGGGTCGGGCAAAGATTTCTTAGATACAACATCTCGAACCTCATCTTTTTAGAAGAAAAATTGGACTTTATCAAAACTAAGAATACTTGCTCTTTGAAAGACAGTGTTAGAGTAGAAAGACTAACCACAAAGTGGAAGAAGATATTTGCAAAGCCTTATCTGATAAAAAATAAAAATAAAAAAAAACTTACATTCCAGGGGCACCTGGGTGGCTCAGTTGGTTAAGCATCTGACTTCAGCTCAGGTCATGATCTCACCATTCGTGAGTTTGAGCCCGCATTGGGCTCTGTGCTGACCGCTTGGAGCCTGGAGGCTGCTTCAGATTTTGTGTCTCCCTCTCTCTCTGCCCACCCCCACTCATGCTCTGTCTCTCTCTGGGTCTCAAAAATAAATAAACGTTGAAAATAAACATTAAAAAAAACCTTACATTACAAATATATAAACTATCAAAACTCAGTAACAACCCAACTAAAACAACCCAACTAAAAAATGTACAAAAGGTTTGAACAAATGCTTCACCAAAGAAGCTATCTGGATGGCAAATAAGCCAATGAAAAACTGCTCATCATCATTAGGGAAATAGACAACAAAACTGTAATGAAAGATCACTACATGCCCATTAGAATGTAAGAAAAAATAAAACAAAAATGGAACAATACCAAGTGGGAATGCAAAAATGTATAGCCCCTAGGAAAGCGTTTGCAATTTCTTATAAAGTGAAGCATTCCATATGACCTGACACTTCCACTCTTCGGATAAACATGTTTTCATATTTATCTAAGCTAGAAACAACATCAGTGACCCTCAACTAGTGAGGTGATAAACTGTGGTCCATCTACACAATGGGACAATAGTAAAAGGAACTCAGCAGTACAGGGGAGTGAATTACTGATACAGTCAGCAAGGGTGAATCTCAAAACCACAATGCTCACTGAAAGAAGTGAGACACAGGGCTCCTGGGTGGCTCAGTTGGTTAAACGTCTGACTCTTGATTTTGGCTCAGGTTATGATCTCACGATTCGGCAGATTGAGCCCCGCATCGGGCTCTGTGCTTATGGCAAGGAGGCTGCTTGGCGTTCTCTCTCTTCCTCTCTCTCTGACACTCCCCCATTCTGTCACACATTCATGTGAGCTCTGTCTCTCAAAATAAATAAACTTAAAAAAAAAAAAAGCTACAAAGGAATATATACCATATAATCCCATTTACATAAAATTTTAGAAAATTGAAAGTAATTAATAGGGACAGAAAACAGATCAGTGGCCGCCTGGTGCTGGGGATGGAAGGAGGGACACACTGCAATGGAGCATGGGAAAACCTTGGGGATGATGGACATACTCTGGTTTGTGCTTCTGATTAAAAGATTATCGTCAAAACTAAAACTGTGTTGGACAACTGGATTCTATTTCTTTGTATTGTTAAAAAAAATCAGACGGATAAAAGACATAATGCTGCACAGTATGGGACATCATCAGATATGAAGGGGATCTATTTAAAATTACTGAAAGGAGAAAAAATAGAAAATATAGATAATCATTGATTAAAATAAATCTAAGCCACAAAACATTATTGAAAGGAGAAAAGCATTTATGACTTAGTAGGCTAAGGTTTATTAGATATGATAAAGAGCAAAAAATAAAACCTGCTAAGCATGGGGCGCCTGGGTGGCTCAGTCGCTTAAGCATCTGACTTCGGCTCAGGTCATGATCTTACGGTTCATGGGTTCGAGTCCCACATCAGGCTCTGTGCTGGCGGCTCAGAGCCTAGAGCCTGTTTCAGAATCTGTCTCTCTCTGCCCCTCCCTAGCTTGTTTTCGCTCTCAAAAATAAATGTTAAAAATTTTTTTTAATCTGCTAAGCATAATTACATATTATATATGCTTAAATTTTTTTGTGCCTCAAAAACATTGGATATATCTGAACATAGAGATTTAAATTACAGCTGCACAATACTCCATTATGTGGACATGCCATAGTAATTTAAACAACATCTTATGTTTAGGCAGTGAGATGGTTTCCAGCATTAGGCAATCACAACTCATGTTGTAATAAACAACCAATGTATTCATTCATTTTTATTAAATAAATAAAACTTTATTTTGAGAGGGACAGAGATAGCACGAGTGGGGAAGGTGCAGAGAGAGAGAGAGAGAGAGAGAGTGAGAGAGAATCCCAAGCAGGCTCTGCACTGTCAGCACAGAGTCCGACTCAGGGCTTGAACCCAGAAAGCCCCGAGATTGTGACCTGAGCCAAAAGCAAGAGTCGAACACTCAGGTGACTGAGCCACTCAGATGCCCCAACCAATGTATTTTTAATCATTGGAGGTGTACTGTCAAAGTAAATTCCTATTAGTGGCCCTGGCAGTTGAAAGGATATGTATTATATTTTGTTAGATATTGCCAAAAATAATCATTAGAAGGACAAGCAACAATGTTTATAAAAGACAAGAGCCTTATGTACAGCACGTAAAATCTCAAAAAAATAATTTAGATGAAGGCTAGCAACTTAAAAGAAAACTAAATGGGGGCACCTGGGTGGCTCAGTTGGTTAAGTGTCCGACTTTGGCTCAGGTCATGAGTTCACGGTTCGTGGGTTTGAGCCCCACGTCGGGCTCTATGCTGACAGCTCAGAGCCTGGAGCCTGCTTCAGATTCTGTGTCTCCCTCTGTCTCTCTGCTCTTCCCCTAGTTCATGCTTGCTTGCTTGCTCGCTCTCTCAAATATAAATAAACATTAAAAAAAAAATTAAAGGGCACGTAGGTGGCTCAGTCAGTTAAGCGTCTGACTTGATTCAGGTCATGATTTCACGGTTCCTGGGTTCGGGCCCTGCATCAGGCTCTGTGCTGACAGCTTGGAGCCTGGAGCCTGCTTGGGATTCTGTGTCTCCCTCTCTCTGCCCCACCCCCACTCACACTCTGTCTCTCTGTCTCTCCCAAAGATGAATAAACATTAAAAAAATTTTTTTTTAATCAGCTTGCTAAGGAAGTGACCCAAATGACTGACGAACTCAAAAAATGTATAAACCTTGCAAGTAAAGACAGGACACTGAAGATATAAATCTTCCATATCCTGCTGTGCGCAAATAAATGGGAGCCATTTTGGAAAGCCTTTTGGAATCTACTCCAAGAGCTGTGAACATACTCCAAGAACTAGCAATTCTCTTTTTGGACATAAGTTTATTCATATATGTCCTTGAACTTAAAAAACAAAACTAAACCCTCACCTACTATCCCTTTATTTTTTTATGTAGAAATTTAAAATCTTGAAGGGAAGTTTAAGTCACAAAGCAGGGCTTACCAGCTGGGCGTCAGGTCACTCCCTATGTGTTCCAGGTGACAGCAGCTCTTGAGGTATGGATAACGGCCTTCCTCTTCCCACATGTACACATGCAGGGAGTCATCCATAGATGTGGTGAGGACATGCAGAGAATCCTTCAAAGGAGACGCAGGATGAGTGGCCCAGAGTCACAGGCAGAGCAGTGAGCGGGGTGGGGGGTGGGGGGGGAGAAGGGGCATACGGACCGCCCACAGATTGCCGATGGTCCTCTGGTGGTCCTCAAATCGTTGCAGCTGGTGCCCACTGATGGTGAAGAGGAACAAGTATGGCCCACTCTCAAAGACGATCATATTTCCATCACTGGCTCCCATCCAAATCGGACTCTCCATATGAACTGGCAACAGGAAAGTCGCGACCTGATGGGCTGTTTTCATGCGGAACAAACACACGCAAACTTGGGGTCATTTAGTCAGAATGATATCTTTACACGGAATGAAAAAGCATACTCATTACTTTCATGGGACCTCAGCCTGGTGAGGAAAATGAAGGACAGGCCAGTGGCAGATACAGGTCACTGACCATGGTAACAGATGCTAGGACATGGGAACGGAGCGTGGTGGACAGTGACAGCTCAGGCATTGAGGGGGGGGTTGGAATCCAGGCCTGAAAGCAGCATGGGAATCTAACCACATCTGCCCAGGGTGTGTCTGGGCAGCTCAATCGGTTGAGCATCAACTCTTGATTTTGGCTCAGGTTATGATCTCACAGTTATGAGATCAACTCCTAGGTCAGGCTCCATGCAGGGCCAGACGTGGAGCCTACTTAAGATTTTCTCTCTCCCTCCCTCCCTCCCTCTTTCTCTCAGGGCCCTGGGTGGCTCAGCCGGTTAAGCATCTGACTTCACCTCAGGTCATGATCTTGCTGTTTGTGAGTTCGAGTCCCATATTGGGCTCTGTGCTGATAGCTCAGAGCCTAGAGCCTGTTTCAGATTGTGTGTGTGTGTGTGTGTGTGTGTGTGTGTGTGTGTGTGTACGCGTGTGTGTGTGTGTGTGTGTGTGTGTGTGTGTGTGTGTGTGTGTCTGCCCCTCCCTGGCTCATGTTCTGTCTCTCTCTCAAAAATAGGTAAATATTTAAAAAAATTTTTTAATGACAAATAAAAAATATAAAGAATCTCTCCACTCATGCACACACTCTAAATAAACAAACAAATAAAATCATATCTGCCCAAGAGCAGGGTGGAGTGTAGAGGTCAGAGCGTGGGCATCAGAGACACTAACCTGCAAGGGTTAGCCTGCAGCTGAAGAAATCCCCTGCCTGCTTCAGACCGTTTACATACATTTATGGCTTCAAAAGAATGCATGAGTGAAGGGGAGGAGAAGCCGTGTTTCCGGTGTGGCACCGCCTACCTTGGATGACTGTTCTGCCCCCAGTCCTCTCGGTCATTAGGTCAAAGGTGGTAAATCCCGTCTTTTTGGAAGAGCCTCTTCGGTACATCAGTGTTATCCTGCTTGTCCTCCTTGGGGCCCAGCAGGCTCTGCAGCATGACGAAAACGGGATAGAGAGTGACAGAGGGCTTTTGCCTTCTGATGGTTTCAGTAAGCACTCTGTGAAAAAGACCTATGGAGAGATTGTTGCACAAATAGGTGAAGGGGGAAATAGCAGCATCTCAGTGCAGGAGGGACTCCAGAAAAGCCTCCTTAAAAATCCTTACTTTGTGGGACACCTGGCTGGCTCAGTCGGTGGCACATTTGACTCTTGATCTCAGGGTCATACATGCAAGCCCCACGTTGGGCATGGAGCCTACTTAAAAAAAAAAAAAATCCTCGTTTTGTGGCCAAACTTTAATCTGAATCTTAGGAAGCACAGAGTAGTCACTGCTTGTCACTTGACATCCAAGAACCTGTCTTCCTATCCTGCCTGTCACAGAGAGCAAAGCCCCTGCAGCCACACTTCAGGCATGCCACAGAGGTACAAAATCGTCTGGCCACACTGGAGTCCGGATCAAGTTGCCACTGGCTCGACAGATCTCCCCTCCTTGGAGAAGGGGTCAAGGGCTGTTTTGCTTTGGCTGCATCCTCTCAGCTCCTTGCTCTTTGGTGCCCGGTCCACCTGTGCCATGGTAAAAATGGCTTGGCTCAAAGGCCACAGACTTTCTCAGAGTGCCATTCAGAGGTGGATCCATTTTTATTTACTTCTGGACTGCTTGGTACTTTCTAGCCAAGGTGGATAAGAGTAAGGAAAGCTAAAGTGAACAAGGTTACCAGAGATCCTCCTCTCTTGAGCTGTCCCTCACTTGCCTCTAGCTCTTTGGCCGATTCAGGCTTCTTGATGCAAATTTTCATGGCTTCTCAATGCAAAGTTTCATGAATTAACGTTTGTTTTTGCACCTAGACATCATCACTTCCAAGAACACTGCCTCCTGATTATCGAAATGGATTCTAAATGTGATATGGCCTTTGAGAGGGGGGAGCCCTATGTCTGGTCCTTGCTGAGCGCTGCAGGTTTCTCCCACACTTCCTAAACTCCACCTTCCCAATGCTTGACCCTATCCTCCCGAGGTTAACCCGCAGAGCAACGCTCACCCTGGGCAAGATGTTCTGATGTGTCCCAGATGCAAAGACCCATTTCTTGTCAGGAGAGCAGTGCAGAAGGTCAACAGTGTATTTAAATGCGTGGACTTTAGAAACACCCCTGAGCTCAGGCACTGTCAGTGTGTAGATGTCACCTTCAGAATTGCCGACCTGAAACCAAAGCACCACCACCACATCAACAGAAGGAGATGGGAGATTATAAAGCACACAGAAGGCATCACTGTCAGCTGCAAAATATTCTACTGTTTTGGGTGCCAGGGTGGCTCAGTTGGTTAAGTGACCAACTCTTGGTTTCAGCTCAAGTCATGATCTTACGGTTTCATGAGCTCGAGCCCCGCATTGGACTCTGTGCTGACAGCACAGAGCCTGCTTGGGATTCTCTCTCTCCCTCTCTGCCTGCCCCTCTCCCATTCATACTGTCTCTGTCTCTTTCGAAATAAACTTTAAAAAATTTTAAAAATATATATTACTGTTTCTTTAATCATGTAACAGAGATTAAAACCTCTTGACATTGTGAGAATGATCCCAAGGAATAAAACTTTCTAAGCCCCAAAGCATTCTTCTCGAGGATAATTATTCATTGGTACATCAACATTATTCTTTTTTTTCAATATCTCCCCAAACCCACAGCTCTCCCTCCATAGTCCCTGTCCAAGGTCATGTGCTGTACAACCGACACTTGAAAGAAGAGACATGGATATAAAGTAATTCAGGATTTTTGTTTTCCTTTTTTTGGAAGAACGACTAGGGAAATGTACTTGTGGGAGATCAAGGGCCAAGACAGTAGCAAGGTTTGTGTGACCAGCATTCGCTGGTGTGTTTTGACCCTCAGGGTACATGGTGGGGATGACTCCAAGAAGATAGACTGTGACGTGACAGTGACGGGGCCACAACAGCGGCCAAGGCAGCAGGCATTTTGTTTGGTGGGTGCCCTCCAGATGCAGGGCTCACTTACCATCAGGAATGGGCCATCCTTTGTGAGACAGACTTCCAAGGAAAAGCAGGCCTGAGACACGGGGAAAGTGGCCAGGGCATCCTGATCCTGACAATTCCACACTTTGACGGTTCCCTCCAAATCCACAGTGAACGCGAGATGCAGCTGAGGGAGGGTCGCCAGATGCGTGATACTTGACTGCTGGACGGGGCTTGACCAGATCATAGTGCCCTAGAGGGAAAGGAACACTGTATGTGCCAGGAACTCCTCACACCCACGGTGCTTTCATTCTGCCAGCGTTTATTTGGAAGTCTCCTCCAAATTAGAGCTGTTTCTTGCTTCTGGGGAAAAACAAACAAGAAAATACCCCCTTGAGAGGGTAGTGAACACAGGAAAGGAACAACACAATATATTCAAACAACAGAAGAGCTCACTACATGATAGGCATAAAGAACGATCTGACTTCTGGGCCCAAATCAGTCCTGCCTCTTTTTTTTTATTAACAAAAAAATTTTTTTGTTTATTTTTGAGGGACACAGAGAGAGAGAGTGTGTGCATGCATGCAGGGGAGGAACAGAGAGAGGGAGAGAATTCTAAGCAGGCTCTGCACCATCAGCACAGAGCCCGGTGCGGGGCTAGAACTCACAAACCGAGAGATCATGACCGGAGCTGAAATCAAGAGTCAGGTGCCTAACCTACTGAGCCCCCCAGGCACCCCAGTTCTGCCTTTCTAATGGTGTGACATTTGGCAAGTTACTTATCATTGTGGCTTCTTACACAGCTGTTTCCATTTCATAGCACACGAAACATACTTAGTAGAAATCCAAAGAATATCCAGTTCACAGTAGGATCCAAAGAATATCAACTCTCATAATTGTTATCCATCATCAATCTTGTATGTTGCAAATAAGAACGGTTTCCTTTCTAGATTTTCTTTAGTTTAAAAATCGTGAAGTATATCAAAGAGATAAGAATACAGAATGTAAAAATTGTTACAGGGGCGCCTGGGTGGCGCAGTCGGTTAAGCGTCCGACTTCAGCCAGGTCACGATCTCGCGGTCCGTGAGTTCGAGCCCCGCGTCAGTCTCTGGGCTGATGGCTCGGAGCCTGGAGCCTGTTTCCGATTCTGTGTCTCCCTCTCTCTCTGCCCCTCCCCCGTTCATGCTCTGTCTCTCTCTGTCCCAAAAATAAAAAACGTTGAAAAAAAAATTAAAAAAAAAATTGTTACAAAGTGTTCATATAACTACTTTTTAACATTTATTTTTTTTAAATCTTTTTAACGTTTTATTTATTTTTGAGACAGAGAGAGACACAGCATGAATGGGGGGAGGGGCAGAGAGAGAGGGAGACACAGAATCGGAAGCAGGCTCCAGGCTCTGAGCCATCAGCCCAGAGCCTGACGCGGGGCTCGAACTCGCGGCCGCGAGATCGCGACCTGAGCTGAAGTCGGACGCTCAACCGACTGAGCCACCCAGGCGCCCCTAACATTTATTTTTGAAAGAGATAGAGTACGAGTAGGGGAGGGGCAGAGAGAGAGGGAGACACAGAATCTGAAGCAGGCTCCAGGCTCCTAGCACAGAGGCCGACGTGGGGCTTGAACTCACAAACTGTAGGATCATGACCTGAGCCGAAGTCAGACTCCCAAACGACTAAGCCACGCAGGCGCCCCATATAACTATTTCTACCTGTACTTGTTATATTTACTAACCTCTTTACCCTTTCCAAATGTCACCACCATTTGTACTCTTAACACTAAGAGGCTTCCTGTGTAGTGTTATCTATTGCTTTGTAAATCATCCCCAAATTGGGTGGCTTAAAATCAAAACTAGGATGAGATATCACCTCATACCTGTCAGAATGGCTAAAATAAAAAATATAAGAAACAAGTTTCAGCGCGGATGCAGAGAAAAAGAAACGCTCGTGCACTGCTGGTGGGAATGCAAACTGGTGCAGTCACTGTGGAAAACAGTATGGCGGCTACTCAGAAAATTGAAAAAAGAACTATCATATGACCTAGTAATTCTCCTACTGGGTATTTACATAAATAAAACAAAAACACTAATTCAAAAACATGTATCACTCCTAGGTTTATTGCAGCATTATTTACAATAGCCAAGATATAGAAGCAGCTCAAGTGTCCATTGGTAGATGAATGGATAAAGAGTATGTGGTATATTTAGACAATGGAATATTACTTGGCCATAAAAAATCATGAAACCTTGCCATTTGCACCACCATCGATAGATCTAGAGAGTACAGTGCTAGTGAAATAATTCAGAGAAAAACAAATACCATATGATTTTACTCAGTTTGCTTTAAGAAACACAAGAGAAAAAAGAGACAAACCAAGAAACAGACTCTTAAGTACAGAGAAGAAACAGTTACCAGAAGGGAGGTAGATGGGGGAATGGGTGAAATAGATGATGGGGATGAAAGAGTACACTTATAAGGGCACCTGGGTGGCTCAGTTAAGCGTCAGACTCTTGGTTTAGGCTCAGGTCATGATCTCATGGTTTGTGGGTTTGAGACCCATGTTGGGCTCTGTGCTGACAGTGAGGAGCTTGTTTGGGATTCACTCTCTGTCCCCCACCTCCACCCCTGCTCTCTCAAAATAAACAAACATTGAAAAAAAAAATAGTACACTTGCCACAATGAGCACTGAGTAATGTACAGAATTGTTCAATCACTGTATTATATACCCGAAACTAATATAATGCTGCATGTTAACTATACTGGAAGTTTTTTTTTTTTTTTTTAAATAAGCAAAATAAGTAAAGGGGCGCCTGGGTGGCTCAGTCAGTTAAGCGTCCGACTTCGGCTCAGGTCATGATCTCTCAGTCTGTGAGTTCGAGCCCCGCGTCGGGCTCTGTGCTGACAGCTCAGAGCCTGGAGCCTGTTTCGGATTCTGTGTCTCCCTCTCTCTGCCCCTCCCCCGTTCATGCTCTGTCTCTCTCTGTCTCAAAAATAAATAAACGTTAAAAAAATTAAAAAAAAAAATAAGCAAAATAAGTAAAAAATAAACCCTCTCCAGGGGCACCTGGGTGGCTCAGTCAGTTGAGCTTCCGACTTGGGCTCAGGTCAGGATCTCGCGGTCCATGAGTTTGAGCCCCGTGTCGGGCTCTGTGCTGACAGCTCGGAGCCTGGAGCCTGCTTCGGATTCTGTGTCTCCCTCTCTCTCTGCCCCTCCCCTGTTCATGATCTGTCTCTTTCTGTCTCAAAAATAAACATTAAAAAAATTTAAAGAAATAAGCCTTTTTAAAAATAAGCCCTCTCCAAAAAAATTGGGTGGATTAAAACAGAAGTTTTTGTTGTCTCAGTTGCTGTTAGAAATTCAGGTGCAGCTTGGCTAGGTAGTTCTGACTCAGCGTCTCTTAGGAGGTTGAAGCTGGCTGCATAAGGACGAAACTCGAGATGGTTCACTCATACGGCTGGCAAGTCGGTGCTGGCTACTGGCAGTCCTCAGTACTTCACCACACAGACCTCTCTGGAGGGCTTCTTAAGGGTTCTCATAACATTATTGGCTGGTTTTCTAAGAACCGATGACTCAGAGAAGTGTCTTTTGTGACGTAGCTTCAGAAGTCACACACCATTCCCACAATATCCAATTGGTTACAAAGGCCAGCCCTATTCAGTGTGGGAGTGGCCTACCTAAAATCGGGAACATGGGACATCTTAGAGGCTGGCTGACACAGTCCACCTGCAGTCCCTAATAATCACCTCCGGCCTACATGCAAAATACACTCACCATCTCCCCAGTGCCCCCAAATAGTTCACCATTACAGCATCATCTCAAAATCTAGGATCTCATGGTTTAATGAGAGGCTCTTTAGACTCAGTTCATCTTGATGTGAAAACCTTGAACTAAATATACAAGTTATCTTTCTACTCCTCCAGCCCCAACATACAAGAGTAGGGTATTATAGGTAAGGATAACATTATAGACCCTCTCATCCAAAAAAAAATAAAGGGGGAGCAAATGGGGGTAGGGTGGTGGGAATCACTGCTACACAGAAAATTTGAGATCCAATAGAGAACATGCTGGTAGTACGTTGACTGGGATTCAAGGCCTGGGAGAGATTCTTCAGGACACTTGGCTCGGTCTTCTGAGTTCTCCTGCCCTTTCCATATACAGTGGTCCAATTTTTCAGGGAAGTGGTTTTTGGAGCCAGCTTCTTCCCTGTAAAAGTCCAGGATTCCAAGTCCTCTTCTCCTGTTACGATATCTCAACCTCTTTAAGTTCAAGCTGGCAGCCTTTCTGTCAGTAGGAGTCTCTGAAAAACTCTGTGGGTCTCCAAAGAAACTTACTGAGTTTATATCATTAGACAAGAGCCATATTCACAAGTCTTGGAGATAATTCTCTGATACCCTGGGCTGCCAAGGGCAAACTTAGAGGTCCAGTGCTTGTCTCAACAGCTCTGAGGCACTCCACTTGGATCTTTCCGTGGTCTAAAAAAAGAATTGGGCTATGGGCGCCTGGGTGGCTCAGTTGGTTAAGCGTCTGACTCTTGATTTTGGCTCAGGTCATGATCTCACTGTTCTTGAAATCAAGCCCCATATCAGGCTCTGCACTGATGGCGTGGAGCCTGCTTAGAATTCTCTCTGCTCCTCCCTGACTCTCGCTCATGCTCTTGCTCTCAAAATAAATAAACTTAAAAAAGAAAGAATTTTGCAGTCACCCCTTTGACTTCACCTTTATAGTATGGTTTACAGACACTGCCATGGATTGATCTTGCTTGGAGTTGACTTAAGTTTTAACGTCGTTTCCCATCTTGAAAGGCTGTGAATTTTGAGAACCAGCAATCCTTGGCTCCCTTTTATTTGACAGCCCTCACTTTATCCTCTCCCTCTTACTCTTGTGTTTTGCTCCAAGCAGCAAGCAGCAGCCAGCCTTCAGCATTCTGCCTGGAATTCTCCTGAGCAAGATCATTCAATTCAGTGGATATATTTGCTAGTTTCCACGTTACCCTGGGTGACAGTGTTGCTCAACCTTCTGCAGCTATGTAGCAAGGACCCTGTTTCCTCTAGTGTCCAATAACACTTTTTACATTTTCCTGTGTGTCTTCACTGGCAGCCTCACGGCAGCCAGTTAGGTTTTTGCTAACAGTCTCTCCAAGGTCCAAAACTCTCCTCAGAGCTTTCTTAGCTTCTTCCCACTGCCTGATTCCAAAGCTTCTTCCACATCTTAAATTTTTGTTATGGCAGCACCCTACTTCCAGGTAGTAAAAACTTATCTGGGGATGCCTGAGTAGCTCAGTCGTCTGAGAGTCTGACTCTTGATTTCAGTTCAGGTCATGATCCCAGGGTTGTGGGATCAAACCCAGTGTCAGGCTCGACGCTGAATGTGGAGCCTGCTTAAGATTCTCTCTCTTGCTCGCTCTCAGCGCCTGGGTGGCTCAGTCGGTTAAGCATCCGACTTCGGCTCAGGTCATGATCTCATGGTTTGTGGGCTCGAGCCCCGCATCAAGCTCTGCACTAACAGCTCAGAACCTGGAGTCTGCTGTGGATTCTGTGTCTCCCTCTCTCTCTCTGCCCCTCCCCCACTCACACTCAGTCTCTTTCTCTCTCAAAAATAAACATTTTTTTTAAAGTTAAGATTCTCTCTTTCTGCCCCTGCCCTTTCATGTGCACACGCTGTCACTCAAAACAAAAAACAAAAACACAAAAACCAAACACACAAACACACACACACACAACCCCCAAAACAAAAAATCCATCCTGTTACCGGTTGCTGCTGCCTAACAAATGACCTAGCAGCTCAAAGCAATAAACACTTATCTCCTACAGCTTCTGTTGGTCAACAATTCAGGAGTCGACTCACTGAGTGGCTCTGGTTTAGGGTTCCTTGCTAGGTTGCAACATGTTGACTGGGGATACAATAACCTGAAGGATTGAAGATCAGCTTCCAAGATGGTTCACTCACGTGACTGCAAGCTAGTGTTGGCTGTTGGCAGAAGGCCCGAGCTCTTTGCCACATGGATCATCATCCACTGGGCTTCAGGGACGTGGGACTGGTTTCCCTAAGAGCAAGTTATGCAAGAGTGTACTTTTCTGGTTTATCTTCTCAGCTTTACGGAGATGTAATGGGCATAGAACATTGTGTGACTTTAGGAGTATCTTTCTAGACTTTTAGTTCATCATTCTCCTGCCACCTCAAGTATTCATAAAGAGGTATTTTGTCATACTCTAGAAGATCCTGTGTGACAAAGAAGCATTATGTAGGTTTTTAAAGTTTATTTTGACAGAGAGAGGGTGTATGTGCACGAGTGGGGAGAGGAGGTAGGGGAGAGACAGAGAGACAGAGAATCCCAAGCAGGCCCTGCACTGTCAGTGCAGAGCCCGACATGGGGCTTGAACCCACAAACCATGAGATCACAATCAGAGCCCAAATCAAGAATCAGATGCTTAAACGACTGAGCCATCCAGATACCTCAAAGAATCATCATATAATTTTTACAGGGAGGAAAGAGAAGTCCAAACAGGGCAAGCCAAGAAAATATAAAAATTTGGGCCCCATGTTGGGATTTTCCCATTCCCTATCCAGTGATTCTTGCACTATTTTTACTAATCCTGAAATGTAAGACCGTTGTGCTCCTTGGCAGTGATCGGAGTTAGAGACCACTTTCTGAAAAATCCAACGTAACAAGTGCCAACAGTTGACAGGAAGGGGGGAGAATAACTAGTGAAGACGCCCAGAGCCCAAAGTTTCTTTCACAGTCATTCCACGTTACCAACAGAAATTAAGTCTTTGCGCACATTTATATCTAGAAACACACATTAAAAAATGAATTTTCTGTGTGTCTGTAGACTAGATGAAAAGGTCACAGATTACCAACTAGAAGACCCGCTCTGAAACTCTGTTCCCGGCACCAATTCTTAGTATCATTTCTCCCCAGCACCCATTTCCTGCATGGAAGACGGACACGGGCATACATTACCTGTGCTCATCGGCCAGACTCACCTCCTGCACATCCCAGGCATAAAGCATGTGCTTGGACGACACGGTACAAATGATGGACTTGTCCCGTCCACCCATTGTGGGGCCATTTCCTGACAGATAAGCCATAGGTCCTATGATTCCTAGAAGGAAACACAGACAATACTTGAGGGATGATGCAGTCAAGTAAAGAGAACTCTGGAAAGATAGTTGTTAAGTTTTCCTGCACCCTCTTGGGAGAGTTTGGAGAAGAGAAGTTGGGTGGCCTTCAGAGTCATCCAAAAATGGGTTCCCATTGCAGACTGGCCATTTGGGAGACACTGGCCAATTGGTTTTTCTCCATTTCAGTTTCCATAGATATAAAATGGGGATAAAAACGTCACCATCAGAGAACTGTTCTGAGTTTTAAAAGAGGTACTAGGATGGGGCACCCGGGTGGCTCAGTCGGTTGAGTGTCCAACTTCAGCTCAGGTCGTGATTTCATGATTCATGAGTTCAAGCCCTACACTGGGCTCGCTGCTGTCAGCACAGAGCCCTCTTTGGATCCTCTGTCTCCCTTTCTCTGCCCCTCCCCTGCTCTCACGCGCACTCTCAAAAATAAAACATTCAAAAGATAAAAATAAAAATAAAAGAGGTATTAGGAATAAAGCAAACAGAATTTCTGTTATTTAAGTTTCCTTTTTGTTTAAAATGTTTATCCTAGGAGGGATGGGAAGTCTGCGGAGAAAGGGAGTCCTCACAGGGCCTGATCTGATCTTGTGACCACTGGGGACAAGAGAAGAAGCAGGGAGACCAGGGACAGCTACCACCGCAGCCCAGTCCCACCAAGTTTTAATCTTCTTTCTCCTCACTGAATGAAAACAAGGGGGAGGGGGAGGGGAGAAAATGGCACATTTCTTAAAACAAGTTTGTCACGGTCCTCTAGGCTCCTCCTACCCCCATACCGAGGTTCCCAGTTGCTTCTTTGAAGATAAAGTCCTCTGGTTGCGCCAAGGCCATCTGATACTCCTGCTTTGTTTGTTTGAGGAAGAATTGTTTCCACGTCTGTGAGCCCAGGCACTTGGAGAAGTTGCAGAAGCTCCATTTCTTCAGACACAGGTTTCTGGAAACAGAGTCATAACACCACCCCCACCCCCACCCCAGGCTGTCCCCCCGTCAGTCCACCTCCTCGGGAGCACTGGTCTCACGAACCCCTCCCTCTCTGTGAGCGTCACTCACGACTCTCAAGACAGGGCCACCCGCAGGCCTCCTTGGGTACGCAATCCAATCGTACGTCTTCCCCCATGAGACACACCTGCCTTCCCGCCTTGCCCTTGCCTTGCTCACCTCCACAGGTGATCGTTCTCGGCAACTCTATTCCATTCCTGAGGGGGAGAAAGGAAGGGGTGAGCAGGCAGTCAGTCCCCAAAGGCTGGCTTCTCCTCTGCTATCATTTGTTCTGGTTGCAAGGCCCACACCGGTTCACCAGCCAGCATCCCAGCTCTCATGGCCCTCCTCGTCTGGGGGGACGGGGACAGGGTGATAGCAGAGGTCTGTCAAGGCTAAGACAGGCCCTTGGGATTCCTGTGAGAGTTTAGAGGGAGAAATGGGGACTTTTTGGAGCTTGAAATGGGGGCCGCAAGGACCATTTAGTCAGTACAGCAACTCCTGGGTATCAGTGTGTCCTTTTCATTTAACAAAACAGGAGGCCCTCGGAGGGGAAGGATGCTAACCCCCAACACACAAGGTACCACTCCATTATTCTGCAAATGGGGGCTCAAACTGGTCAAGAGAAGCAACTAAAATCCAGGGACATTGATCTCTGGGAGCTGAGCGGATGGGCCCGAACAAGGCAAATTTAAGCAAAGAGGGAGGCTGTGTGGGTATAAGGCTCGCGTAGCCAAGATCTCAAAGCTGAGAGACCGAGGTGAAAGGGTTCTTGTGCAAGGACTTGTGGAGAGGTGTGGGGGTGGGGCGGGTCAGACAGAGAGCGGATCGTGGAGAACATTTACCCTGTTCACTTGGGAAGCCTGGAGCAAGCTGAACGCGTCCAGGAAAGAGAAGATTTTTAACGTCGGCAGATCAGGCAGTTGGAGCGCCATCTTGCACGGCCTGAGCCTACATCCAGTCTCCTTTCTCCTCTCCAGTTGCTCTGAATTTAAAGGCCTGGCCCAAGTCTGCAGCACTCGGGAGGATTTCCACCTGCAGCTCATCTGGCTCTGATGGAAACAGCCTGCAGGTGCGTGCACTCGCAGGGAGGTGGCCCTCCACTTCGGCCTCCTCCGGGACCAGATCCATGAGCTGAGGGCATCCCTCCCTGCACTCGCCTGTTCATTGTGTTCATTGTGTCAACGTGTTCGACAACACCTTTTTTCTTTTGCGCTGTGAACCGAAAGTGCAGGATCCGGGGCAGCTCTAGGTTCTGATGAACTTGTCAAGACTGTCTACGAAATTTTGACTGACACCCTCCGAGTTCCAAATCACTGGGGTAGGGAATCAGGTTGGCACGTTTATATGTCTATTTTGAGACATCGAATCTGACCAGCACGGCCTATCTCCCAGCACCAACACAGCCCCTGGGTTTCTACCTTTGTGCATTTCACTTTCCAGAGGAAGGAGAAAGCATGGGCCACAGAGGCCTGTGCTAAGGGCACAGGGCTTATCTGAGATGGCTCTCACAGGTGGTGCCTTTCTCTTGTGACCCAATACTTTTCTTCCAAGAACTTAACAACTGATTATTTTCTTTTTTTTTTAAATTTTTAAAGTTTATTTATTTATTAAAAAAAATTTTAACGTTTATTTATTTTTGACAGAGAGAGAGAGAGAGAGAGAGAGAGACAAGTGTGAGTGGGGGAGGGGAAGAGAGAGAGGGAGACACAGAATCCAAAGCAGGTTGCAGGCTCTGAGCTGTCAGCACAGGGCCCAATGAGGGGCTTGAACCCACGAACCGTGAGATCATGACCTGAGCCAAAGTCAGATGCTCAACCGACTGAGCCACCCAGGTGCCCCTTAAGTGTATTTATTTTGAGAGAGAGACAGAGTATGAAGGGGATAGAGGCAGAGAGAGGGGAGAGAGAGAATCCTAAGCAGGTTCCACACTGTCAGCACAGAGCCAGACGTGGGGCTTGGACTCATGAAGTGTGAGATCACGACCTGAGCCAAAACCAAGAGTCAGATGCTTTACCGACTGAGCCACCCAGGCGCCCCTGATTCCAGTATTTTCTATGAGTTCCTGTCTGAGGCTCAATGGTGATGACCCCTGTAAACTGGGTCAGGCTGCCTCCGCCTGACCCACAGTAGTGGTCCTCAGAAGCACCATTTTTCCTGCAATGATATCTACTCTATTATCCAAAACTAGACTGGGCTTTCCTTTTTCTTTTTTTAAATTAAAAAAATTGTTTTAATGTTTATTTTTGAGAAAGAGAGAGTGAGTGAAAGGGAGAGACAGAGTGTGAGCAGGGGAGGGGCACAGAGAGAGGGAGACACAGAATCTGAATCAGGCTTCAGGTTCTGAGCTGTCAGCACAGAGCCCAACATGGGGCTCAAACTCATGAACCTCGAGATCATGACCTGAGCTGAAGTTTGTGGCTTAACCAACTGAACCACCCAGGTGCCCCCAGACTGGGCTTTTCTGGGATAAATGTCCTCTTCCTCAGAATTTGCATTGGGAAACTTCACACTGACAGGCCAATAAAGTACAAACCTCACAACTATGCGGAGACATATTTTTCGTTCTGTTGAATTAGGTTCATAGGAAACTGGTTTGAAGAGGATGTGGTTTGAAGAGAAATAAACTGTTATAAAGAAAAAAAAAATCCTGGTTTCAAGATAGATAAAGGGAGTCTTACAATATCTTTCATATCAATAATTCATTCAAGTCCTTTCTAAGTCAGTTTCCCTGAACTATGCCATTTTACTAATTATAAAATTAAAACACAATCTTTGGGGGTATCTGGGTGGCTCAGTCTGCTAAGCAGTCTGCTAAGTCACGGTCTCAAGGTTCATGAATTCGAGCTCCACATCAGGCTCTGTGCTAACAGCTCAGAGCCTGGAGCCTACTTTGGTCTCTGTCTCCCTCTCTCTCTGCCCCTCCCCCTCTCGTGCTCTGACTCTCTCTCTTTCTCTCTCAAAAACGAATAAACATTAAAAATAAATAAAATACAATCTGTGTTTTGGTTTGCTGAATTCAAGTGAATGAACAAGCTCTTGACTATTCACTGCCTTTAATACCAACAAAAAAATGTATGTTCAAATTTATGAGACCTTGATATACATCCTAAATTGTCTTCAAATATATTCATGTTTGGACAAATAACACCTGGGACTGCACACCTGCCAGCCTGAAATAAAAAAACAAGTGTTGTGGAGGATGTGGAGAAAAAGGAACCCTTGTGCCCTGTTGGTGGGAATGCAAACTGTGGAAAATAGTATGGAGGTTCCTCAAAAAATCAAAAATAGGACGACCTTATGATTTACTAATTCCACTAATGGGTATTTACCCAAAGAAAACAAAAACACTCATCTGAAAAGATATATGCACCCCTATGTTTATTATGGCATTATTTACAATAGCCGAGATATGGAAGCAGCCCAAGTGTCCAGCCATAGACAAATGGATAAAGAAGATATGGTATATAAGATGTATATACAATGGAATATTACCCGACCTTAAAAAAAAAAAGAATGAAACTTTGCCATTTGCAACAACATGGATGGCTCTAGAGAATATAATGCTAAGTGAAATAAGTCAGAGAGAAAAACAAATACCATATGATTTCACTCATATGTGGAATTTTAAGAAACAGATGAAAAAAGGGGGAGAGATACAAAAAACAGACTCTCAAATATAGAGAACAAACTGGTGGTTACCAGAGGGGAGGGAGTGGATGGGTGAAATAGGCAAAGGGGAGCAAGAGTACTTACGAGTACTGAGTAACATATGGAATTGTTGAATGCCTTTAATGTACATCTGAAACTAACATAACACTGTATGTTAATTATACTGGCATTTTTTAAAGCCTCAAATTCAGAGAATTCCTAAAGCAAAACAAAAACAAAATAAATAAATATCTACAACACTTGTGGAAAAATCTTAAGTTTCCCAGTGTAAACACTATAAATATATAGTGTAAATAAATATAGGGTATAGTATACATAACTACACAAATGGTTTGAATATACTTATAGTCAAGTAGATGTGCCCAAAAGCACTCCATTCTAATATCTCCTTTCTCTAACCCTCTCTAAAATTTTATTATTTTATTATTTTATTATTGTTTATTTTGAGAGAGAAGGAGAGTACTCACGAGTGGGGGAGGAGCAGAGAAAGAGAATCCGAAGCAGGCTCCGTGCTGGCAGCATGAAGCCGATATGGGGCTTAAACTCACCAACCATGAGATCATGACCTGAGCTAAAACCAAGAGTCTGACACTTAACTGACTGAGCCACCCAGGCGCCCCCCACCGCCTCTAAAATTTTAAAAGCCTCTCAGTGTGAAATCAATAAAAGGACAAAATACACAAAAAACAAAACAGCACATGGGACTGGAATTTGGTGACAAGCCTCCTTCCAGTTCTAATGGTCCAGGACATTGAATGTTAGAACTGATTTTTGGGTTGCTGCCTGCCCATACCCTCTGTAAGGTGGGAATGGTGATTTCAAACTGACTCTGTCTCAGGATCTCTCTCTCTCTCTCTCTCTCTCTCTCTCTCTCTCTCTCTCTCTCTGTGTGTGTGTGTGTGTGTGTGTTTCTTATTCTCTCTCTGATTAGGCATTCCTGCAATTTCTTCAGGGTTCTTCATTCTACCTGCATCCAGCCTATGGGTCCCTGTGTCCGTATAACAAATGTGCAGTAAAAGGACGTTGTAAGCATGCAAGGCACTCTCCGTTTGTCCCTCCACTTCCCCTGCCCCCCATCATGTAAATCACTTATCTTCGTTTCATTAAGGTCTTGTTCTTTTGTTTGGAACACATCCTTCTGTGTCTTTATTCTTCCTAGACTCTCTGTGCTGGTTTTTATGCATTAGAGAAAACAGCTACCTCTCCCGGTCTTGGCTTGGTGTAGGATTAACCTTATCAGCCAACCCTGCCCTATCTCTTGGTTGTCTCTCAAACCTTGGTGATTGTCCAAGTAGCCTGTTTTATTTTTAGTGGCTCCTAGTAGTTGAGGGTGTGCCAGGACCTGTCAGTGTCCCGAAGGGAGGATCTCAGTCAGCATCTAGATTCAGGCTGATTGGAAGCCTGACCCTCAGGCAGCAGCTTTGAAACATGTACAAATATGCCTCTTTCAGGGGAAGATGGGCCTTTCTGTCTGCTTCCTCTGTGTTGAGCCCTGGGGTGACAGCCAGGGGAGAACTGTTTATTTCTTTGATCCTGTCCTGTTGAACCTGTGAACATAAGCCCCATTGGCCACCAGAGCCAGACTATCAAGAGATGTGTCTTCCGGGCAGTAGATACAAAAGCCAGGGCACTGGACACATGCAAAATCTGATTCTATTTCTTTTCGAAGAAGGAAACATTGAAGCTCAGAATGCCGAGGTGTGCTGAATATTCAGCCTCCCGATTCTGATGGTACAAGCAACCCGGATCTGGGGCTTCTTTGGGGTAGAATCTCTTTCCTCCCTTAGCCAAGCCAGCATTTCTCTGCCCAAGAAATAGTGAATTAACCTAGTTAAGCCTGCAGTTGTATAACTAACACCATAATGAACATACAGAACAGTTTCATTACTGTCCCAAATTCCCCGGTGCCCCCCAGAGCTGACTTTTGATAAACAAGTTTTTTTTTATTTTTAATTTTTTTAAATGTTTTTATTTGAAGGAGACAGAGAGAGAGAGACAGAGCATGAGCAGGGGAGGAGCAGAGAGAGAGGGAGACACAGAATTTGAAGCAGGCTCCAGGCTCTAAGCTGTGAGCACAGAGCCCGATGCGGGGCTCGAACTCACAAACTGTGAGATCATGACCTGAGCCAAAGTCGGACGCTTAACTGACTGAACCACCCAGGCGCCCCTTTAATTTTTTTAATTAAAAAAGTTTTTAGTGTTTATTTTTTGAGAGATAGTGCAAGTGGGGGAGGGGGAGAGAGAGAGGGGGAGAGAGAGAATCCCAAGCAGGCTCTGCACCATCAGCACAGAGCCCGATGCAGGGCTCAAACTCATGAACCACGACATCATGACCTGAGCCGAAATCAAGAGTTGGACACCTAACTGGCTGAGCCACTCAGGTGTCCCAATAAACAAGTTCTTAATGAAGTCCAATTTATCAATTTTTTCTTTAATGAACTATATTTTTCCTTTTCCAGGTAGATTTGCCTACCACAAAGTTACTTTTTGCTAGAATCTTTATTGTTCTGGCCTTTCATATTTAAATCTGGGATTCACTGTGAATTAATTTTTCTGTATGGACTCCATCTGACATAGCACCAAGGGTAGAAAAGGTGATTCTTTCTCTGTTACAGTTTACGGACATCTTTGTCGAAAATCAGGTGATCGTCATATATGTTGGTCTATTTGTGGATTCAGTATTATGTTCCATTGATCTATTTAAGTAATAAATTTATTCCCTTCCTCATGGAGACAGGGGGAAGATTATCCTAATCAGATAGGGGACTGAGAGGACAGGAGGCAGGTTTGCAGTATTTTAAGGTTCCATCTATTTCTGGATCACCTGGATGTGATTTCTGGTGTGCACCTTGAGATGTTCCAGCCAAAAGTGTAGTGCATTTATAAGGGTCTCTATGCTTTGTTGGGTCTTGAAATTTGATGTTTTCCTTTTTAGCCCTGAGACACTGTGGGATATTTTAGAGGCTTTCTGTCCAACTTTTTTTTTTTTTTAATGTTTATCATTTTTGAAAGACAGAGAGAGAGAGAGCGCAAGCCAGGGTGGGGCAGAGAAAGAGGGAGACACAGAATCCGAACCAGGCTCCAGGCTCTCCCGACGTGGGCTCGAACTCACAAACCGTGAGATCATGACCTAAGCCGAAACCAGACACTTAACCGACTGAGCCACCTAGGTGCCCCAAGCTTTCTGTCCAACTTCTTATTCCCCTACTCAGTGCAGTGCAAGAATTTGGCAAACACCTCCAGAGAAAGGAGAAACCAAGTCATACGTTGGAGTCTTATCCTCCTTCCTCCTTTCCCTGGAATATTGGCCACCTGAATCCTGGCTTCCATGCCATCCACAAATTTCAGTCTGCCACTTCATTTTGCTTATTCCTCTGACCCTTAGCAACAATTCTACCCAGATCTCTGTGTGCCTGGGTTTTCAGGCTCCCTCACGCTATTATCAACAGTCCAGCGTCAATAGGCAAAAATTAGATAAAGAATTTTAGCTCCCACTCTGGTCCACTTCCTTTTGACATCTGCCCACTCAAATCCTAGTTACCTAGGCAGCTCTCTGATGATTTCATATAAATTCATTTCTTAAAATCTTATTTCCCTTTTAATCTGGTTTTCATGGGAGCATGAGTTTTCGACCAATCATTCCATCATCGCCAGAAAAGGATGTCTGGGTTCCTGGTTTCAATGATATCTATATACTGATGACTCCTCTATTTATATATCTGTCC
This sequence comes from Panthera tigris, assembly GCF_018350195.1. NCBI lineage: Eukaryota > Metazoa > Chordata > Mammalia > Carnivora > Felidae > Panthera > Panthera tigris. Next base: position 17,617,022 of record NC_056661.1, on the reverse strand, counting down.
CAGGCATCTAATGTGAGTTTAAAACTGTGTAACCTGTTGTCTCCTTAACATTTGTACTTGATGTTTAAAAGGCATCTCCAACTTCCTGTTTAAAACCATATTCTTTCTGGTCCCACGGATGTACATTTCCTGTGTCCCCGTGCATAGTGAATGCCCCTTGCATTCTATTCTCTTGCTCAGGCCAAAAATCTCAAAGTTTTTCTTGACTTCTGTTTGCTTGTGACCCTCATCTTCCCTTGTAGTACCCCATCTCTGCCTTCATATCTCAGCTCAAATATTACCTCCACATAAAGTTTTTCCTAAAATAAAAAAAATTTTTTTTCCCTAAAATAACACTTTCCATCAAGTGTGGCCCCTTTAAAAAAATCTTTCTTAGAAGTTGTGGTTTATATATACAATGGAATACTACATGGCAACGAGAAAGAATGAAATATGGCCTTTTGTAGCAACATGGATGGAACTGGAGAGTGCTATGCTAAGTGAAATAAGTCATACAGAGAAAGACAGATACCATGTTTTCACTCTTATGTGGATCCTGAGAAACTTAACAGAAGACCATGGGGGAGGGGAAGGGAAAAAAAAAGGTTATAGAGGGAGGGAGCCAAAACATAAGAGACTCTTAAAAACTGAGAACAAACTGAGGGTTGGTAGGGGGTGGGAGGGAGGGGTGGGTGTGTGATGGGTATTGAGGAAGGGACCTGTTGGGATGAGCTTTGGGTGTTGTATGGAAACCAATGTGACAATAAATTTCATATTTAAAAAAATCTTTCTTAAAGTTTATTTATTTATTTTGAAAGAGAGAGAGAGGGAGAGGGAGAGGGCGTGTTCGTGAGTGGGAGGGGGCAGAGAGAGGGAGAGGTTCTGCACTGAGCCCAACGTGTGACTCGAATTCACAAACTGTGAGATCATGACCTGAGGTGAAATCAAGATTTGGATGCTCAACCGGCTGAGACACCCAGTTGCCCAAGTGTGGCCCTTTTTGCTATTTTGTCTTCATACTTTTAACAGCACCTGTAATTCACTTTTAAACAAATTATTAGGTACATTTATTTGCTTATCTGTTTATTGTGTCTCTCCCTCAACGGAATATAATTTCTTGGATCAAAGGAATCTGTCTCTGACTCACTTTTGAATCAACCAAGTCCAGGCTTGTTTCTGGAAACAGGAGATTTAATTATAATCCAATGAATGAAGGAATGGCTGGATATATTTTAAGCTGATGGGAACAGCGAGTACCCTGATGCCACAGTCACTAACAACCATGGCTGACACGGAAGGGCTCCTGCTTGATGTAAGGACAAACACAAATGAGAGATGAGACTTAATTTTCCCTGTTGAAAACGAAGGAAAAGATTTCCTTCCCTTCCCTTTTTACCAGAGCATTAACTTTGGAAATTTGGCAACTGTATGTCCTTTCTCTGTCTCTTTGAAGTGTATAAAATCTTTTTAGAGGTTAAATGAGACTCTTGCCAGAGTACCCTTACCGTGACGGGCACTGAGTAATGTATAGAATTGTTGAATCACTATATTGTACACCTGAAACTCATACAACACTGCATGTTAAGTATACTGGAAAACAACAAACAAATAAGATTCTTTCCAGCTTTAGGACCCAGGTAGGTCTTTATGACCAAGGTAGGTCTTTCTCAAGGACCTGGGAGCCAGGTCTTTGAAATGTAAACATCCAGGGAGATAGTACCCCTATCTCGCAGTTTCTGTGGGAGGGCAGGAGCCTAACTTCGGTGGGTACCTTCCTCCCAGTTGAAAAAGTATCTCCTTTCATGAAGAGTTTATTTTTCCTTTGTATGAAACCAATGAACCAACACAGATGTTTACCCCATTACCAGGTGAACTTAGGGTGAACCATGTAATAAATGGTGCTGTCATGTCTTCTTGCTGGATGACTAGTCATTTATTGTCTATCTTGAGGACATGTATGTAATGGGTATCTGCTGGGCCACATCAAAGGGTGAGACTTCTTTCTGTCTTTGTAATCTCTTCATGGATTGCCTGTGATCCACACCACATTCTTTCTGGCTTGATACTTATTCAACAATAAAATTCTCTTTTCCTTCTAAATTTTTTTTTAATGTTTATTTTTGAGAGAGAGAGAGACAGACAGAGTGTGAGTGGGCAAGGGGTAGAGAGAAAGGGAGACACAGAATCCGAAGCGGGCTCCAGTCTCCCAGCTGTCAGCACAGAGCCCAACACGGGGCTTGAGCTTACAAGCTGTGAGATCATGACCTGAGCTGAAGTCAGACGGTTAACTGACTGAGCCACCCAGGTGCCCCTCTTTTTCTTCTACCTTTGTGGAGAGTCTTCCTGGGTTGGGAGATTTTTTTTTTTAAGATTTTTATTTTAAGTAATCTCTATATCAAACTCACAACCCCAAGAGCAAGACTGCATGCTCCACCGACTGAGCCAGCCAAATCTGCCCCTGGGAGATTTTGTTTTTAATTACACTTCTCTGATGCTGACAAAGGTGGGGGGAAATTACTTCTTGTGAGGATATGTGAATTTTAGACATATTCCAAACACGCTTGTTTGTCTCTGAAGCAATAAGCCAAAGGGCAAGATAAACATCAACACATCCAACCTAAATGAAGAATGAAGTAACAATTACAGATCCAGATATTTACGTGGGAAGACATTTGGTCATGTTGCATATTTTCCCATCCTTTCATGAGAATAAATACAGGAGAATTAGATATTTCTGCTCAAAGAATAAGACAAAATATCCAAGAATATAAAATACATATTGCCACGCAATCCCAGCCTATTTCCTATCTTTTTCTGAACAGATCGACATTTTTCAGAAAAATATTTGATAAGCACATGGAGTTCAAGATGAGGCCTCCATGGGACTTTCTCAACTGTCAGTTACTGAACAGCCTTATAAAGAAAACAGACTTTTGCTGTTCTAGGGGAAGGTATGCAAATTAGGGAAGTGCTTAATTATAGATGACTGGTAAAAATTTGAATGCTAATGAGTAGTTGTTTCTGGGGAGAGAAAGAGAAAAGTCTAGTCTGGTAAAAAACGGGTATGATTATCTATGCCTCCTTGTATGGGGGGGGGGGCTCCTTTACAGGGAGACTTTGTAGCTCTGCCCATCAAGATGGGCCAGTTTCTCTGGACTTTGTGACTTTCTTTGGCCAGCAGTCACCCTCAGGATGAGGTGTGACAGCCCATGGGCCCTCAGATGAGCAAGGGGAAGTGATCCCTCCAAATTATGGAAGGGGAAGATGGTTTTGCCATATTCCTCCATATAGCATCTACTCTGCTGCTGAAATTTGATTTCACTGTTTTTCTGGTGGAAAATTCTGCCCATCCATAGCAAATTGGTATTTAAAACATCTTTTGGAGGTACCTATGATTTTCCAAGGTCTTTTTTTTTCTAATATCAGCCTTTAAAAAATTATAATTCTACTTTATGATT